>NC_081407.1:266313075-266913075 GCF_030272615.1 Cryptomeria japonica | reverse complement strand
AAGGTTAATAGTTAATAGTTCAAGAACAGTTGATAGCTAGCAGATAGCAAGTAGTTAGAGTAGAGTAGGAAGAGAAGGCAAAAATTGTTGCCAAACCTGTAAATAAACTTCCTTTCTATTGAAGTTATGGTGGAATGTGTTGTTTCTTCCACAATTGCATGGTTTCTTGTTGGATCCTCATGTTAGATAGCGATAATTAGATGAATGGAAGAACTTTGTGCATGATCAATGGTGAAATTCATATATCCATACTACTAGCAGTTTGTTGATTGTAGATTTGTCTTGCTTAGTCAACTGGATCCTATATATATATATATATATGTATATATTTAGCAAAGCTTCACTTCAATCACTATTTCTTCATTGATATACATGGTCTTGATGGTGTCTATGTAGTTGGTAGTGATTTGAACATCTTATGCTTGCCTTAGGAGATTGCACTAGCTTTGTGGAGATGTTGCTTGCGTGTCAAAGCCTAGCTAAATTGAGTTTCACCATAGATCGTCCATAGTTTCTTACATTCCTAGGATTAGATTAACTCTTTTAATCCACCATCGTTTTTCTCTTTTTTCCAAATCAGTTAATCCCATGTTCTAGCATAATTCAAGCATTCAAGATTCAATGTAAGTTCACCTTTTGATTCCAGCAAAATCATATCATACAATTGAGTTTATCCAAGAGCACGTCAAGACCTGACATTCGTAACCTTGGAGTCTTCCAATTGATCACGAAGTTTAGCATTTGGGAAGATTTTGTTTAAGAGAGGATAGAATACTTCGTATTTTATTTTGTGTTGCATGAAGTCATAAAACACTCATCAACTAGGTTGCCAATTAGGGGTCAAGGGTGGCTCTTTCTTCAAGTACCAAAATGCAAGTCATGCCTTAGACACAACCATTGAGCACAAAAATTGAAGAGCTTTGAAAGCTTAGTCATATATGCTTGTCGCTCTATCGAGGGTCAAGGTTTGTCCTTGACCATGATAAATCAAACACCTAAAAGCCTATGCTCAAAAGCCTTAGAGAATTTTGCAAGTGATCAATCTTTGTTGAGGGTTGGAGTCAAGGATCCTCTTTACCACTTTCCAAAAATGAATTCATTAATCTTTAAGTACAAAGTCTGATCATCGTAGCTAGAAGAAATTTCCGGAGTTGAAGGATTGGACCTTCACCCTGCCACATACCAATCATGAAATTTGGAAGCATTAAATGCCAAGTCCGAATGCTGAAGAGGAGTTGGTACATTTTAGAGGTTGGGATCGGCCCTAACTCATACCCTCTACCAATAAAACACCGAACGTTAAACTCTTGAGGGCCAAAGCCCAATCCACTTTTCAGTTTGACATCTATGAAATTTGGAAGTGTTAAATGCCAAGTCCGAATGCCGAAGAGGAGTTGGTACATTTTAGAGCTTGTGGTCAACCCAAACACATACCTTCTACAAATAAAACACTGAACATTAAACTCTTGAGGGCCAAAGTCCAATTCACTCTTTCAGTTTGACATCTATGACCATGAAGAACACAAATGGACACTAGGAGTGGGGATAAATCAGTGTATTTTAAAACTTTAAGTTTAGTGTGCAGATTTTACGAATGTAATGCAAACATAAACATACACACACAAGAGCATATCACATAACACCAGATGTATGAGGAAAACCCAATGTGGGAAAAACCTCGGTGAGAATAGTTGTTGGAGAGTACTGCTCCAATCCAGCCTCACAGGTAAATAACAGTTTACAAGATGTTTTAGGGTACCAATGCAAGGAGCACCAACCCCTGATATTCTGAACACCAACTCAAGGAGCACCAACACCTAGTTTTATGAGCACCTACTCAAAGGAGCACCAACCCTTGCTCTGAGCACTCACTCAGAGAAAATACAATAAGATTCAAGTTTACAATGATAAAGCCAGATTACAAATGAATTTTGTAACACTACAGAATTCTCATATCTTGAGAATGACTCTCTCTATTTCTGAGGATTACACTCTTATCAATTCTCTACAAACAGTTCTTTGTTTTATACTCTTCTGTCTTCTTTACTCTCCACAACTTCACCTATCTCAAACTACTCTCTATCTATGTATTCAACAGTGCACTTCACTTCTGCACATAACATCTCTCCCACAATCAACTTTAAGAGATGTCATTAGTTTCACAAAATATATCTTTCTCATCTACTCCCATCGAATCATATTAGATTGCTCTGCCTACTTGTTGACATGTCTGAAATCGCATTACTACGGTTCCATCTGGCCAACGCAGAATAGAATACTAAGAATCCTATCCTCTCTTGAAATAAGGAAATCCCTAGTGTTGTTTTTAATTGATCAATGGGGATTACCTCAATGCTTCAGTTGTCAGGTCTTGACTGCAGGATAACTTAGTGGTTTGATATGTTTTGCTGGAAACACAAAGGGGACTTAAGGTTAGATGAACGGCTTCGAGTGAGTTCCCTAAAGTTTAACAGTCCTATATCAGTTGATTTCACTTGGATTGATATTATGGTTTTTTCTTGGTAAAAAAAAAAGAAAAAGGAAAGGGGAAAAGAGATAGAGAAAATTTGATTAATTTATCTAAGATAACATGTTCAGGAAAACAAACATAAACCTCAAAAAAAAAAGATTTGACATTATCAGCTAATAAAGCACAATGCTGTAAAAATCTAGTGCAATCTTCAAGGGGAAACTAAATTTTCATGCTACTAAACATAAATGCAGAATTTTGACATTCATTCACTTGATGTTTAACAACCGATCTGAGCATAGAAATGGGTTCAGACTAACCATGCAGGGGGAGTGACAATCAGCCAGTCCTTAATGGTATGAACACCAAGGCTTCTATCAAATATTTATCCTAAAAATACTATCTGAAAACAAAATACATAACAAAATTATTAAATGGTGAAGAAGGAGACCATGCACTCACAAAGAAATGAAACAGCTTTAATTTCCATTAATTCTGCATAAATTTCACCAGAGCTTCAGCAACAATCTTAGACTTCTTACCAAAAAAATAAGGGAAAACCAACCCCTTTAAATAGAGTTTCAGAATTAGATGAATGGCCAAGATTTAAACAAAACAAGTGGCCCAAATTCATCTATACAACATAGTACCCATGCCCATAAATAGGAGGTAAATATCAACAACCACCCAAGGAGACATAATAACTACCTAAAAAAGGCAATTAATAACTACTAACAGCAGCTCAAAAAGTGCACATGCACGGAGCTCAAAATTTACAGCTGACTTGGCAGTTAAACATGAACTTTATGGCCAAAAGTGCCTTTTTAGATTTTAAAAGAATTATGCACTTTATGAAGGCACTTTTTCTTTTTTTGCTACAAACCCCTTTTCTAGAAATTCATCCTCGGTATTCAAATAATCTTTCCAGAGGTCCCGACCTGCTACACGTTTTGCTCGAACATACTCTTGAAATCTGATGCACAGCTGAAACAGCACCATGAACTGAGGCATAGGAGGATGACGTATCTTATATTGCATGCCTTCCAAATGACGATCTACGTGCTTTAACCCATCCTTCCAATCGGATCAATGAGCTTCAAAACACAAAATGTCCGAATATAACCCACTGGCAAACTCCAGGTCCTCCGTGGAGTAGGCGACCTTATCCGTCCTCAATCTATCCTCCCAGTCTGGCTGCACTTGGTCATCGGACAAACTATTTTTCCAGCCTTTAACCATTGATCGGAGGATCCTTCCACCAAGGTCCCTCATGTCCCTCAAAATTTCCTCCCATGTCACTTGCTCTTTGTTAATGGTATCTTTTATTTCGCTCTTCATGGTGATGGTCTAGTACCATTTTTTTTAAATGCTGATGTTAAAGGGATCTAGGATGGTGGACAATGTAGGAATCTACGCTTGGGTCCAAAAAAGAGCCCTCATGAGGGGGAGAGTTGTAGTAACGACCTCATGAACCCTGAGGCATTCCCACTTTACTTCGAACAGCTTGACCAAAATGGTCTCTCGGTGGTGGGCCATTTCCTTTACATCTTCAATGATTAGCTCTCCCCTTTCTTTAATGTCTCGAATCCATTCTTTGACAGCCTTGGCTATATCCTGTACTCTTTCGAACTCTATTGTAGTCCTTTGCGCCAATGCTGATGGGGGAACATGGGATTCAAGGGCATGATGCAACGGTCTCAGCAAGTGATCAACGTACCCCTCGGCTTGCTTAGCACGAACTCAGTACATGTTTCTCTCAACAGTTATCTTGTCGAGTTCCCTAAGCATGTTTTGCATGGAGTCCTTGAACTCCTCCCTTTCCTGTTCTTTGGTGGCTCGCCCGATCGGGATAGTTGTAATGCTATAATCGGCCAACGCAATTTGGTCTGCTAGCTTATCGACGGGCGGGGTAGCGATATGGATGGTGCAGTTCCTATGCTCATCCTTGGTTATTCAGCAGTAGGTCTTAGGCTTTTTCTTCCCTTTGAACTTTGTTTCCCCTATGCGAGAGAAAATATCCTCCAAGTCGATAGGTGGCTTGGTGGTTGCCTTCCGCTGTGCACGAGCAACTTACCAGTCTTGAGGTATGGATATTGTCATTGATGATTTGGGCCCAGTCGAACTTGGATTTCCCGGCAAAAACCTGCTCCGTAAAATAAAACATCCACTCCTCAAAAAGGTTAGACTGAGGGAGTCCCATAACCCGGCTGAGCAAGGTGACCATATCTCCGTGCTCATTGTGAAAGTCACTTCTTGGGGTCTTTTCCCCAATTCTAATACTCGGAGGCCTTCTCTCCTTATACCATTCCTCATTTATCAATGTCCTGCATTTAGCAGGGTTCATGTCATATGCAACTTGTGCTTCATCTATGGTTGTCGCAATGGGGTTATCCGGGAAGGGGATGTCGAATGCATTGCCGATGGCCTCAGGTGTGAAGTCAACTAGGACCATATTCTCAAGAACCACTAATCTGGTATCTGGTTGATAATGTCGAGCAGCCTCAACTACCAGCTCATAATTTTGCATTGACGAAGGAAATCCCGTTGCCTAGGCGATACCACTTTCCATCATCCACCTAGGCCTGCCATAGGTGTTAGGGGAGAATACACGGTCTCTGAAATCCTGAATGTCAGTGTGGCCCAGGTCAGCATCACCTACATTTTCCCATATGCTTTGGACCTTTGACTCCCTTGGTCCTCCTCTCTGGTACTGATATTTTATCTTCTCGCCTTTGCGGGGGATGTCCGATTTAGAAGCCCGGGATGTTTTGTTTGCTCCAGGTGTCTTTGAGGATTCTACCGTAGATTTAGGCATATATCCTGCACAACCGGACGCAGATTACTAGACGAGACAAAGGAAACAAAACAGGTTAGATAAAAGGGATACGTTATCACAAAAGGATCAATGGAAAACCGAAATTTGGAGAAAGCATGATACTTCAGTAAAAGAGCCTGATTAATTTGGACATGAAATATTATTAAGCTCTTTGATTAAAAAAATTTACTATTCGGCTGCGGTTCAAGGACTTAGGCGTTTTAATGATTGCTAAATTCGCACTTAGTCTTTAAGTTCAGTTTTCAAAAAATGAATGAGGTTCAAAATTCCCTAAGTCTGAAGTTTGCATTCCTAGTTAACTTTTTGGACAGACTCTGATTTTTGCTGCTTTGCCTAATGCCTTTCAAACGGGAAAAGATGTGGTCTACGGGATTTAATCATTTAATCAATTTTGCATAAACATATCTAACCAATCTTGCATGCATTTTAAACGATTCCAAGGGAGACAAAGCGAGCTTACCTGACAAATATGGTGTCAATCCGCACAAACCCGGCCTGCAGGGTTGTTTTTCTTTTTGAAATTTGAAAATGCCCTTTCCTATGCCTTGCGTTTTGGGGAAAAAATGCACAGCTCGCGATTCACAAAAAATGAATGATGCTTCCTTAGGTTTGAAATTTACCTCGCGATTTTGACGTGGAATGGTAGGGTTTCTGTGATTTTGAAATTCTAATGTTTTTGCATTCTGATGTTCTACGCCAAAGTTTGGGGAAATACACCCTATTTTGCAGACTTTATACTTCGCGATTTTACCTTGGTTGTCGAAGTTCGGGCATTTTAACGTCTTCTTTGCAAACCTTAAAAAGGCTTCGCAATTTACCTTGGTGCCGAACTTCGGGCTCTGTGGTCTCTACGCAAACTTCTTATACTTTTTCGCAATTTTTTGAAATTCCTCCCTTTGCTGCCGAACTTCGGGCTCTGTGGTCTCTACGCAAACTTCTTATACTTTTTCGCAATTTTTTGAAATTCCTCCCTTTGCTGCCGAACTTCAGGCTCTGTGGGCTCTACACAAACTTCTTATACTTTTTCGCAGTTTTTTGAAATTCCTCCCTTTGCTATCGAAGTTCGGGCTTCTGGCCTTTTTCAAAGTTTTTAAAGTTTAACATTTTACACCTTATGCTGAAGTTTGGCGTTTTGGGGCTTTTTGCAACGTTTATACACTTCGCGATTTTCTTGGTTTATCGCCGAAGTTCGGTGTTATGGAGCTTTTTGCAAGGATTAATAGGTTTCGCGTTTTACATACTATCGCCGAAGTTCGGCGTTTTCACCACTTTTGCAAACTCTTTAAACTTCGCGATTTACCTTTTGGAAACCCCTCAAACTTCGCGATTTTCCTTATATCGAATTTCGGTGTTTTAGATGACTTTTCAAACTTTCAATATTTTTAACTCTTTGCACTTGATGCCGAAGTTCGGCGATTTAGGAGCATTTTCAAACTTTAAAAAAAAGTTCGCGATTTTCACATTATCGCCGAATTTCAGGGGTTTTAGGAGCTTTGCAAATATTGAATAGTTTCGTGCTTTACCCTCTTGTCACCGAAGTTCGGCGTTTCATGACCTTTTGCAAATTTTAACTCCTTTGCATACATATCCCTTTTGGTGAAAATCAGGGGGGTTGGCCCCTTTGCAAAGTTCAACTTTCTTTTCACATTTAGGCGATTTTTTGAAAAGTTTTCGACTTGAGCGATAAACTCACCTTGCAGATCCCCAAGCTTACGCTTATGACAACATTGTCCCATGGACTGATTATGGGCACTCAAAAAAGACGCGAGACACCCTGCGTAGAACTCAACAGGGCGAAGGCTAAAAACCAAAAAGAGGGGGACCCTGTTGGCGATAGGGAGCGTGTGCAACGCACAACACTACTATCAACTATCTTTTTCAACAAGATCTTATTCTCTGTATACAGAATGATTTCAAACTGACTACATACATTAAATGTGTTTCATCTATCTTTAGGTTGATCAGTACATAGATTACTAAACTTAGTAATCTGAATCTGCCCTTCTTGAATACGGTCTGCAGTAGATTGGATTTTATCTTTTGAATCAACTGCCCCTACTTTGTTTTCTACCCTTTGGGGTTATGTTCGATTCTCTTTCTGTCACAAGGTTGCTATTTTTAGCAAGCTTGATCTATACTCCAAATATGATCCTACCTCTGTCAATCATCTCAAGCCCATCAAGCATCTGCAACTCAGTCGCCATTAATGAGATTACTATCATCTTATCGATCTACCCGGACAGGTTTGACGACTATATGAGATCCACCATCACCGACTACAGCATATCTGATTTGTTTTGTCCACCAAGGAGCCACATGTCCTTTTATTCTTCATCCAATTCAGATGGTCAAGGTCGGTCAAGATCCATATGGACTATCGGTCTGCACAGATCAGTCGGTTTCCATGCTGTGACTAACCTTCATGTTATGCGGTCTGCAAAAAATGCTCATCGCTATAGCTAACCCGAAGTCGGTTTCTCAAAGCTCCATTGGTATAGCTTTAACTATCGGGTTAACATCTTGTCTCTATTCCGCCTTCAAAACTTATCCCAACGACCACTTGATGCCTTTGATCCCTCTCATCGGCAGAGTTATTCCAATGAAAGAACTCTCTCTGATTTCACTTGTCGCTACTAAGTAAAGATTTGCACGTTCAAATGTCCTTACAGGTCTTCTTTTGGTCTGAATTCCAACATCTAAATCACAAAGAATTAGATCTTCAGAATGATTCTTTTGAACAAATTTAGATGGTGTCTTTGAGCCCATGCTTGTATCTTTTTGTTCTACTTCTTTTTCTTCTTCTCCTTATTCTGTATAGTCTGATTCTTCTAACTGATTGTCCTCTTGTGATTTCTCCTTTTGATGCCTTGCTTCATCCACTTTTACATCAGCACTCTCTACAATCTTTTGCAATCTTTTGTTTTAACATATATAAGCCTTGCTTCTAGAAGAATACCCAAGGATAATACCTTCATCAGATCTGGAATCAAATTTGCCCAAGTCCTCATCATCTTTTCTTATGTAGCACTTACTCTCAAACACTTTGAAATATTTGACTGTTGCGGGTTAGCCCTTCCACAGTTCATAAGGCGTTTTGTAGTTGTTTATTCTAATCTGACTTTTGTTCAAAATGTAAATTGTTGTGTGAACAACTTGTGTCTAGAAGATGTATGATAGTTTAGATTCATTCAACATTGTTCTAGCCATCTCTTGCACAGTTCTATTCTTCCTTTCTACAACTCCATTATGTTGTGGAGTCCTTGTAGCTAAGTAATGTCTCTTTAATCCATGATACTGACGGATGTCTTCAAACTCATTAGAGGTAAACTCACCTCCTCTATCTGATCTCAAGCACTTAATCTTTAAACTAGTTTCATTCTCAACCAAAGCTTTAAAAACTTTAAATTTATCAAATGCCTCAGATTTTTCTTTCAAGAAAGTAACCCATGTCATTCTAGAATATGCATCAATAAGCAACATAAAGTACCTTTCACCTTGCAAACTTTTTGTTCTTGTAGGCCCACAGAGGTCTATATGAACAATGTCCAATGGAATTCTTGTTGAATACTTCTTTGTCTTGAAGCTTGCCCTTGTTTGTTTCCCATGCTAACATTGCTTGCAGAGAGTGTTTGAAGGTTTAGCAATCTTAGACATATCTCTCACAGCTTGCTTGGTGCTAATCTTCACAAGATTATCAAAGTTCATATGTCCCATTCTTTTATGCCATAACCAATTCTCATATGTTTGTACCTCAAAACATTTTCTCCCTTGATCTCACTGAGGTTGTATAACTATAGGTTATTTGTTGTTCTACTTGCCTCTACAACAAGTTTTCCTATGCTTGCCTTCGTGATCTCACATCCTTGAGCATGAAATGTGAGGTTGTATCCTTGATCACACATTTGACTCACACTAATTGTGCTTCAATCCTTCAACATACAAAAAAAATTATTTTTTTGTCTTACTATTATCAAGACTAAGAGTATCTTTACCCGCTATCCTTTGTTGTAGTATTATCACCAAATTTCATTGTGCCACCATCTACTTTCTTCAAGCTAAGAAAATTGCCCTTATCCCTTGTCAGGTGGCTTGAACTTCCACTATCAATATACCTTTGATTTTTTTCATCTTGGGCATGAAAGACAGTTTGCACAAGCATAGGCCTCTCTTTTTGTTGTTTTTCTTGCTTCTGCTTCATTTTCCAACTTTTGCAAGCTCTTCCTCTTTCTCAACATAGGTATCCACTTTCTTTCCCCTTTCTAGGAGGTTCCACAAAACCACTTCTACAAAAATGTGCTATCTGACCAAGTTATTGCACTTGTAGCATATAACATTGTAATTCATTAAAGGAGCAAATGAATTGTAGTTTCTATTCAAGAAACCTACATAATTTATGTTCTTATTCATCATACAATCATTTCTTGTGCTTGCCCTCAATCTGCTGCCCTATGATCAAACTGATTATAGAAAAAACAATAACCAGAGAGAGTATTGGAACTTGGTCAAATGGGATAGTCTTGGAGCAAAGGATCTGAAACCCATGTTATGCTTGCTGGTTTTTTGAGTAAAATCATCTTCTTTGTTCTTGTTGACCCTATTCCTAACAAATCCTTTGTGTTCATCGGCATATCTTTTAAGCTTTTCTAAATTTGTCTTCTTAGGAGGTTTTGTAACCTTTGGATTCTGATTTTCTACATAGCCAAGCCCAGTCTTAATGACTGATGACCTTTGACGATTGATTATATTATCTAGGATCTCAGGATTCTTCTCACACTTCAAACTTTTGTTTAGCTCATTAGTTTTCCCCAATTCCTTCCTCAAGGAAACAATTTCAGAGTCTAACTTTTCACTGTCTTGTTCCTTTGTCTTCAACTAGGATCCCACCACTTCTATCCTTTTTGCTTCTTCTAGCTGAATCTTCAAACTGATGATAATTTTCTCTAATTCCTCCAAGCTTTGCAACATATTTGCTTTTGAATCAGTCATCTTCTTCAAATTTCTGACACTGCAAGTCTTGTTTCTTAATCTTTTTCATGAGCTTTTTTATTTTACTTGGGCATAGATTAGTTCTTCTTCAAGATCTACTTCAATTTCAGTGTCTTCTTGTTCTTCTAGATCTTTCACGCAATTGTCTTCATCTTTCTTGACATCAACACTTGTTTCTAACTTTCTATTGCCATAAACAGAATTTCATCTCTATCACCATCTGAAACACTTTCATTACTCTCCTTAGATGAGTTGTTGTCCCTCTTTGAATAAAGGCTTTTCTTGTGTTTATGGAAGTTCTTTTTCTTTTTGTATTCATGAGGTTTGCTCCCTTTCTTTTTGTTATCATGATCTTCATCATCACTGTTATCCTTTTTTGCAAATGTACACTTGGTAGCAAAATGCCCTATCTTACCATAATTAAAACATTTAAATGATAACTTGTCTTTGTTCTTGTCTGATCTTTCTTTAGCTTTCCCACAAAGTGAATGTCCTCTACATATGATTCATTGTTTGTTTCAGACTCTTCAATCTTCACTTTCTTAGAAGCTTTGAAACTTATTGTTCGAAATGTTGTCATTAATGTCAAGAAGGTAAGAAGACAATGTTATAGATAAATTTGTCATTGATGTCAAGAGTGGAAATATTGTTATTGATGTCAATATGCAGCGATAAGTTTACTAGACAAAACAGTTCCATTAATACTTTGAGAAAGCTCCTTGTATTATCTTTATATGAAGTTGATGCAATTGGAACCAAATGGTTTGATAGTGAAGGATATTTATGATAAAGGATATCTGCAAAATAGATTTAGTTGTATCCAGATTGTGGTCCATCATTCTAGCCAAGTAAATTGTATGTTAAACACAATGATACAATACATGAACAATGGCAGTGATATAACATGTACAACAAAGAACAAAAGGTGGTGCAATGACCTTGATGATACAAGTTTGATTAGTCAACAATGAAAATCATAAGTCGCAGGGACTGAAGTTAGAAAGACAAGACAAGAAATGAGATTAACATGGTGGTCGAATTTATGACAGATTACAAATGATGATTATTAGTTTGCTGAGTATGGGAACATAGACAAGTTTGCAGATTACCAAGGACGATTAGTTTTATTGTAAGCAACAAATTTGTTTAACAAGGCATAGACTACATAAGACTACATCAAATCCTCATAAAGAAATTCAAGACAGACGACTTTAAAGAATAGACAAGGCAGAGAAACCATAAGCAGCGAATGAAGAGATGTAATTATGGAGCAATTTAAATAAGGATGTCAGCATGCATTCATCAAACAGGAGGCTTGTGACTTTTTCATGACAGATTCCATGACTCAATTATGCCTTCGAATTGTTAGTAGGTCTTGCATTCTAAGCAGTTGACTTGGACAAAAAAGTTGACTAAGACTGATTGGTAAGAGCAGCGATATCTTACAGCAAAGAAGGGTATTAAGTGCTTGGTCTGATTGAAAGTAAACACAAAGGGTGAAGTTTTAAGGAAGACAATGTTTGATAAGCAAGCTCGACTATGTTTGTTAAGCAGCAGTGGTTAAAGAAAAGAGACAAACAGCGATTCTTAGCAAGGGAAAATGTAATCTATGCATGACCACCTCATCTAAGGTAGCGACTATGTTTATTATGCATTGGTTATAATAAGAAGAGCAACTAAGAGTTTAAATCAAAGTTGCATGGACACAGATACGGATACAAATACGGATACGGATACGGCCATTTTTTAAGACCTGCAATATGGATACGACATTCATATAAAACACATACACATATATTTAAAACAATTTTCTAAGTTTATAGAGGAGATTTTCATTACTTCAAAAGCAATATAGAAACATAAATGCTAAATAAATAATTATAAGTTGATTTAACAATTTACAATATGCAAAAATATTAGAGTTGCATTGGAAGATAACCCAAAAAATGAGTCACTGAAATAGAAAACCATTTCATTTGTCTTTCTCATTTGGTGTGAGTTTTGTTTATACCAGTTTTTTTTTTTTTAAATGCATGAATGAAGGTTTTTTCAATTAAATTTAGGAAGATTTACGTCAATTTTTTTAAAAATCAAATCACATAGTATTTGGCATGGTTGGAAAATCAAGGTTTTCTGGGTATGTGTGGGTACAGTATCGGAAATGTATCTGGGCTGTATTGGATATGTATCCATTCTGGATACGGGGATACGTGCACCCAGGGACAGGCAAAGGAGTTTCCGACTACTTTGGTTTAAATACAACAAACGTGATTAAGAATGGCAGCCGACTATATTTGAAATAATTATATCGTCTCGCTCCTCTAATTCCTTGTGTGCTTGTACCTGGCGATCCTCCGCCTCCTGCAACTGAACCTCCACTCGTGGGTCCTCCGGAAAAAGTTGCTGACACCGAACCAAACAAATTGCCTCCCGTACGGTACCTTTGTGCTCCCTCGGCACCTTCGGTCGTACCGTCACCTTCCGTTGTCTCCCTCCGGTTGTCCTCTGAAATGGACAAATTCTTTAGCAAGTCTCTGGTAGCGTCGATCAGGTTTAGACTTCGCCTTGTTTGTTCCACCAACTCTTCGCGGCTTCTTACCCTACGGTGGTATTCTGGCGAACTGTAGAGTTCGCCTTCGGCACCCTCCGTGACTCCTTCTGGCAGCCCTACAACAGTGTAGACAGTGTAGTTCTCTCCGTCTATCTCTGCCTCCGCAACCTCCGTGACACCTCCTGGGTTCCCTTCGGGCAACCCCTCGGCCGGTCGTCCCTCGGCAAGCTGCCTTAGCCTACGCCTTCGTTCTATCTGCTGTCTGAGATTCAACGCAGTTTGTGCCACTTCCCATTTGTCACTCTGTATCTTTTTATTTTTGTCCTTATTTAGTCTATTGGGCATAAGTCACTTCCATACACAGCAAACACACGCCATGTACACAAAAAAACTTTTATTATTTTTATTTTTATTTTGCCTTTCGGCCACAATTTATATCAGCAGTGTGTCGGGATTATTACAAGGTTCAATTTCCTCCTGGCCTGGCGCCATCTCGTTCCATTTCCCGTCGGTTGTTCTCTTCGTAGCGTTGCAGGATTTGTTGTCGTCGCTCTTCCTGGGCAATCTCCTCCAGGCGGGCCTGTTGTGCCAGCAATGCCTGTGCAAGCAACCGGGGGAGGTGGTTCATCAACCGGTTTACTGCCGGGCTAACCTCCAACGCTGTCCACACGGCACTTGGTGGGATTTATGCCTCCGCGCGTCGTCGGCCTCCGGGTTTACTTCACCAACGGGTAGGCCCATTGTGTCTGTGCGCCATCCGTGTCTTCCGTTCCCGAGTTCGTCTAAGTAGCGGCACCAAATGTTTGCCCTCTCGAGTAAATGGTTAAATGCAGAAAGAAATGCACATAACATAATGGAAATATATTAAATAACCAGTCTCTATATTAATTCAACAGTCCATGTACATCAAGTGCTTATAACATTACATTTGACACAACTATCATCATGATACTTCGAAGAAAAGGTACACAATATATAATACCCGAAGGGGTGCGACACAACCGTCGCGACTCCAACTACCTACCCGTCGGCTAACTAACTGACCGCCGTAACTCATTATTACCGACGACAACATAAACATAATATAACAACATAACATAATGATTATTCCCGTCAACAAGCGCTTATTGAAGAGATGATATCCGATAATTGGAGATACATTAGACAAAGATAAAGGTTGCGGTTTATTTGAAAATTGATTTATTAAAGAAGTCATCCAAAAGGGTGCGATTTACAGTAATAGAGACAACCTATATAAAGGCAATGATCAGGATTATTAGAAGAAGCGACTAAGGGTTATTTAAAGTCAATGATTATAGATGAATAAGAAAGAAAAAATATTAAAAAGGCAGTGGTAAAATAAGATTAAGTGGCAGTGATCAAGCACAATTATAAAAAGCAGAATGATTAAAGTAGGTACGACTATGAAGAAGCATATTTTATTTGTTAAAGAAAATAAACATTCAAGAGGTGCAATTTGAAGGATTATGTTTTTAAAAGAGGTGTCTCTTTTGAAGGAAGAGGTATGTGATAGAATACTTGTCATTGATGTCAAACACTTAGATACCATGCAGAAATTCGACTCTGAAAAATGCAGGATGTTTGGTGATGAATACCATACCTTTGTTATCATGAATCGTAGTCAATATGATTTGAATAACCGTTTCACATTCTTGATTCATATTCTTTTTGTCAAACCAACAACGGGGGTATATTTTGTGTGTGTCATTCATGGAAGCTTGCACTTCCATCAATGAATTTTATATTGCTATTAACAGTAGATCATTCTTGCGGGACACTCTATGGAATGTCGATATCAGTATGAGGCATAAATAAAAAATCTGAAGCAAATAAAGGTCTGTTGAAGCAAATATCATTGTGCCGGGAAACACAAACTGAAGATCGGGCTTTTCATTGCCGGCAGCAATCACAAAACATTGTATACATACATTCACTGAAGATCGGACTTTTCTTCATTACTGACACGTGATCTCAAAACAATGATCTTATTTGATATGGTGATAGAAGATATTTTGTACTTCAATCTGGTATTAATAGTGTCGCTGTCATAAGTATTGGCTATACAAAGTCTTTTAAATCCTTTCTTGGTTGTTTTTATAAACTCCTTAAATGTCATCGGTATGTATAAATTTGTTATGTCTGGCTGTACGGAAGTTTGGTTGATTGGTTAGTTGCAACCTCCTAACTGTTGACGGTTAATAGTTTCTACCGATCAAGAGAGGAGGTGTTGTTCTATTTATTTATTTTGCAATTGATGAGAAAGGTGAGTTGGTGTGTGAAGTGTGTTGTGATCGGGTGTGTAAAGATCGTATGTTTAGAACATCTTGAGAAAGAAGAGTTAGTGTGTGAAGAAGTTGAATGCAGATTGTGTGAAGAAGTTTTCAATAATAACAATTCTTTGTAAGCATTGGTGACTGGGAATTCAGATATACTTGTTGTGACGTTTTCACACATCGCCCCATTGCAAATGGGGACCCCCTACTTTTTAGGCCCTCCCGGTCTTTTGGCTTGCGTTTTTGGGGTCTTTTTGCAGCAGTCTCGTCAATCTATCTGCTTTGCAAGTGTTTGGGGGTCATATTGGTCAAGTCTGCCTTTCGTTTGAGCAAATTTGGCCAAGTCTAGGGCCTGTTTTGTCTTGTTTTTTGGGTTTATGCCTTTTGTCCTAGATTTTAGGGGTTTCAGTTAGGATTTTGAAGAAACTAAACATACAACTGGAATCAGGACCCTTAAAGGAACCTCTCAGTAAAATTTGAGCCCAAACGGAGCAACTTTCTAAAAATAGAAAGTCCCTATTTTTTAGGGATTTTTCCGGGTCCCGGAATGTCATCATTTTGCCAAAAATCAAACTTATTTTTAGTAAGTTTCTATTTTTAGTAAGTCATTCCTGCACCCTGTCTAGGGGTCTAACACTGACACTTTGAAGGTTTCTATTTTTGGAAAGTTAGTACTTGTAGGGTTAGTTAGACAAGGCGACAAGGATCAGACGTTCGCAGACATTTCTAATTCCAGGAAGTCAGTCAACAGACAGAGAGCCAAAAATTGATCAAGTGTTGGAAGCCTATGCCTAAAATGGAAAGCTCAAAAATTCACCAAGGTTTAAGAAGTTATTCCAAAACTGCAAAGATGGAAAATTCCATGAATCCATGGCAGAGTGGAAATCCGCCCAGATGTGGAATTGGGCACCAGAATGGGATTCCCAAGGACAGAAGGAAAATCCATGAATCCATGGCATAAGTGAAAATTCCGCCCAAGGATGCAGTTGGGCGCCAAAATGGGTTAGGCAAGGATAGATGGACAAATTCCATGAATCCATGGCATAGTGAAAATTTCGCCCAAGGATGCAATTGGGTGCCAAAATGGGTCAGGCAAGGATAAATGGAAAATTCCATGAATCCATGGCAGAGTGAAAATTGTGCCCAAGTATGCAGTTGGGCGCCAAAATGAGGAAGGCAAGGACAGAAGGAAAATCTGCGAATCCATGGACAGAGCAAAAATGCGCCCAAGTCTAGAGTCAAGCGCTGAATTGAAGATCCCAAGGAGAGGAGGAAAATCCGCAAATCCATGGACAAAGCAAAAAATGCGCCCAAGTCTAGAGTCAAGCGCTGAAATGGAGAAGCCAAGAAGAGGTGGAAAAATTCGTGAGTCCATGGACAAAGCAAAAATGCGCCCAAGTCTGGAGTCAAGCGCTGAAATGGAGAAGCCAAGGAGAGGTGGAAAAATCCGCGAGTCCATGGACAAAGCGAAAATGCGCCCAAGTCTAGAGTCAGGCATTGAAATGGAGAAGCCAAGGAGAGGTGGAAAAATCCGCAAGTCCATAGACAAAGCAAAAATGCACCCAAGTCTGGAGTCAGGCGCTAAAATGAGATTCCCAAGGAGAGAAGGAAAATCCATGAATCCTTGGCATGGTGAAAATTTCACCCAAGCTAAAAATTTGAAATTTTGCCTGAGGCATGGAATCCAAGGAGTCAAGGAGAAATAAAAAGCAAGATTCCCCTCGGGCGAATTTTTGAATTTGCTATTTTTAGACACTAGATCTTGACAAAGTATGGAAAATTTTATAGATTCAGAATCGGGATGAAATTCCCCATCCAATGAACCTGGCTCCTAAATTTTAGGAGGATCCCTAAAAAATAGGGATGTTGAAAAGGAGACATGGACAATTCACAAAACAATGAATTCCTTCTTCAGGAGGAATTTTCACCCTGGCCTTGTGGAGGGCACTAGAATGAACAGTGCACAAAGAGATGAATTCCTTTATCCAAGAAGAATTGCACCGAAGAAGAAGAAATTCCAGGAGAGGTGAAAATTTAGCCGAGTGTTGGAAATTCCTTCCTTCACGACGGAATTCTTGGAAATGTGAAAATTGACTAAGTGTTGGAAATTCCTTCCTTCAGGACAGAATTCCAGGAAAGATGAAAATTTGGCTAAGTAATGGAAATTCCTTCCTTCAAGACATAATTCCAGGAAAGGTGAAAAATTGACTAAGTGTTGGAAATTCCTTGCTTCATGACAGAGTTCCTGAAAAAGGTGAAAATTCGGCTAAGTGTTGGAAATTCCTTCCTTCAGGACAAAATTCCAAGCAAGGAAGAAATCACACCCAAGGATGAATTGAACATAAAATTTCTAAGGCAAGGAAGGAATCAGGGATGAACTGAACAAGAAATTTCCCCCCCAGGGAAAAATTTGAAAAAATCCATTTTCAGGGCTCAAATGACCTCCAAATTTAGAAATTTTTGAAGATATGGATACGCAAGAGAATTCTCTCTCCTGGACCAAAACCCTAAAATTGTGGAAATTCCTAAAAAATAGGAGATGTTGAAAAATCATTGAAAATCTTTTCTAGAGCAAGGAAAATTCAAAATCTCAAGAAAATTCTTCCCAGAGAAAGTTTTCTCTCTCCAAGTGGCAGCCGAGTCAATGGACGTTGAATTAATGAAGCATCTCTCTGCATGCAGCCGTCACATTTGAGGCATTATGGCAGATTCCTTTAGCATGCGACCGTCACATGTGGAGGTGATGGTGCATTTATGAGATGATGGTGTAAATTTTGCATGGATGACTACTCAATGTGCATTGGGCGAATTTGAAAGAGATGGTGCATTTAATGCACAATGGATGCCATTTTGGGCACATTGAATTAATTGTATATGGGCATAATGGGCATTTATTGTTGATTCCCACCTTGTTCCATCATGTGTGGGAATCTTTTAGGGAAAACCCTAATTAGGGTTTTGCATGTAATCATGGCTTGAGGCCTATATAAAGGGGTGGCCCCCTCATTTGTAAAGGGGAGGGAGCCTTGTATGAAATTGTTGCAATAAGTTTTGGGATAATAACAGTGAAACATTGTTCTCTGATGGTGTCCACTTAAGTTATTTTTTCAAGACTTGCATGGTTTCACCTTCCTCACTTAGAGTATAAGTAGTATAGTGCTTTGATTTCAATGGAGAATGTAATGGTGTCTGATGAATTTTCATGGTTCATACTTTTTGCATCTTGCTGATTGTAAGTTGCAGTGTAAAGTTAGTCTGAGCCCCCTAAATTCGTGCTAAGTTCGATTGTGGATAGTCGTTTGGATTGCGCCGTTTTGGGTATTCAAATGTACTTTCTCGATTTGAAAATCCTCTAGCATCCCCAGAAAATTGCATCGGTTCTTGCGGAGTTGTAGTTAAACTTGGCAAAGCAGAGCTTGGTTTATTTGGAATTTGTCCACCAGAGCACTATTCATTGTTATCACTGCCCTTAGGAGTAGATTTAGATCCTTCTAAACCCTTTCCCTTTTCTTTCAGTTCATTTTAGTCTGTTCGAAGCAGCGGCATCGCAGAATTGTCATATCCGATGATGGAGTTCCAGCCACAACAAAGAAGTGAAAGAATGATGCAAACGTAAGGCCCCCTTGGATTACCAGCAATCACATCAGCCAACTGAGTCACATCCACGCATTGAAGGAACCTTGGAGTCGATTGTTTGAACTTCTTGCAATCTTAGCATGCAATCGCACTTTGATCAAGAGAGAGTGAAGTGACCATTAGGCAACTTTATTCTGTGTTAGACACTGTCCTAAAAAACATGTCAACAGTACTGTGAAAAGCATGTTTTGTGAAGTGTAATACAGTTTTAAGGAGGAAAGGTAATTTTTGAAGATCAGAAAATCAGGTATAACAATGAAAGTAAATTGATTTTGTTTTCTTTTTGTAAGTAGTGCTCTGATTTTGTTCCCTCAAATTTGCTCTAAGATTTTAGACAACTTTTGTTTCAGAATTTGCTGAGAACACACAAAAGTTTTTCAGATTTATGTGAATTGTGCTCTAAGATTGTAGACAAGTTTTGTTTCAGAATTTGCTGAGAACACACACAAGTTTTTCAGATTTATGTGAATTGTTCTTTCAATTTGTATTCAGTTTACAGAGAGTCATAGCAGTTTATTTTGGTACATCTGAAGTTTGTTCAAAGTATAATACTTGTCTACTTATATTGTAAAGAGAAATTTCAAAAAGTTGTAACCAAATTGTAACAAGTGATTGTAATGTTCTTAGAGTTGGTGCTTTAAGAATATCACAGAGTTGGTGCTCAGGTCAATATATTTTTGTTGTGGAAGAGTTGGTTCTCTTATAAGGAATTTGGTGATTCCTTGGGTCGGTGGCCTAAAAATTGTAAATTCTTTAACCGTGAGACTGGATTAGGACAGTAGATCTAGCAGCGTTACTCATTGTGGTTTTTCCCATCTTGAGTTTCCATGTAAAATCTTGTACATTGTCTCTTCTTTTGGTTGCGTCTCTTTTTTATTCCAATTTCAATTTCAGGCTTTCAGATTGAAGTTTGATAAGATTCGTTGAAAGTTTAAATTGGTTAAAAACTAAGTTTGTATCTATATATAAGGAAGGTATTTTATTCTGGTTTTCTCCTTTAAGGGTTTCCACATGTATATCTTGTGTTCAACCTTTTCACCAAGTCCTCAGATGGTGTTGACAACTTCATCCACACAAAGGGGGTAGGCAGCAGCATTTTTTTTATTTGTCATCTTCAAGCTTTCAAACTATCTTTTGAGTCTGAAGTTTAGCCTTTTTAACTTTGTCATCACCTTCATAGATGTTCTGAAGTTTATCCCAAATCTCCTTCATAGATCCACAATGCATCACTTTGACAAACTTAGATTCTCCCAAACCACAC
This sequence comes from Cryptomeria japonica, assembly GCF_030272615.1. Taxonomy (NCBI): domain Eukaryota; kingdom Viridiplantae; phylum Streptophyta; class Pinopsida; order Cupressales; family Cupressaceae; genus Cryptomeria; species Cryptomeria japonica. Next base: position 266,893,041 of record NC_081407.1, on the reverse strand, counting down.
AAGATAGCATTCATGGCTTTTGCATTGTTTTCACTAGCCTTCTTTCTAGCCAAATTTGTTGATAGGGTTGTAGGATCTTGATAACCAATCATAACAAATTGCCAAATGTCAAACCCTAAAGCCATCAGGTAAGTTCACATCCTTATGCTCCAAAAAACATAATTTGATCCATCAAACAATGGAGCTCTATTTGAGGAGAATCCTTCTTGACATGCCATGTGTGCTCTCGAGGTCTACCTTCCAGCAATTAGACTATTCTAAAGGAACCCGCTCTGTTACCAATTGTTGAGCACACACTTATACTGAGAGGGAGGTGAATCAATATAAGGTAAACTTTCACTTAATTTAAAACTTAACACCCATAACACCAATAACAGAGAATCAGAGATAACAAGAAGCACACAATATCCACACAAGAGAGAATATAGATTTGCGTGGAAACCATTTCTAGAGAAAAACCACAGAGGACTACTTGGATCTACTGTCCAAATCCAACCTCACAAAATGGATTAACAGATCTTAGAGCATTTGCAAGCACCAGCCTATTGAAGACACCAACCTCCACTCACAAATTTTGTAGGCACCAACCTACTAGAGACACCAATCCCCACAACTGACCACCAACCAACTCAACAAGAGACACCGATCTCTTTGTCCAAGAGACACCGACCTCTTTTGCTTTCTAAAAATTAGTTCCTCAATGGATGATGAGCATTGATGAGCATTTAGCTTTTCTCTAACAATCTATTTCATATTCTACACTTAATCTTCTCTACAAACATTTACATGTATTAGAAATAAATCTACTTTGCCTTTCTCTCAAAAGATGGAACATTTTCGCACGCATCTCACTTCTCAAGATTTGCTAGTTGTGGATTAAGGATTGCTCTTTCCTCTTACCAAAATGCAAGTCATGCCTTAGACACAATCGCCGAGTGCTGAAAACAGAAGAGCTTTGAAAGCTTAGTCATATTTGCTTGTCAGCTTATCAGGGGTTGGGGTTTGTCCTTGACCATGCTAAATCAAACACCTAAATGCCTATGCCCAAAAGCCTTAGCGAATTTCACAGAGTGATCAAACTTCATCAAGGATCAAGGGTCAAAAGTACTTCATACCTCGTACCATCAAATTTAAAACAATTTAAAGCACATGTCTGATCAGCGATAGTCGAAGACCAAGTGAGGGTTGGGGGTCAAGGGTCGGGGGTTGGGGATCCTCTTTACCACTTTACATAAATGAGTTCAACAATCTTTAAGTACAAAGTCCGATCAGTGAAGCCAAAAGTCATTTTGGGGTTCGGGTGTTGGACCTTCAACCTACCAGATACCAATCATGAAATTTGCAAGTGTTAAACACCAAGTCCAAATGTTTAAGAGTTGGTACATTTTGGAGGTCGAGAGTTGACTCTACCTCATACCTTTTGCCAATAGAACATTGAACACTAAACTCTTGAGGGTCGTATCCCCATTCACTCTTTCAATTTGACGTCTATGACCATAATTTCAACAATCTCATTCTTGCTTAAACAAAACAACCTTTGACATCAACATATCAATGCATCAACACTCTTTGACATAATGACAACATATCCAAAAAACAAAAGGCAACATCAACCTTTGACATCAATGACAACGTTTCCAACAATACCATTATGTGGCATCATGTTCTATAGATCAAATGAGGTTATGGATACTTTTTGTCATATGAGGGGTTTGATTTTAAGGTGAAATATTGTTTTTCTTGGTAATCTTGTTGGCGAGGTTATCTCCATCAAATTTGGGTGTACATTGTGGTAGTCATCTAAATTGTGCCTTCCTCCAAAGGTGTGATGTCCTAAACCAGAACTATGTCCAAAGGAGCTATGTTGACCACTTTATTGCCCCTATGGTTGCAATTGTGAAAAGGCAACCTGCATTGCATTATGTTTAATACTGAGCCTAGCAATGCAAGACTTGGTTTCTTCTAAACTAAGTCCTTGATGGTCATGAGTTCTATAGCAAATTTTTCCATAGTGAGGCTCTAAGAATGGCAACCATTTCTCAATTTGAGTCACTTGTGGTTACCAAAAGGTGTATGAGAGTTATTTATCAAAACAATCAACTCAACAAGAGAAGCGCAATGGTAGGTTCCCCAATGATTAAAAATCTATTTAGACTTTCTATGGGCAAAATTTTCAAATAAAGGCCAGATTCCTCTTGGTTTGTGATATTTTTCCCGTGGAAATTTCAAAGTAGTAGACTATATAGAAGTTGAACACTTGAGAATCAACTAGCACAATACTAAACATTGCAATTCATTAACCCCATTGTATCACCATTCAAAGATGCTTTGGGTCTTTGTAGATCTACCAATCTCTAAGCAAATATGCCCAATTCTATTCCTAGTGCAAGGTTGATGAGAGAAACTACTAGGCTAGAGTATGTTTGGTCCATGAACTCTTTAATATATTTTTCTTGTTTGTAAAAAATAAACTAGCCCAATATTTCAAACCTCCAACTATAGATGATTCCACCTTCTTGTAGCCATACTATCTGGTTTCTGAAGAGAGAAATTTCCAAGTGCTAACTATTAATCAATCTATTGCAGATTGTAGATGGTCGATGGTTTCTTGTGTTGATGTTTCTCCTAATCGTAGAGGGCATTCCAATATACCCAAAGGTATGTGGAACCTCAAGTCCATATACAAATGTTGTTTGAGGCTTGAGTGGTAGTGAGTCAAATCCCACCTCATTTCTGTAATGTCCCGTTTTAGGAACAATGCAATATAACCACAAAATGCAATGCTCTGATACCACTTGTAATGTCCCCTTATGTTATTCTTTATAAATTAGGGAACAATTCACTTTATTAATAATTGCAGGAGACTTCTTTCCTTATGAAAACTTAAAGAATCAATTGCAAGAGATTTCTTTCCTTCAAAGCTTATAGTTATTATGAATTATGATTAATGATACCACTTATGAGTGTATAAAGTTGTGTAATTGATAAGATATGACAATACTATTCAAAGAATAATGTAGAGATTGGATTGTAGATCAATGCTATATCTGATATGACCTTAGGAATTATGCACAGTTATGATATTCCAATCCGCAATACAATATAGAGAGAGATATTTGCTCTTCCTAATATATCAATAGGAATTATGCAATTGACCTCTTCCACTGATGATAGCGATGCTGATATCAAGTGCTGTGTCTGATATTAATCCTTCAATTCATGCAATCGACTTCCCCTTATTGATGGTAATAATACTTTCTGTATCTGGTATGCCAATATACTTATGCAATGCTGAATATGCTAATATCACTGATGGTGATATGTTGCTGTTCCTGATCTGGAGATTTATGCTTGCAACAATGAATAATGGTGCTGTCTTGGATATGAATATGTACGCATGCAACCTGATGTGCCAAATGCAATGCTCGATAAAGAGCAGATCCATAAGGATATAAAGAATAAATAAAATACAAATCCGATGCCTCTGATTGAATGATTTTGAATGCCTTCTTATGTCTTGTAATTGGAATGATAAGTCACATTGCAAAAGACTTGACTCGTGCCTATCCTTAATCATCTCCTTTACTAATCGCACCTTTTCATGATATTTATGATTATCTATTAGACTTGCCTTCATAATCGATCTGACTTTATGCTAATCGCATCCTTTCATCTGTAATCTGATTATTCATCTCGTAACCACCGATTAGTCTCTTTACTAATCGCTGCCTTCATACATAATTGATATCGATTAATCTTATTCATTGATTAAAGATGCTTAATGGTGCTGAGATTATATTTGTCGATACTTGCATGTGTCGCTATTCTCCATCGATCTCTTAAATTAACCCTTGTAGTCAATATCCTTATGATCATATCCGATCCTTCATACCTTGATATAAGACGATATCTCTTTCTGATATTGGTCCATATCTTAGTCGATACGATCTTCATCCCTTGATAAAGATCATAATCTAATCATTGTCAATATCGATCATTAGTAATGTTCCTTATGCTATGGATGTTGGCCACTTATAATCAGTGCCTTCTTTGATGCATACAAAGACTTCATCCGTATGCTGAATCAATGTTTGTTTTGATGTTATCGTCTTCTCTTCCCATACTTAGTCGATCTGTCCATTCTATCACCGATAATGATGATCAATATTGTTCTTATTCCCATGCTCATGTCTTGATCACCAAGATCCCATAAGGGCAAGATGAGAACACATGGTGGGTAGTTGTAGTAAGCTTACAATGGTTAAAAATATTGAAATAGATATCACCAAATAGATATGCAACTTTAAATCGAAACAAAGGTGTAAATTGTACGATGTCCGTTTACAACAATGAAATTAAAATTTAAAATATTTATTTTATCAGCATATTAGTGGCATGTTCCAAAAAGCTTTAAAATAATAAATTAATATTTTGAAATATTGAAATAGATGTGAACAAAAAAAGATTAATTATATTGATATTTGGTGATTATCATCATGATATAAAACAATACTTTTAACTATAATTACCTAGAGATTGCAAACAAAGAATGCAAGGGGAATGGCATTATTTTAAAAATGTGGCAGTCTGTCCTCAGAGATGACTATATTTTCAATCAATTGATAAAATTTATATGTATATACACATCTTAAACCTTATTATTGTTTCTCTTTGTCCTATTACCTCTTTGGGATTTGATAAGAAATAATTCTGTTTCATAAAAACTTATAAAACTTTTAAGGAAAAAATATAAAATGACAATTCTATTAGTGCATTCTTTAATGTCATATGAGTCTCCAAGATGGGAATGTTTTTCCAGTAGAGGAGACAAGTACCAAGGGTTACGGTACTCAGTCCCCTAGTAACTATGCCATAGAAATTCTCCAGTTATTTTCTGTGTGCTGGATACACAGAGTTTACAGTTGTTACAACTTACATCCAACAGGGGTTTGTGCTCTTTAGAATAACCATAGATAAATATGTTGTTACTTCTTGGCGACTTCAATACATTTACAAAATTAAGAAAACTCTAAAGCTTTCCGAAATATAGAAACAAGTAAACAATTTCTTTTAGGAAATTTGTTATTTTTTTCAAAGATTAAAAATTCTTTCCACAGTGAGATGGGTCAATCATATCACATTCAAATAGAAGATTATTATAATGAAGTTACATGCATCTTCAAACAAGAAGTATTTTACATGCCATATTTTTCATTTACCATTCTATGTCGAATAATGGACCATTGTATCTAAATCTAAATATGAATAAACCCTTAATGAAAGTGTCTTGTGATGCTGCAAAATTTGCACAGAATTAAGGTCAACATTCTTTAGATTCTTTCTTCTTACATTTGACATATCAGTAAACCATAGAAACAGGTCCTTTCAGATCTGCAAAAGAACAGAAATTGATAAGAACGATGTCTGTTTAGGCTGGTATTTGATTTCTATTGCAATCATCAAACATCTTCCATTATAGAATTTCTGAAAGAGAGATTTTCATTTTTAATCTGGTGTCAATTGCAAGAAATACCTTTGTTATATTCATCAGAATGGGCAGGAATGAACCATACGACCCAGTTTATTTTTATTTAGAACTTTTGCATGTACCAACATTGTGCTTGCATGCTTGGCATTCTGTTTTTTGTTTTGTGAATTAATTGGAGGATAGTCTATAATTATAGCAATTACGTTTGTTCAGAATCTTCTTCACATGTTTCAAAGTCTTTTTTGCAGAAAATATAATAACTCGGCACTGGGAAGAGTAGCTTCTGCAGCCTTATCAATACCTTGGCGCAAGATTACAAAACTTGGGTCAAAGTAGACTCAAATGAAAGGTCAATAACACCATCTAACGAACCATGAAGAATTCAGTTTTGGACTTGCTTCCTGTGAATGTAACTAAGGCAGAGTTTTTTGTTTGTTTGTTTAACCTTCACATTTTTGCACATTACTGTGGGTGTATGATTCTATGAATGAACCAACTGAGATTTAACCTGGACATCTTGGTAGTAAGCACCCCACTTACCACTAGTTTACAGATCGATGGAATGGGAAGAAGTATTGCATAAATTCAGAGGTTGTACAATATCATTGCATTTGATGTATTTTTTGTAAGCATCAACTGATTAACATTCTTTTATATCATTTGTTACCTTAAGAAACATAATCCACTTTTATTCACAATAAGTTTAATTTTTGTAAACCATGCATCTTGTATTTTGCTTCATAATAGAGACTTTGATTTATGTGATCAATGTCATGTCTAGAATGGACATAAAAGACATTGAATCTTTGCCTATAGGAGCAAAAGCAGAGTTTTGTCATCTATTTAATCAATTTGCACTTTTTCTTTTGTTATGACATGCTGATTTGTGCAACTGTATTTTGTGATTTCCATAGTTGAACCTCTGCCAAGCATTGGTGATGTTAAGATGTTGGAAAGCGACGCTATTAGAACTTGTTTCCTTTTATTTTACATTTAATAGTTAAGAGGGGTTTTAATCAGTAGACTTGCTTAGACAGGCAGTTAGATTGCTAACCTAAAAAGAACAACATTTAACTATTCCATTTTAACTTGTCAATACAACTGGAAGAAATGACGGACTCTCAACAAAATGGTCAAATTTTTTCTTAAGAAAATTCTCAAGCTAAATATTAAACCAGCGTACATATCAGTCGTTTTCATCTGTTTGACTGGATAAGTTATATTATTTTAATCCAAATGGTGCCAATATTTACACTGGGAGTGGTACGACCCAGGTAACATCAGATCTCACAATTAGTTAACTACGAGGATTGCCACAGAACAAATTTCTCCACTACAATCTAGTCCCATTCATGTGAAAGATTGGTAATAAGAAGTGAGATCTAACACGAAGTATGCAGTGTAACGAAAACAAAAATATAAAGGATGCATGCAGCATTAATGCAATTAGCAAGAATGTTTTGCAATGACAGCAGAGGAAAAAAAAAAATAATGGAACAATGTTACATGTCAATGTTGAAACATCATACAAGAAAAACAGTATTTATGAGCATAACCTTTTAATTACAACCATCTTTTTCAATCCAACGAACAAGTTCTTTTGTAGTAGAAGGGGCTGCCATTTCCCAAGTTTTTATTGAGAGTTGTATTTTGAGTCATTGATGTCTCCGACTCTTGAGGTTGCGTATTAGAAAAAAAATATAGATTACTAGATGAAGCTAACCTATTTAACTATGAATTTCACTCATTTTGATCTAGAATTTGAATAAAGACTAAATGTTCAAGCACATTTTACATTCTAATCTAAAGAATCGAGAAGAGGATGAGGTTGAATATAAAAGGAAATGTTAAAAAGAGGCAGGGTGAGAGAAACACGCTTGCTTGTTTTGATTTTCTATGAAGATTTTGTAGATGGGATAATTCAATTGCGTCCGCACTTCTGATTTTTGTTTATAGTTGTCTGTTGGCTTTGTGTCAACTAAGATGGGACCATATATAGCGATGTCCTGTAAGGTATAGTATTGTTCTAAGGTTGTGGTATTGTTTGTCTTGTACAATTGTGCTAGTGTTCAATTATGCTCATGTGACATATACTTGTAACATGATTGGTTTTTGTGGATAGGGTGTTTCCTCATGCACATATAAGGATGTGCCTCAATAAGATCCCCAACTAAATTTGAGAAATGTTGAGTTTGGTTCCTTAGGAAATGAGCAAAATTGTGTATCCTAAAGTGGATTTGGTGTGTGCTACTACTAATGGGAATCCTTGCAACAAGATGTGTCTATTTTGTCATGATTGCTTCTTATTATTGTTTTTGTGTGTTTTGTTTTGCCTGATGTGTTTTTTAGTGTTTTTGCTTTTGTTTATGTTGATTTTTTTCTTAAATCTCGAAATTGGTCATTAATTATTGAGTTTAGGAAAGGAGTTGCATTCTAAAGTGGGATGGAAAAGTAGAAGTCAATAAGAAAAAATAGTTTTCAACCATTAGGAACATGATTGTATGTAGCAACATCCAAGGTGAAAGAAGGCAAGGGTTGAAGCAAAGATCAAAGTTCATGTGTGAACAAAGCTATTTGTGATATAAGGTGTAAGTTTAGGTAGAATTGGTGTGCCAAATGGTCCAAATTAGGTAGTCATAAATAAAAAATAAGTGTTATGAGTCAATGCTAAACAAGAGCAAAAAGTGCAAAATAGACGCTTTTCATCTCTAAATTTTGCCTCTATTTTAGAATGTGTTAGCTACAATGAATCAAGAATGCTAAAGTAAAAATAAAAGTATTTTATTATCCTTGATTTTAAAAGGATATTAAAGAATCTTTGCTTGATGTTGTTTTGTTATCTTCACTCTAGCATCATCTTTATATATTCAAAACCTATATTAAGAGAAGTCGTCATACTTTATAGAAATATCTTGAAACACAATTTTGTACAATTTTAAAAAATATCAGGTCAATTTTAATCAAGTTTGAAAGGGAGTTGTGAAGATGTAATCAAGTTGAACTCAATGATACCTCAAAGTAGAGTTTGAATAGATTGAAGGGATTATGATATATATGATAAACATGGAGTTGTTACCTATTTGGCCCACACAAAGGATACAATCCACGATTAATATGAGTGGAGTAGGACTTGTGGAAGAATCACTTTAACCATTGCATGGTGTAGGACCCATGAAAATGGCATTCAACCCTTGTGCAATATAAGACCCTTTCCACAAAGTCACATTAACTAGGGTATGTAGTGTAAGACCCATGAAGGGCCACTTTGAGTATTTCATGATGGGCATGCAAATAGAGGTTTTTGTAAATTGTATGCTCCCCCACCCCCACACACAAGATAATAAAAAATAAAAAAGCAATTTTGAGGCAAGGGAAAAGTACAAAGTTGCAAAAAGAATATATGTGTTGGCCCAAGGCAGGTTCTTAGAGAAAAATAATCCAAGGAGTTGAGAGGATGGGTGATAAGGAATTATTCCCCAAGGTAGCCCCAGGTTAAGGATAGTTGAGAGGATGGGTGATAAGGAATTATTAACCCCAAGGTAGCCCCCAGGTTAAGGATAAATGTTGTGTGAACTATTGCTTTGGAATGTAACAATAAATTACCATCATAAAATTGATATCAAATAAAAATTGAATGTAGTAGACATGTAAAGTAGAGAAGTGAGAAATGTCATTCAACTTAATTTTTGTATTGACTAGAATATGGAGAGAAGATTTCAATTATGATTGTGAAGGTATTTGTATGTGCTTAGAAAAACTTGTAGTTGATTTTAAGGCACCTAGAATTTCAAGAGAAATTATTTAGAGAAAATATCATGGAATAAAAATATGGATTTTGGTAGAATCTATCTAGGTAAAGAATTTGGAAAAGAAAAGAAAAGGAGGGAATGCTTTAAAACATCCTCAATGTATAAAGAAAAGATGAAAAATAAAACGTAATTATTCATTGTGAGAATCACTATTTTATGATTGAGAGATTTGACCATTCCATCGCAATGCCACAACAATGAGCTTATTATGTAGAGTATGAAGATCCTTCTTTTTGGCCATTAGCTTTACCACAAAATATGCTAAAAAATCTATGTTCAACAAGATTTTGAGGATAATAGTCTAAGCTTGGAACATTTTTGGGGGATTATATATATTAAATGTTTTTAGCTATACATGAAATCAAAATTCAACTTTAAACCTTTCATTTAAAAACATGAGATTTGAGTATTGCAAGAATAAAAAATAGAAAGTTTTGATTTCATTGTTCAATGTTTTAATTGCAATTGTCTAAGATAAGATTTTTTGGGGAAATATATATATTAAGCATGGCTAAACATGATATCAAATTTCAAGTTAAACATTCATATAATGTTCAAAATTTAATATTCAACGCAACATGTTTATTGAGTTGAGTATAACATTTTAAAAAAATAGAAACTTTTGATTTCATTGTTTGATGTATTCATTATGACAAAATGCTTGAAGAAAACAAAATCACAAGCGAAAGTGTAATGACAACATACACATGTATGCCTCATGTGACATATGCATGATTTTGCTTTACAACTATATACAATCATCGTTTTGCTCATTCCACACCTATGAGCTCTCATTTCATAATTTTCTACTCTCTATAGCTATATGCAGTTACAAAGTTGCATGTTAATTAAAAGGATAAGAATTGTATGTTTTTATTCAATAGGGGTACATTTTTATAGTTGCAAAAAAAATATTCTAAATGACCATTTTGAACAATAATTGATTGTTTTGAAAACAAAAAAGGGAGACACTCTTGCAATTCCTTGTAGGACGGGGGATGACCATGATATGTCCCCTACCATCCTTATGTCATTGGGATATCAATGGGGATGGGGCTAGAAAGTTGGGCCACATCCGTCGTATCCTTTAAAAACATTTTTATAATATCATTGTTTAACCAACATATCAATATAATATGTAAATCAAGTGTATTTATGAACATATATTGTACATCACATGTACTTAATCAACAGTACAATCACATATAGTAAGTATAATACAATATGTAATTAACTCATTTATTCATCTCATTATGACAAGTAAACATAAATACACATAAGATGCTATGCAAGATCAAAAATTTATACTTTGTAATTTCCTTTTTTATACGTTGTACTCATTTTAGCTTGTGTCTTTACCCCTTAGTTTGACCTTGGTTTTTGCCTTCCTTTGCCTTGTACTAGTTTTGTTTTGTCATCCTAACCCTTTGTCTATGTGTTCTATTTTAATTTAACTTTTTTCCTTTTATGTATCCTTCACTTATGTAATTTATCATTTTTCCACATTCTTCTAACTCCTCCTTTGTACCACCATTTTGATTTTTTACTCATTTTGATCTTATCTCACAAGTCTAGTGTAAAATGATCTCTTCTTGCCTTATAAAACATATATCTTAAGTCGATTTGATTAATGACTACCAACATTAGAAGGCCCTATTTACCATTGAGCTCTCATAGAAAATTGTGCCCCCTCGAGCTTAGGAACCAATCCTCGATGGTGGGTGATTACTATTCAACTTGGTCACTTTATCTAGTCATACTAAAATTTTAATAGAATGTGCATTATTTAAGGTAAATAAAGGCAAGCTAAATTTTTTTATTAAAGGGGCTCTTATGCTTCATTTTAATATATATAAGATACTATGTTTTTACTTGAGACTTTTGGTTGAGCAATGTTTTCAAAAAAATGAGCCCATGTTAGTGTTTACGATATTTCTATACTAAATTAGCTTTTGCATTTAGTTCTACAATAGTTTCTAGGAGGCCTACCTCAAAAGTTACTAGAGATTTATTTGTTTTAGTATAACATTTTCACAATTTACTAGTTTAGAATGGTTTTTTTATTTTGCTAACAAATTCACTCCATTTTTTGTACAATCTTTCTACACCCTTCATTCGGCTCCCCCCAATCAATCTTTGTCCTTTTCCCATCATTTTCTTTTTCATTTTGTTGTCCTTTTCACCCTTGATGAATCTCCATCCCTTTCACAACAATTTATTTTTCATTTTTTATGCAACCAACATTCACAACATATGATTCATTATCAATATCAAAAGAAAAATGAAATAAATTCTCGTAACCTTCATCAAACTACCTTTAATTTTCATTCCATTCTATCTTTAAAACTGAAAACAAACTCATTTTAACTACAAATCCAAAATTATCTTTTTTGACAATATTCAGTAGTTTTCTTAACTTGCCAATTTTGGTAATTTTGCATGATTATTCAGATGGCCATGAAAGTTGCCTTTTTATTTGAGATAAATAGAAGTGGGATCAATTAATGCATTTCTAATCTAATTGCATGCAAGAGTTCAAAACTAATTAAAAAAACAATGCAACATCACAAATTGTCATCACTTAGAACTTCACATTAATTTTAGCACTTGTTTTAGTGGTTGTGCTCGATCATATGTGAAATTGTGTATCTTGGGTCCTGATTGGGAAACTAGGTCAAATCTTTTAGTGCCTAGCCCTTTGAACTACTAATTATGCTAGGACTCTAGTGCCTAACACTAGTGTCCCACACAATTGACGCCAAATTTCAAAGATCAAATGTCAACCTTAGGTTCTTAATGAACACTACCTTATTGTTCGCCTAAATTTGAATGGTTATTGTGAAAAAATGTTAGATGCATAGAAATGTAACTTCCCTTCTCCTCACAAACTCTCCAACTCTGACAGTCAATGTAATTAATCTAGCAAAGGAATCAAGATCAATCAAGCTAAGAAGTCTAAGGCAATTATCAAGACATCAAATATCAAGCATACTATGATTTGCAATCAAATATTAATTATGATTTATTGTTATTAGCATGTTGTATTAACACTTGCAAGACTTTAAAGAGCATCACAACATCACCTTGTGTGAGATCCAAGCAAGGGTTCTATTGGTGTAAATTATGTCTCATAATTACACTTTACTTAAGTTGACTTAGGATAATGCATTTCATAGTAGTTTGGATATGAGACACTTAGGGAAGTGTGCACATAGGGATGATCCATGTAGGAGAAATTCCATCTTTTGTGGTCTTATCTTGTTACATTCCACCTTCGGTGGGTGATCCACCTCTTGTGGAATATTTTATTATTTTTCCTACCTACTCTCACCCACCCTTGTTTCTCATTGAGCCACATGTCATGATCGTGTGCTCACATATCCATATGGCCTTGCCTTTATAAGCAGGCTCATCTTACATTGTATGTAATTTTAATGATCTAGTTTATGGTATATTACATCTTGATTAGAATGCAATTTATTCTTATCAAATCTTTTGTCTCTCTTTTGTGCTATTCATTGTGCTCTTGGTCTTGGCCATATTTGACAAATTCTTACAAGTTTCATATCTAAGGTAACATTGTCATTTAGCATTTATGTTGTTTGTATTGCATCTGCTCCCCTAAGGGCACTCACTCTTTATCATCACCATCATCGTTGTTGTGGAGGTTGGGACACCAACATAGGATTTGACCAAGGAAAGCCTTGTTCCAACCTAGGCTTTGACCAAGGAAAGCCACTATACAACATAACCTTCTCCCATGTTTCAGATGTGCAAGCCCAAATCTCAATGATTCCGACTATAACGGAGGTACGAACAGACAAAGTGAATTGAGATAGAGATCGTTAGACTTCAAATTGCATAAACCCTAAGATGCTAGCACCCAATGCTTCTATCTTGCCATTTTTTGCCTTATATTTCAGTGGCAGGTGCCCAAACCTCTGTTAACCTATTCTTGATCATGATTCTCATTTGCACAACACTAAGAGACTAGTGCCTACACCGGAGTCCTACCTAGTCATTTTTAGTTTTCAACACTAGGTTCTCTTTGTATCTCTTTTCCAAATATGCCCTTTGTTTATGTCTTTTTGTTCGGATAGTTTACATTATATTAAACTTTTCCAATTTAGCCATCATTAGCATAGTTCATTGCACACACTCAACAAATCCCCACCATACACAACACAAAAGATGAACTAAATCTAGGTAGGTTGAGACTTCCTTGAGGATGGTAGCTTAACCCATTCACATTCCCCCAATGTTGTATGGGAGAAGTATTGATCTAGGCCAATGCATTGATTATTTTAGGATCTCTTTTCTCGCATGACATTTTGGTAAACTTAACATAGCTTACATTTTGTAATCATTATGATATCCCGTTGCATTTGATTAGCTAGTTAATTTATTGCATGATTTCATTGTTTATGTTTTTTAGCATATGTAAAAACATTATGTTTAGTTAGAAAATAAAACACTAAAAATATTTCTTTTGACATCTCATCAACAAATCCATCTTATCATCACTTTCTTCTATCTATCAATTCTTGGGAGTATATGAGTGTTTTGAAACTTGTAATTTCTTATGAGTTTCATGACCCAATGCTCTGAATCTAAAATTCTTGTTAGAAGTCATTGAATTATGGATTCTTGTGCTTTGAACAACTCTGGTGTTGAGTCTAAATTTCTTAACTTATTTTCCTAAGGAATTGTAGGGATGTAATCTTCTCTAGATCCTATTACTACCTTGTCAATGATATTTAAGTCACAATCACCCCATGATTGTCTTAAGATAGACCGCTCTACGCTTCAAATTCTTGAGGCTCAAATTCAGAAGTTAGATTAGAAATTGGCTAATTTCTAGCAATTCTTGAGCACATTACACTTGGTTAGAGTTTGTCCCTCTTATGAAGACTATCGAGAAATTGTTAATCAATGATTTGCAAGGTGTGGAAGTTCTATGTAGCCTAGCTCATATGGTGGATGCAAACATTATATGGTTAGCTAGCCGCACAAAGTTTCTCAATAATGTGTCTCTTTAACCAAATAGGGATGCAAGTTATCAATACCCATGTTGGCATCTCCTATTCTAACATTCAATTATATTATTATAATTATTGATGCACATTTTGGTAATAGTGCTCACACTAGTTATTGGATTACACATGGGAATCTTATAAATCATTATAACTTTGTCCCACCCTCCTCTCCCATTTTGTTCACTTCTCAAAACATCCATCCACCTATTTCCCACCACATTGTTAGCCAATCACCTCCATATTTCACTTACCAAAGTGCGAATAACCCTATAGTTAGCTCTTGTCTATCATATTTTACCACCTCGCCCATTGATGCTTTCATAAACCAACTCTTGAAAAATGTGTCCTCTTTAAAACAATAGTTAGCCAATATGAATCAAAACCAATCTCAACCTAATGTTCTATTATATTGCATTTGCAGTCCATTGTCATATACCATTCTTAAAATTCCAATACCACAAAACATTAAAAAACCTTGTTTTGAGAAGTATAATGGGAAAGGAGACCCTAATAAAAATGTGTTGGCCTTTATCGTGTTATCCAATGATTTTCTGTTCAAAAATGTTATTCTTGATAAAGTCTTTCCTCAGTGATTAAAAGACATGGTTGTGAACTAGTTTTGTTCATTTCCACACAATTCAATTCATTCATTCTCACAACTTGTCAATCAATTTCTCCAACATTATCAAGCTAACATTAGACCTCGAGTCTCGTTAACTAATTTGGTTCATTGCAAGCAAGGGGTGAAGGAGAAAGTGACTAACTTTATAAGGTGTAATCAAGCCCTCTTCTCTCAAATCTTGTATTTTCTTTTGAATGTTGATGTCCAACAAGTTTTCATTAGAAACTTGTAGTCACACATTTGTGATAATATATTGTTGATGCGATATCCTTCTCTTACACATCTTTGCACAACTCTTCATTATTACCAATTGTTGATTAGCCATTATTAGGGTTTGTCCTCATTGACTCATGTTGGTCAGTTTAATATTGCTACTCTAAATTATCAATCATTCAAGAAACAAACTAAGAATTTCACTAAAAAGAATTCTCCTTATAATAAAATTTAAACTCAAGTTGCGACCACAATACCTTATGTTATGACCCCCATTCAATCTCAACTAAGGACTCAACAGTTTTCCCAACTTTTTGAATCCCTCTATTCCATTATGTTGCATTTTCTTAACAATAATTTGATCCATATTCATCCCAGTCACCCACCACAAAACCCTCACCTCCTTGTTTTGACCTAAAGACATTTTGTCAATACCATCAAGCTCCTAGACATTATACTAAGTGATATATGTGTCTTAAGAACAAAATGTGAGACCTCATTGACCCTAACATTATTTAAGTGACTATTGTGAATTACAAAGGAAATAAGTCTACAGCACCTTCAAACCAAAACTTGCAAATATTTATGAACCCATTGCCTTTGCATTCAACTAACCTTGTATAACCATCCATTGATATAATTTCTGATTCCATAGAGCTTGATTCCCAAGTCAACCCATTTGAGAATCTAGTGAATATGATAGATGCTCGCCCTCACCAAACCAAACCTAGTCCCAACATTACCTTCACCTGCATTGATGCCTCTACTCATGCACCTAATGGACCTCTATATATTACCACCATAATTAATGACAAGCCCACATGAGGAGAACTCATTGATTCTATATGCATAGTGAATGTTATCATAGAAGAGTTCCTCTACGTGCATGAATTGTAGCAAGACAAGTATGACAAATTAGAAGTCTTGGACTCTTAAAGAACATAATGGTTTCACTTGTCCTACTATTGGAGCTTTGACCCTCCATGTCTAGGTTAGACCTAAAAGCTTGGATGTACCTTTTACCATAATTTCAACCTCAAACCAATTTTGTGTGAAGTTGGATCAACCTTGGCTCACTTCCATGAGGGTAGTCTCGTTTGTAATCCACAAGTGTCTAAATTTTTCATTTTAAGGATGAGTGCATACTATCCATCGCAGTGGGCTATGGCCCTTGTCCCACCATGGTTAGATCAACCTTGGCTCACTTCCATGAGGGTAGTCTCATTTGTAATCCACAAGTGTCTAAAATTTTCATTTTAAGGATGAGCGCATACAATTCATCGTAGTGGGTTATGGCCCGTGTCCCATCATGGAAACTTCACTTGATTATTTTTTATTACATTCAAGTGGTCCTATTAAACCCTGTCAAGACTTTTTGTTTCCCTCCAACCGAAAATTACAAGCTAGTAGAATTGTCCAATTTTGTCTATCAATAGTTATTTTAATCCTACACTAGCTGCTACACTTGAGGATCCTCAGTCTTTTTGTGGTTGTGATAGTAGTTCCTTCTATTTTCATGAGTAATGAATGAAGCATAACCCGAATTGAGTATCCCTCCCCATCCCCAAACATATGGTTTCTATGTTATGGCTCCACCTCCACAATCCTACTCAAGACCACAAGGCAAACATCCGACACATTTTAAACCTCCTCCTTGGACTTTGAGGATTTCTTTTGTTCCTCCTATTTCTTTGGAGCCTAAAGGAAATGAGTTTGTTGCAAGAGGACCTTCCCCTCTTCTTGCCTCCCAATCTCTGGTGATTCCTTTTGTTCCTATCATTCCTATTTAAACAAAGGAAGAAAAAGAATCAACATTTGGTGACATCTTGATTTCCCCTACTGCATTGGACGAAACTGTAATGCAATAGAATCCAAGAGATATGTTGTGGTTCATCAACTTATTACAAAGAGTAAACATTTGCCCACAAATCCCTCTCATATGCAATCGGGTCTCGGATCAACCTTGCTTCCTTAGTCATCTCTGTCTTCCCCAACCCTTGAGCCTACCTTTCCTTCCTCACTTAGGCATGAGCCTTATCTTTCCTAGCCTAACCAAAATCTTAAGTGCTCGCCGCATTCCCCGCCATAGAGTTTGCAAGATTCTTCTTTGAAATATTTTTCTTCCTTTGTGGTTAATAATGCTTACAATCACAATGTTAGCATTATTAAACCACCCATTGTGCTTTATTTAGATAATGATCTAGAAGACAATTGAAAAAGCAAAAAATAATTCAGAATTGTCTCTAATCTTTGCACAAACAATAATTTTGGCTTATGGGGGTATGCGCGATGATCCTTATTTAGTGAGTTCCCATCATGTAAGGAACCAAGTACCTCTCTTTGTACTACACTTGTTGTAGTCCCTCTAGCATCTTTCTTGTCATCTCTTTATGATGAGAAAGATTAGGATGCAGACAACTTGCTATAGATCGACTCACAAGTGTGTTACCCTTTGTCTTTAGTATTTTTCTTGTATGTACTATTATCACTGTGATGTATTGTTTAGTAAAATGTAGTTTTTTGTTAGTTCTCTTTGGATGAACCTTGATGCTCCTATTAGCACAAGATACAAAGGAAACACATTTGATCTAACATTCTTATAGATATATACCTTCATTCTTCTTTTTTCTCATACATGTGCTCTTATTTCATCTTTTGGGGATGATTCAAAGTGTTGAGATATGTAAACTTCCCTTCCATGTTGGCCTAAAAGTTTGTCTTTTTTATTTGATGTGCTCTTCCTCCTTTGTACTTGTAGTTCCATTGTATCTTGGGGATGGGGTCAATTCAAAACAATCACATTGATATGCATTATTTATCATACATTCATACGAATCTTAGAACTTTGGATCCCTTATGTGGTATAGTATGACATTGCTTGTTATATGTGTTATCACCTTGGTTTTTCTATTGTGGGGTCACTCATTGTCATGGTGTTCTTGTCTTTGTATGTATCATCCTTTCTACCTTGAAGGCAATTGCTATCGGTTGGTGTTAGCAATTAATTTAAGTTGGGGGCATACATTATACCATGCATTTCACTTTGTTCACACGCCACAAAGTTGGTTTTGCTATCACAACACCTTTGATCATCTTTTTAGCACTTTATTAGAGTTACCCAACAAACAACATGCTTTGATTGTCTCATAAATTATGATATCATTATGAAACTCACCTAGTAAACAATGAATTTTACTAGATTTTGTTGTTTTCTTTTGCTAGTTGTGCAGCTCACCTAGCAAATAACAAATTTTGTTGGTTTGTGATGTCTTTGAACTTGTCCATGAGCCACCACAAACAATATATTTTGCTAGATGAAGATGTCATACCTTATATGATTTTGTTTGTTGTGTATGCTCTATATATGCCTAGTGCATGCTCTTTGTATGTGGAATTTCATTATGTGCTAACCATGTTTGATTTCAGTTTATACATGCATGTCTTCTTGCCATGTGTATTATGTGTGTTACCTTTTTTATCTTGACATCACGGGTTTGTAGGATCTTAAGTTTGGGAGCTTGTGCATCTCTCAGCTTGGAGTCATCTTGTCTCCTTAGTTTTTTTATGAAAAGACTTTGACTTCTCCATACTTTACTATGTATGGGCATAATCTCATAGCCTTGCTAAAGTGGAGGCTAAAAGTAGCCTCATAAATAATTGTTGCTTGCAATTTTGTTGGGTTTAGCACCTATTTTAGTGATTGTGTTTGATTATGTGTTAATTACCTATTTTGGGTCTTGATCAAACAACTAGGTCAAATCCTCTAGTGCTTGACCCTTTGAAATATTAATTATGTTAGGAATCTAGCGCCTAGTTTTAGTATCCCACACAACTGACACCAAATTTCAAACTTCAAATGTTGGCCTTAGGTTCTTAACAAACACAACCTTGTCGTTGGTCTAAACTTGAATGATTAATGTGAAAAGGTCTTAGTTGCCTAAAAATGTAACTTTATTTCTCCCTTGCAAACTCTTCGGCTTTGGCAATCAATCTAATCAATCTAGCAAAGGAATCAAAGATCTATCAAGCTAAGAAGTCTAAGACAATTATCAAGAGATCAACTAAAAAGCATACTATGATTTAAAATAAATTATTGTTTGTGATTTATTGTTATTGTCATGTTGGACTAACACTTGCAAGACTTTAAAGAGAATCACACCATCACCTTGTGTTAGATTCAAGAAATGGTTATATATCTAAGGTATCATTATTATTTCAAAATTTATGTTATTTGTTTTGCCTTTGCTCCCTTAAGGGCACACACTCGTTATCATCGCCATCATCATTATTCTGGAGGTGGAAACACCAACATGAGGTTTGACCAATACAAGCTCCTATACAACACAACCTTTTTCCCCTCTTTCATGTGTGCATCCCTAGATCTTGATGATTATAATTATGATAGAAGTACAAACAGATATTGTGGATTGAGACAAATATTTTCATATTTTAGATTGCAAAAACCCTAAAGATGCTAGCACCTAGTATTTTTATCTGACTTTTTTTCCCTAAATTTCAATGACAGGTGTTTGGACCTTACAATTCTCATTTGTATAGCACCAAGACATTGGCACCTAGCACTAAAATCCTACCTATTCAACTTCAAATTTCATATCCAAGTTCCTCTTTTTATCTCTTTTACAAAGTTGCCCTCTAATTTTGTCTTTATATTATATTTAATATACATTTTATTAAACTTATCCAATTTAGCCATCATTTGCATAATTCATTGCACACACTTAACAAATCTCCATCACATGTACAACACAAAAAGGGGAATTGAATCTAGGTAGCTTGGCTCTTCCTCGAGGAAAGTAGGTACAAGAGAAGTATTGATCTAGGCCAATGCATTGATTAGTCTAGGATCCCTTTTCCCACAATCAATAAGACCTTAATTTGAGGCCCTAGATGAATGAACAAGGTCCTCAAAAAGTGCTCACATTCAACTCTTTGAGACACCATCTTTTAACTCAAATGAAATTCCACATCAAAGGTTAGGGCCTCTAGAAGTCCTTGCATTAATTTTATTGTCCTTTTCACTGCTCATCTTCCTCAAGTAATCTTTTGAGCCATATATATCTTTCTCTTTAGGTTTTATTGTAATTTTCTCTTTAGATCCCATCACCCATTTTTCATACCCACGTTACACAAGACATTTACAGTCGAAATACAAATTAGTGGTGTTTCATTGTCATTTCTTTGTCTTTTTTCTTTTGTCCCCCTTTTTTTCCTTTGTCAACCTTAGACAGTCTTGCCTTAGGTTTTGTCTTTACTTTTCTTTAAAGTACATGTTGATGTTTTAGTTTGTCACTTTTTTGGCAACACAAAACATAATTTAGTGGATGAGGAAAACCTTTTTTTCAAATTCATAAGGGAAACTCTCTGAATTAATCTACTTTTAATCTAAAATGGAAAAAAAAACCCACTAATATGAACTGTAAAATTTGTTCTTTGGGGTTTTGCATAAACAAAGAATAAATAAGGAAGCTTGACGTATCTATTTTTTTATGTTAGATGCTTGACCATGAAACTTTGAAAAACTCCTATTCTCACCAATGGATTCGCTCAATTTATGATAGCTAAAACATAGACAAAAGTACAATTTATAGATTAAAAGATTAATGATTGGAGTTATATCAACAATTAATTTAATCTTGAGGAAAAAATAGCACGCGATAATAACAATGCCTAGAAGAAGATTGGATAACGATAATTGATTTTCACAAACATTTAAAGCTACTTTAAGGAATTAACACAAATCTTCTTATTTATTGCATTCTTTGTTGAATAATTACAACACTTGGGATTGGATTTGAATGAAAATGTTGGTAGCATAAATAATCTTTAGCTTCACATTCTTTAAACAAAAATAGTTTAAACAATTCAATTTGACTTGAATGGCAATGTCTACAATATAAGTTTGACATCAACTCTAAGTATCAATGTATGTGTAAATAACACATATCTATAACATTTTGGCTTCTTGAAGCTGAAAAAATTATAAAAACAAGTGCTTTGAAAGCAATTCTATTATCATCCTCTAAAAATAATATAAGATATTAAGTTCTTTCCAATCTACTTCTCATCTTGAATGTACACATAAGTCAAGGTCTTTATTCTTCTAATTTTATCTTCAATTTTCTTTAACCAACCATCATCACCTTCAAAAAAATATTAAAAAATTGATATGTTCATCTCGAGCATCACTTTGCATGAACATCTTAGATACATTATTTTTTTCTCCTTTATGTCACTTTATATTCCATCTAATCTTCACTTGAGTGCCTAAACTAATGTGGGTGTCATGTTTTATTTTTTTCTACCTTTTTTGGTCTAGAAAAATTTGTGTTGTTTTTTGTGTCTAGAAGAGCTTAGGCGCCTAAATATTTTTCAACTTGATTTTAGCATCATAAAACATTCTAATATGATTATATCATGAAGGATTTGGCTATGTGGATGTCAATTTTGAGTTACTTAAATTTTGGTACTCGTCAAGGATTCTAACCAATGGATGTCAAATTATGGATTTGGGCCACTTAGTGCCTATGAACACTAAATTGAGAATTCCACGCCTTAATTTCAAAACAAAAAAAATGGCACTCATCAAGATATTTCCTCAATGGATTGCAAAAATTGAGAAACTAGTGACTTGGATGCCAAAACTAAAGATTTTTAAAGGGGTTACTAAAAATGAGAAAGGCATGGTGATTGGAGTGTTTTCTAAAGATTTTTTGAATGATAAGTAAAAAAATTATCTTCCATACAGTGCACCATTTTTCATTCTCAAACATTGCACCATAAAACCTCTAATTTTGATGAGTTTTCAATCATTTCACTACCTCCTAAACCATTCTCATCAATGAAGATTGATTCTATTGTATTAACTAGTAAAAAGCTATTTTTAAATAGAAGATTTGCAAAAAGAGACATTTTGATCTTTAGACTTCACTAAAATTGTTTATATTAAATATTGGACCTTCTGAAGAGATAACTTCATGCTCAAAAGTCGATCCTCATTTATGTTTATTTCTCAATATGATGGAGAATATTTACCATAACCTTAATCCTTCCTACCTATACCTAGTATTTATCATCATAGTTTTTCTTTGAACTTCACCCTATATTTCCTCTACTAGTGTTGGAGACTCCTTCAATATTCATAGCTTGATAATCTCCATGATGAGTAACTTGAATGCATCATTAGTAAACCACTTGATAGACAAACATTAAAATAATTAACCCTTTTGACAATAAAGTTAACATAATTGACATTGATGTGATGAGAATGACTTGACATTTGACTATAGATATGACTAAACATAGAGCTTTATAGGGGTAGCAAATTTAGGTACCAAAAATCCCTTACCCACTTCTCAAATCAATTTCATACCCCTATTACATCAATTACATCACCTTTTAATTGAGACTTGTTGCCATTTTTTTCCATCTTATTGTCTTTTACAACCCCTGTCTCATCTCATTCCTTGAGAAGCTCCTTTAAGTACCTAGTTAAGTTTTGTCTCCCAATTTTCTTGTAAAATCATACTAATTTTCCCTAAACTTGTGTTTACCACTCCTAGATTGATCCTTCTTTAGACAATTTTTACCCTTTTGTTCATTGTCATTTTGGTCTCCTAGTTTTTCTCCCCACTTAGCCCTTGTCATGTCTTTATCATTGTTTTAATTTACCTCATGCAATAAAATATTTTGCTTACACTATTAATTAAAGTGATTTATTAGTGTAGGATTTATATTAATATTATTGCTAATATTTTAGGTCATGTGAGCTTTGCTAGAATTCCTACAAGAGGAATGACTAAGGTAGACTCCTCTTTAACTATTTTATTTTGCAACAACTCTTTTGCACACCTTTTGTCTTACAGGTTGCATACATGAGAATTTGTGTGGAATCATGAAGAGTGCTAGAAAGGAAAACTACAAGAAATTATGAAAACCTCTTTGCAATTTTTTTGTCTTCCTAGCAACTTCAACTAGGTTAATCACCTTTGACTAGGCCACATAATTACTTGTCTAGGAGGACCAAGCTAACCACTAGGATGTATGGAATCTTAATGGCTTGATCTTGGGCTCTAATTTTGATGAAGATAGAACTATGTAGATGTTAGGAACCTATTTGTTATGATTTCATGATTTTAGAACTTGTTTGATGACTATACTTGACTTATAAATCTAATTATATTGTATGCAGAAAAATGTGAATGTAAACTATTGAAAAGATAAACTCAGAAAATGACAGACACATATCTCTGTAGCGTCCTAAAATTGCGACACTTGCAATTTCGACTGCATTTCGGTCTTCACGATGGCGACGCAACACGCAACCTGAATGGAGACCCCGAAACCTGATTATGACACCAAAAACTGCATTTTCTTGCACCCTGGCCTGAACCTCCTTTGCACCCTACTGTCCCGGGAGGTGGGACCAGAGCGCCCAGCGCCCTGGTCCTTCAGGACCAGGGCGCCCAGCGCCCTGGTCCCTGGGTCCTATTTTGGGCCCGGTCTCTTTTGGACTTCGGGTCTTTATGTTTGCAAATTGGAAAATTGTCTTTCCTGGTCGGCCTAAGGTCGGGAAAATCAGTCTATCAGCCCTAAATGACAAGTATATAAACTACATTTTCCTCTTTCATTCGATATGAGGAAAAAAGCGTGGAAATTATACTCAAGCATTCAAGCATTCCTTCAAGCAATTGATCATTTCAAGTCTCCATTCAAGGCTAAGTGTTGCATTCAAGACAAGGATTCAACCATTGAAGAGGAGATCACTTACTACATACTACTACAACATACAACATACAACATCTATACCTTCGCACATAAGGATACAAACATCCTTACAACAAGGTATTAGTACTTGTTTTACATTACAGACATTTACATTTACAGCATTGCTCATTTCTTGGTTAATTCCAAAACCGGGGTTTGACCTAAAGGCAAACCCCTAATCCCTAACCCCCCAATCGTCTTCGCTTTTCTGTGTGTAGGTTGCAGGTACGCGGCTGAAATTGAAGATCTGGAATCCTTGTGCAGAGACGAACAGATCCCCCTTCGTTTCGCGGATTTCTCGGAGGACCGTGGCGCTCGGGCGCCATCGTCCCGACAACTTTTGCTCAAATTTGCAGGACAGCGTCGTATCGACATTTTACTACTAATTCCAGGTCCGCAGCTTCATCCTATATCCCTATCTCAGTTTATAAGCGAATCTTTGTCACTTTCTATGCATTCCTAGCTTAATTCTTCTATCAACATTCTTTACAAAAGAGGGTAGCCTTGCTTTCTTAACCCTTGAAACACATTTAGCATCCAATCTTGCATTGTGTGGGATTGGATCTTGTGGGTTTCAACCCCTCTTTTGAATGTAAAGTCTCTCCCCTAAGTGAAAACCATCAACCCTAGTGAATCTCCCTTCTCTCTCCTTGGAGTTGGAAGAGGGGAGAGCAACTAGGGTTCGATCACGATTTTCCGCTTTACAATCTCAACCACACTCAAGACTAGGACGTTTAAGAAGGGAGAAAAGTAGATAAACAAGATAAAACTAATTAAAATGCAAACTTCATATTCCTCCTTCGATTTGATTGTCCCTTGATTTGATGTATGTTTGCTATATAGTAGATACTTGATTGTGCTCCATGATAGTGAATGCAAGATGAAAAACTGAGCAAGATGTACTACAAAATTGTATGCTAAATGGATGTGTTTATGCAAAAGGATGAGTGAGCATTTTTGCATTATGAGGTTATGAAAATGAAAGTGGATCATCTGTGAAGGAAAATGGGAGGTTTAAATAGGCTTGAATGGGAGATGGAAGGGCATGAGAATGAGACATGTGTCCCTGAGAAGGGCAAGTGTCATGAGGAAGAATGACATGTGTCCTTAAGAAGGACATGTGTCATTGAAAGGAATGACATGTGTCCCTGAGGACACATGCCTATTTGGGATTATGCCACCCAAATTGGAAGGTTCTATTCCAAAAGAGATTAAAAAATCATGTCATTCCCATGTTTGAGGAAATTTGGGATATTTTCCCAAATTTTAGGAATTTTGGGATATTTTAGGGAGTCTTGAGATATTTTGGGAATGTGCACACATATGGTGAGGATTAAGGGATAGGGTTGACTAAACCCTTGGCTATCTAGGTGGATTGGGTTAGGAGAAGGGTTAGAGGAGGGGTTAAGGTTAGGAGACATGTGGAAAAATAGAATTAATTAATTTTATGAGAGAATTGAATTAATTAATTTTATGAGAGAATTTAAGAGGAAAAAGTCAACATGAATTAAATAATCAAATTGCATTTAATTTATTTAATAGAGGAAAAGGGTCAAATTTAATTAATTAATTGATTTATGGTTGTCAAATAATTAATTAAAGGGGGACTATAGCATAAATAATAAGATTAATTAACTAGAAGGAAACATTGTCAATTAATTAAAAATACATAATTATTTAATTAAATACATTCGGGATGACTGAATTCAATTAATCAAATTAATCCAATTTTAGGTGCCTACATATATGTATTGACTGAGTTCAATTCTACACACGTAAAAGTGATATCCACATATGTAGACCTAAGTTGATTTGGTAATATCCCACCATCTAAAATTTATTCATATCTATTTTTATGCTTATAATATTTGTAAGGACTAGCAATGTTTAGAAACACCTTTGGGGAATACTAAATTGTGAGGATCATGTTCTCCTTAGACCCTTGGATGGGTATATGCAATGACAAAAAACAAGGTCAAGGACAACACACAAGCATACAATTTACTCCTAAAATGATGATGTAATCCCTTTAGTCCACTTGTGCTCTTGTTCATAAATTTGCTCCCTGATTATGTAATATGATAAATTTAAATTATGGTTGGTTTTTAAATACACCACACTAGCATGCAATTTAGAATTAGTTTCACTTTAGTCAACACATAATGGTTGATAGAAAAGGCAATCATGACTTGTATTTAGAAACCTAAATAATTTTGAATTTTAGATTTTAGATCTATAGGCGTGAAGATTGTTTGGATTACTTTTGCACTCACAAACTTGAACTAGGTTAACAAATGTGGGATGTATGGATGGGAGTTGATTTATGTGGATGAGGATGATGGGATCATGGTTAGGTGATTCCATTTACCAACTTCCAAGTAAAATAGGCCATCTTACACACATGTTGATGCATTTAAAGATAACCTAGTCATCATAGCCCAAAACATAAAGGAAAAGGGCATAGCTATGCAATTTTTTCCATTACAAAAATTAAGACACTAATTTATTTTTAACTTTTATAAAATTATTATAAAGTAAAATTAGCCATATGAAAAGAATGTCAACAAAGTTATATATCCCACCCTAACATTTTATTCATGTAAACAAACTCTAGAAAACTCCCAAAGCAATAATAACTCCATTTAACAACAACAGACATGTTGCATCCAACTCCTACTAGTAAGTTGGTGGTTAAAATATTATTTGAGGCAAGGATATTGGTAATTGGGTTGGATTAATCATGCACAACTATATTAGTGTCTTTTCTCTAAAGAATAATAAATTACATAGAATTATTTGTTGCAAGATTAGAAATTGCATGAAATATTTTTTGCGAGAGTATAAATATTGACGGTCAATAGATAATATTTGTAAATGCTTAAAATCCACTTTCGTATTTTGACTTAGTATCACCATGTTTCCATGAGGGCCATTCCACAATAATGGGTTACAAACTTGGGACATCAACTTTTTCGAAGTAGAGATAATTTTTTTTATAAATACCTTTGTTCAAAGATCCACCTTTGAATAGAGGTCCATTACAACCTTTGAGCGAAGGTAAGGACCTTTGTTCGAAGGTGGACCTTTCAACAAAGGTCCTTACCTTTTCTTGAAGGTTGTAATGGATATTTACATTGTTAAATTGCGTCAAAAATACTTTCAAATGAAGGTAACTTCATTCAAAGTCACGTAATATGTTCACTCAAAGGTACCTTCAAGAAAACATCCTTGGCTAGGCCTCTCCCCCTATCTTATTCAATTTTCCTTAGAAATTTGACTGTCAAAGCTCATGTTGGACTACAAATGGAATGAACTTAACAAACCAACTTGCAGGACCGTAGCCCTCGAAACAAGCTTTCCAACAAGTTAAATTTTAATATAGTCTAGTTTTTGTTTTTTTTATGAACATAGGTTTTTCACTGAACATCGAGTTCTTTTTTCTACACATGTGCAAAAATAGTAAATTACTGAATAAAATTCTAAAAAATATCTATGCACTAGGTATTAATGTCCTTGTTCTATAGTGCCCCTCCCTGATTCATCTTGACTTTTGTGCATTAATAGATCATATTGATATAGCTTAGTTTACTTTATGATGATTTGATGGTAGCTAACCATGTACTAACCCTAATTCATGATTATATTGGATACGATGATGTTTATGATAGTGCTTGATTGTCGTGACTATCTTCTAAGTGTATTTGTGATAGAGACAATGTCATATCACTCATTGCGAGCATGATATGATGTTGTGATTCTCTTCACTTGCCTATGTATTTACATTATATATATTGCATATGTTGTTGTATATGTATTGGTGTTGACAGGTTTGCAGGTACCAGACATCGACTCCACCTGGCTTCACAAGTTTGAGCGTGTCTTTATCCCAATGGCAAGTTGATCAGAGATGACATGAAAACTCATTCAACACTCTAGGTTTAAGTTGATTACCCTTGTCAATTTAGAGTCTTGGTGTGACTTGTTGTTTAGCATCAAGTGGTTTCTTGAGTTATTCTATGTTGGATTGTTTTGTAGTGTTATGATTATTTATTAATTAAATTATTAATTAACTAATTATAGTTTAATAATGTTAAATCAAACTAATGGATTTACATAGTTTATAATAAAAAAAATTAAATAAATAGTTGATATAAATATTTAATATTAATGTGTAATTATTCATTAAATTATAAATTAATTAATTGGTTTATATAATTTATTAATATTAAATTAAATTAGTGGATAGCATTAATATTTAAATATAATTGTCGATTTAATTATTGAAGGTTATTATTTATTAATGTTATTCTGTGGATCATAATATTTGCCATTTTTAATTATGCATGAAATATTATTTATTTACTATTATATTTTATACGTATGTGGGAGGTATTAATGGCATTGAGTTTAAATTATTATTGGTTGGAGCATTTATATGTATCCGTACATTTAATTTTTTTTATTATTTTATTTATTTATTATTGTTGGGTTATTTATTACTTATTTAATTATTTATTGTTTTGTTTATTTATTTATTTGCTTTATTATTTATTATCTATCTATTTATTTATTGGTTATTTATTTGTTATTATCTCTTTACTTGCCCCTTGTTATGATTGGCCCTCTTGGGAGTTGTGGTTGTGAAGATATTATTATTTAATTGCTTGTTTGTTTATTTATTTATATTATTTTGTGGCTTAACATTTATTGGGCATTTGATTTATTTATTTTATATTAGACATTTCTATTTTATTTATTGGTTAATGGGATTATTTATTATTTATTTTTCCTACCCATTTATTTATTTATTAGTTATCTCACCTACCCTCTCCCATTGTTGGCTGTGAGTTTGGAGATTGTAATAATATTATTTTATATTATTCTTATTTAAATTTTCGAGATGGTTGATAAGAAATATATTGTTTTGGTTTAATTATTTATCTATTATTTAATTATTTACCCTACCTACCCTATTTTATTATTGGTTGAGATATTTGGGTAAGTTAAATAATATTATTTTATATTGTTCTACCTCGATATTTGGCATGGTTGGTATGAGATATTATATTTTAGATTATTTTGATTGGTTAGAGAAGTTGTATAGTTTTTGGATCAATTTCTATTTATTGGGAGATTTGAGTTTATTGTGTGAGTGGCTTGGCTGGAGAATTTTCGGAGAATTATTCATTTGGCTTTTGGAGCTTGGCTTGGATTTGCTTGAGGTCATGATTTTTGTTGGTGGATTGAAGATTTGACTTGTCACTTCTGCAACAATTTTGCATTCCATAACTTCTATTTTTCAAGTTGGGGATTTTAAATCCTTCTTATGCAATTTGATTTGAAAAAATTGTATTCTTCGTGTCTATGAAAAAATATATGTTTAATGTATTCGCTGAGATTTTATTCTTGATTTTGATTATTGGAAATTTTGGTATTTAGACTCTCGTGCTTGTGCATTGTCGTGAATGAGTTTATCCCTATGATGTTGTATGCTTGATTTATTGATTTGAGATGATTGATTTCACTATTGGACTGAGCAAGATGAGAAATACCTTGATGATATTCTTTGGGCTCATGTTGAATATTTTTTATAATAAGATTCTTGATGTTTAAGGATTATTGGTTGCCTTTGTAAGGCAATGATATTAGCAAATGTTGTTCATGTTCTTGGAGATTATTATTTGATGTATAACCTTGGTTATCCGGGTTATTATGCATATGAGAGCCCTTGTTCTTGTATTTGAGTATGTTGTTACCCTAAGGTCTAGGTGCATGATTAGGGAGAGTGGGCTTCCATTAGTCTGTCGAGGTCATGAGGAATAGACTGCTAGGATTCCTTGTTGGTTGGAGCTAGGGTCTAAACCGTCTGGATAGCTCATTGGAGGTTTATTGTATTAATCAAGTCATAATATAATAACTAATCTTAGGTGGGTTGGGTAATAGTAGCTCATTTAAGTAAGATAAGAAATGTGTTGCGGTGATGATCTGGTAATCAGATAAACCAAACTCCCTTGATTCCTCAAAGGTTGAGACGGTTCTGCATGTGTCACGGATGTTGGGACAGAGTTATGGGATATCCTTTGATAGCATGTGATGACACTTTACCCTACATGTCGATCCTCATTCCTTATGCTTGTATTGTGGTGCCTCTAGATGTCCTATATGGTGGATTATGTCATGATTGTGGTCTTGGAGTTGTTTCATCTCTTTGGTAGTTAGGTGTCAGCCTAGATCAGGAGTGTGAGTGGGATCGTGTGCCATCTCCAAGCACAAGGGGTGGTTCTTTATGGTTCCACATGGTTGGGTGGTTTGATGCCTTCTTCCATTGGGATGTTCTTCATTGGATGCTCTTGTGCATGGATGTGGATTCATATCTTCTCTTCATGTAGATGGATTTGTGGAGTATATTTTATGTAGTGGAATTGAGATTATGTGTCTTGTATCATGAGGAAGGCATAATTATAGAGGAAGGCATAATTATAAAGGAAGAATATGTAACAGTATATTGAAAACATATGAAGAATTATAGTGGATTGAGATCTTGGTGTATTGTAGCATAACATGATTGTTGAATTCATTGTAAATGACTATGTTGTAAAAGGATATTCATTGTGGGTGTAATTCTAGATTGGAAGAAACTATATGAATGTTTCAATGGAAATGATGTTATTCTTGGTTCTTGGATATCTCTAGAATATGAATAAGAATGAGTAGCTTGTAGGTTGTATGGTTATACTTAAGGAAATGACTAGATTGTGTTAGTTGATGCCTAATTGATAATTCATGATAACATGACATGTTAGAAGGTTTGGAAAGGGATTAGGAACATTTGGTTTGGTGTTTTAAAATGAATCAAATGGATAATGGGATATGATAGGATATGCATTTGTTGAATAATTATTCTCATGCTAAGAAGGAAAGTGATCGATTAGGAAATGAATGTAATGAATGTTGAATGGTATCATAGATGGAGATGTGTTTATGTGTTAGAGTTAATTGCGTGATGGTGTTGAAGTACCCTAGGGAATGGTAGATGTTGTGATGTATTCCGCTTGTGTAATTATGATGTTAAAGATATTTTATATAATCTTGTAGATGTTAATTAATGATTTTGATGTAATGATAGTTTATTGTGTTGTGTTAGTAGATGTTTTTTAAAAAAAATAATCTCTAGTTGTATGTTAGTTGGTTGTATTTCTCTAGGATTTTTTGGCGGGCATTACATGTTCTAACAATAAAATATTGAATTTCAATACAAACAAAACAAGTTATGTGCAATGTCATACACCTATGTCTAAATTATAATTGGTTTGATTTCAAAACTTCAATTAAAAAAAAATGCAACAAAACACTATGAAATAAAATGCAAGCATTAGATATTGGTGTTACAAATCCATATTTTAAAAAATAGAATTTTATCCTTTGTATAAAAAAATTTACGTGCAACGTCATAAATGTCACTTTTAAAAAAAAATTGTTTACTATAAAACAAGTTATTGAAAAGTAACATATAAAAATTTACAATTTAATTCCAATTTTTTTATTAAAAAAAAAATGCATTTAGAATCTAGACAAAATCTCACAAATCACTCACTAGTTCACAACATCTTCAATTTTCTAATGGTTTAGTTGCTATAGGTGTCAAAAAGTGAATATTTAGTTCAAAATGTTGATTTCAATGTCAAGTTTGGCCAAAAGTGGGAACCAGTATTGTGGGATGACTTTGAATCTACATAATTAACCCTACATCAGATCTTCATTAATCAATTAAATTTAATTATTTGATTAATTAAGCAAACTTTTTTCTAATGCTTAATTCAATATTTATTTAATAAATCAAATTAACCCCCTTCACTAATTAATTAAATAATTCAATTAATTACCTTAATATTCCTCCATCGCTAATTTATTAGATAAATGCTCATCTAATTAACTAGGTTAATGTGCATTCCTTTCCTCATTTATAAATAAAATAATAAATCATTTTAACTTCACCATAAAAGTTTACAAAAATGGACTTTGCATCAAGTGCTCTCCATTCATCCAACATATGCTACAATCTCTCTCACACACTTACACTCATCTCAAGCAACCACGTGAGTGCAACCTATCCCTTCATACAAGTTCAATCTTGATTATTCATTTGCATTCTCATCAACCACCACTTGCATCTCATTTCCTCATGCAAACTAAATTCATCCTAGCCCTTCATCCACTTGATCTAATCCTATTTCTCCACTTACATCCTTCTCATGCCTTCTCACATGCAAATTGAATCTAATCTCAACCATCTACAATCAATGATACAAATCTATGTAAACCCTTGCTTGAAGGACACTTACTAGATGTGCTTCAAATATCATAGGTACATGATGCCAAATTAAGGATCTCTCATGTGTAACATACATTCTAGACACCCATCAATCCTTTATTAACATCCATGGAGAAAATCCATACAACAAAGAGGTATAATGCTAGTTTAATTTTGATAATTTCATTCTTTGTTTGCCATCTCTGCTTTATGAAAGGTGCAATGTCAAGTTTAGAGTAGGAGTTCTTTTGTATCCATAATATTTGTTTCTCCTCTATATCTTGGTACTTACAAATCTCTTAAAAAAATTGAACAAATTGTAGGTAATGTGATACAACTATTGCAATCATTTGCAAAAGGATTGTATTGTATAACATCTTATAGATTGACTATTATACTCATTATTGTTAAATAATCAATGAAAGTGAAAAGGTTGTCACAATGTCTACTTCAAATAAAACTCCATTGTTAGGCACAAATGTTGGGTTTATTGAAGCCATATATTTCATTATGGATTTTGGTAAGATTGAATTTATGGTCATGGAATGTAAAATTGTCATGGATACATAGATATAAGAGGTCATGTTTGGAAGTGTAAATGGGGATGAATAATGGAATTGGGAAATGAGCCCAACTTTACAAAAGATTGTGTCATTAATCAGTTTGTAAGTGTATTAAGTCATTCTCTTAGAATAGTTCCAAAACTAAGTAAAAGTTAGTAAGGGCACACAAATAAGTTACAATAAATAATCAAAAGAAACATGTGTGTGTGTACGCGTGCATACGCACACATATACATATATATTTATGTGTGTATGTTTCTATATATGTATTCTCTCACACACACACTTTTGCAATATTTTCAAAAATATTATTTAATGTTATTAAATTAATTAAAAACTTAAATACTATGTATTAAAAAATATTATATTCTTCATCATTCTATTAAATTATTTTTTAATACCATTGAAAATTATGATTTTTAAATAATAATAAAGAATTTGAATTAATCAACATTGTGTAATTTCAATAAATAGAGAATAACACTCCAAGAAATGTTCAATATTGTTAAAGGTTTTACTCCAAAAGTAACATGGCTATAGGGTGTCAAAATTGGTCAATTCTCTTGCACTGATATAAGACTTAATTGGGTTGGTTGATTGTGCACTTGTGTTAGCAGATTAATTTATTTCATAGTGAAAATATAAGATTACTCATGGTGAACACAAAAGCTCATACCTTGAACTTATTTATAGGAATAGACTAAACATAAAGGCCTAAGAAGGCTCGTATTCTAAAAAGATTTTAGACAAATCCTTTTGCTAGAGTGAAAAAAATATATTTATAGATTCTCATGTAAATTCATGCGAAAGATGGAAAAAGTTTGGATACACATAAATGGGCATAGTTTATATGTGTTTTCAGTAATGAATTTTTAACATTGTAGAGATTAAGTATTTATTTAATGAAAAAATAAATTATATTATTGGAACAAGGAACATGTTCATGTGTATGAGATATGGGTAAGTGATCTTGATCATTTCTATATATGTAAGTTTGAATTGTAAACTTTAAAATCAAGTCCTATTTGTAGCATACTCATTAATTGTTGTGCGTTGACCTAGTGCATATTTATATTGATTTGTGTGTTGCATTATTATATTTAAACGCATTCATTCTTCAATTAAAGTCACACAACAAATCATCTATGACAACTGCAAATCATTGAAAGGAATTTATCATAGAGCTTTTGTGAGAGTATTGTAAATGTATTATTAGTGTATCACATCAACTTACATCATGCTAAATCTATTTCATGCTTACTTATTATTATAATTCATTATGTGAAAGAATCCAACTAAAAACCTATTTAAATAATAAATTGAAAAGTTCAAATCATCCTTTATACATGTGTCCAAATCTAAATCCTCATTATATCTAAATAAATGTTGTTCCATGGTAAACAGTAAATCTACATCTTTCTACTAGATGAAGATGCCAAGGCCATGGTATCTAGTTTTGAATAATAATGCATATTTTGTTATTTCAGGGTTATTGAGATTTAATTTTATTATTTAAAAAAAAAAAAGGTATGATTGACAAATTGATTTCTACTTAAAATTGCTTAAAGTTACTTGAGTTTGAGTCTTCTTTCTGACATATTGTGCTAAATGGTTTACATTCACTCCAAGCTCTCTATGGAATCTTGACTTAGTGAAACCTAATAAAGCAAAACTAAATGATTACTTACAGATATAGATTAATTTGGCCAAAAGTCACAAAAGTGTTTGATCACATGGTATAAGTGTTTTGCATGCAAATCATGAGTTCATTTTAAAAAGTGACAATTGGTTGCATTGTGCAAATTTAGTGTATAGATGCAGATTGTTGCAATATACTTATGTTTCTTAAGGTTTTTGTTGGCATTCAAAGACATTGGTGGGGACTACACATCAAGATGGCAAGAATTGGAAGAACCTACATGGCTAATATGATTATTTAATATCTCTATTAGATAATTAAGAAATTTACATTTCATATTTTGAATATAGAAGATGCACTTCATGAAATTAATTTGTTAATTTAAGTAAATCTTTGACATGATTTGTTAGGTAATGGGGAATTTTCATGATTTCTTTTAGTTTCTTCTATAAGAAATAAACTTTGTGTTGTTGACATTTGTTTTAGAACTCTTTTCCTTCTCTTTGTACAAATAATTTTGATATAGACAACATCAACATTAATTGATTTTTTAAAAGAGACACATTACATATGATTTCAATTTTTGATTAGTTTGTGTATTTAGCAAAGATAAAGATTGTAAAATAGTAACTATTTTTGTCGAGGGCAATAGAGTTGTTATAATATATAACTTAAACAAATTCAAATTATGATCATGACATCATAAATTTTGAATTAGCAATATGCTTGATCACATTATGGTTCGTACTAGTGATTTGATAGTTGAAATTGTTGTTGGAGTGAATATTATTGATTATTAGATTGAATAAATAGTGCACTATTGTAGTAATTATCAATTATTAACCTTAGATAACATAAATTCTTACTAGTCATTTTTGGCCAAAGCATAATGTGACATTAGATAATAACACACCCTTTTAATAATTGTGAATGTGAACTAACTTTGGCAAAAATATAACTAAGTATTTACTGCATAATTATATTTAGTGTATGCCTTTTTAAAAAAAAATCATTTAAAAATAAATAAAAAATCATTTTATAGTCTTGAAGGTATAGTTAGTTTCCATATTAATGTACACTTCAATGCAATACAAAAGTACAATTATAGTAGCTATAATAGTTTCTAATGTCCTTTAATCAATGAGAAAATATTAATAGAGTTTTGAATTTGAGCATCTAATTAATGTTTGAATAAGACTTACATTATTGATATAGTTACAATTCTATTACAAAGCTTTAATATATTGAAAATATAAAAAAAAATTAAATAATAATTTTATTTATGCATCAAATGTTTCCAACATGAACCAATAACAAAAAGACAATTAACATTTTTTTTTTTTGATACCTAGGGTATCCTCAATCCCCCCTCTTCAACCCGAGAGGGAGTCGAACTTGAGACCGATGGGGAGCAAGCCCATCGCCTAAGCCAATCCACCTACCCATGCAAACTAACAAATAACAATTTTAAAACTATAAAATAAGAAAAATAATTGTAGACTAGAATTTTTGTTAATTTTATATAATAATTGATAAAATAAATAATAAAAAATTACATTCAAACATATTAATATTTTAACCTTCTACAAGAATTAATTTTATTTATCATATCAAATCAACTTTAGGATTTTACTTCTTTTTTTTTTTGCTCTTGTATCTTTTATTTTGATTTTAGGTTGTTCTCTTATGTTTCTTGTTCTTGTTAATTTTCTTTCAACTTCTATACAAATTACTTGATTTAATAACTTTTAACAACTTTACTAACCTTTCTTTTTTTCTCCTTTCTTTTCTTTTGTGCTTTTCACCCTTGTCATTGTCTTTCTACTTCTTCTCTTTTTCTTAATTAATTTTTACGCCTAAGGTGTTTCATTATATGAAACACACCGGTTGACTTGCATGACCGAGGGTTGGTATTATTCAAATACGATGCAAGATGATTGCTTGTCTTTGAGCCGTTAGATATTTTTCTCTTGTGTTTAATTGTTAGATATTAACTAGCATATAAACATGAGAGAGATCAAATCATGATTAAAACTTCTATTTAATTCTCCTGCTAATCCACTTAAATAATATATCTTTAATAATGTAACAAACCCTTTCACCATGATTACATTATTTTATCAATCTGGACATTTTAATATCATAGCTTTTAAAAAACTACATTATATAGTATTTTAAAATTAGAAATCATTTTTAATCAAATGATTGACTATAAAAAAAATCAACCCTTTAAAATTACTTAAAAAGTTAAATAATTATATAATATTTGAATAAGACAATCAAATTATTTAAATATCTAATACTTTATAAACAAACTCTCTCTTTTTGTTATTAATCCTTCTTTCACTCACTTGCAGCTTTCCCTAAATTATTTTGGTTTGGAGGAAGGTGTGGAAGATGAACTTATTTGGAAATTCAATCCCAATGGGAAGTTTTCTGTTGCTTTTGTGGATGGTTGTAATGAACCCCATGTGTCCTGGTGTTCTAAGGTGTGGATTAAGGACCTTTCTCCTAAGGTCAATGTGTTTTTTTGGCTTCTCTTTCTTAATAAAATCTTAACTATTGACAATCTTGTTAAGAGAGGCTTTTCTATCCCAAATAGATGTTACTTGTGTATGAAGGAGGTTGAATCTGTTGATCATCTATTTTTACATTGCTCTTACACTTCTGAGATTTGGGGTCTAGTGCTTCAGAAATGGGATCTTTGTTGGACTTTACCAGGAGTTGTTAAGGAGTTCGTTCACCAATGGAACTCGCCTTCAAGAAATCCTTTCATAAAGAAGCTATGGTTCTTTGTGTTTCCTCATGTGGCGTGGGGTTTATGGAAAGAACGTAATAATCGTATCTTCAGGAATATCCATCTCCCTCCTGATATTGTCTTCAAGAAAATTTCTAGAGCCATCTTTGATAATCTCTTAGCTATTAGCTCCAATATTCTCTCTCATAGTGGAATCCTTAAGGAGTATGAAGTCAATGTAGTCAAGGACTGGGATTTTGGTCATCATGTGGTTACACCTAAGGTCAACCCTAGCGACAACATTAGTTGGAACTTTCCACCCCAAGGATGGGTGAAAATCAATTTCGATGGTGTGGCTAGAGGGAACCCCGGTCAAGCTAGCTGCGGAGGGGTGATACGGGATCACTATGGCAACTTCATTTCTGCTATTGCTCTCCCTCTTGGCACTAGTAGAAATATGACCAATAAATGACTACGTGACCAAACAATTTAGTCACGAGACCAAATTTTAGTAATTTTTTACAAAAAAGCTATGAATGACTAAACAAATGACTAATTTGGTCATTGGGTGAGATCACACAAATAAAAATGATTAATTTGATAGATGATAGAGAAATTCTAAATAAATGACTATATAATTGACTATATAATTGTTTGGCTCTTCTCTTAAAGAAAATAGGTATTTGTGGAAATGATATAAAAAATTGATCCTAGTATTTTTGTTTGTAAATTATTTGTTATTTAAATATTATTATTTTTTATAAAAAATAAATTATTTTATTAGCAAATGTATTATATTATATTTTTTTATTTCTATT
The DNA here is from genome assembly GCF_030272615.1 of Cryptomeria japonica. NCBI lineage: Eukaryota > Viridiplantae > Streptophyta > Pinopsida > Cupressales > Cupressaceae > Cryptomeria > Cryptomeria japonica. Next base: position 266,855,021 of record NC_081407.1, on the reverse strand, counting down.
AAAAATATAATAACAATAAAAGTATAACAATTTCACTTGGATTTGAAACAATTTTTTTAGATAAAATAAATATTTTACCTTAAATATTTAAATTATTCTTTATATATTATCTTAAATTAAAAATTAAAAATATTCTAATTGTCTAAAATAAAACATAAATAAAAAATTTAAATTTTAGAAATATTGTTTACAGGCTAAGCTAGAGGTTCATTTTTAATGTTTGGAGGGAAATCAGAGTTAAGTTGTGTTCCCACATGGAACTTAGGATTCCCTCTATACTGCAACTTTGATTTCTCCCCTCATCTTGTTATTTCAGAATAAAAATGGAGTTTCCTGCGCAAAAGATCACAGGACAAAAGTTTGAGTCATGCAAGGGTTCTCATGCAGAAGAAACAATTTCAACATCCTAAGAGCAGTAAAAGCCATTTTTAGAGGATCCTATATGTGGTTGCATATGATATGACTAAAGAGAACATAGTCATGAACGCCGCTTCAAGTATCCCATGTAGGCTATTCTCCAAGCATGCGGGTTTGTTTAATATGAGAGCCCTCTTATTACAATCTGAGAAAAGAGTTCAGTCTCACGTGCATGAGAAAAGGGGGGTTTTGTGCTCTCATTTTCTTCAATAAATGATGAGTGTTCTCTAAGATAGGGATATATGTCTTCAGGACAGGAAGACGGGGATGTGGCATCCCCCACCATCTCGCCATTGTCGTTGGACGTGCATCGCTAGAGATGTGCAGTTGTCTCAGCATCTCCAAGGAATCTTGGAAACATCTTGGTGTCTCCAAGACTCCTTGGATGTCCAGGCGTCTCCAAAACTCTTGCCATGGGACATCACAAAAAGCAATGTCACTATTTGAAAATTATAATTTATGGAAGAACTCTTTTTAGTTCGAAATAAAGGGGTAAAAACTTTATTGAAAATTAGACACAAGAATTACAAAGAGAACCAAGGCCCCAAGGCCCTAGAAAAGAACCACAAGCCCAACCCAAAATCAGCCAATTTCATACCCATCCATGTCCTTAGCAAGAATCTTCTGCAAGTCTTGATAGTAATCCGGGGAAAGATGCTCCCAACCTTCCACTTTCCAATCACTACCATGTTCTGAGGCCCACTTAGCCAAACAATTTGTTGCTCTATTCCACTCACGAGGAATGTGGATGAAAGACACCTACTCCATAGCCTAGCTAATATGAAGAATCTAATGAACAATCTCTACCAACTGCCAATGAACCCCACTCACCTTCTGCTTCGTCAACAAGTTCACCACAATTTGTGAGTCTGATTCACAAATAACCTTCCTGCGACCCAACTCCCAGGCATGCTCCAAGGCATAGAGAATAGCAAAGACCTCCATAAAATTATAGAATGCCACCCTTTATGAACCAAAAAAAAGAGGACCACCTCCCCCATACGATTCCTACCAACACCACCAACCCCAGTAGGTCCTGGGTTACCCCTAGAGGAGCCATCGATATTAATCTTGATAAACTCATCCTGAGGAGGTATCCATCTTCCCATCCTTTGAACCTTCTTCAAAGTACGTCTACCTCTCCTGACACAAGCTGGGGTAGGAGACAATTCTTGCAACCCCAACCTACTCACAATAACCGCCTCATCTATATTCAGAGGAAAATGCACCTCACATTTAGCTTCCACCGTCTCCCCGATCATAACAATGATTCTATTCCACACTTGTTGAACCACAAGTCTGAGCTCACGAAAGATCCTCTTGTTCCTCTCAAGCCAGATCTGCCACAGTATGAAAATAAGCCCGATGTACCAGACAGTTTGGAGGAAGGAGGAGGAGATAGGAAGTTTGCCCAAACTGCTCCAAAACTCCACCAGTGAATCCACGTGAACACAAGGATGCTTCCACACCCCCCACCAATAGTGCCAAATAAGCATAGAAAAGGGGCATCTGAAGAATAGGTGTGAGGATTCTTCCTCCCCATTACCGCACAAGGCACAAATGGAAGGCCCCAAAAATCCCCGCTTGTGGATATTGTCCCAGGTTAGGCATTTGTTCAACGCCAAAGTCCAAGCAAAGCAGTTACACTTTGGCCAAGAAAGATTATTCCACACCTGTTTCCACCAGGCACCTCTCTTCCCTCAAGTCTTCAGTTCAACAGTACCTAATATCCACTAGCAATAGTAAAGACGCCCTTGGGATTCGAAAACCAAGCAATTCCATCCCTACCCTTGAGAGAACTACAGTGTTTATTCACTAGAATGCCATACAACTCCACACACTCTTCCTCCAACCCAGCAACCAGCCACTCATTTGGAGCCTTCCACCGCTCCATCTCTAGCCGCCCAATCCTATACACAGCCTTGAAGTCACTCACCCTAGACCACCCTGCCTCCAAAAACCTCTAGAAAAGATTCCCAATGTTGGGAAACTAATCCAGGATGGGGGGGTAACCATCCCAAGAGTCGTTCCGAAATAGGACCTCTTCCCCCCTCCTACAAATTCAAAAGAGACCTTCCTTAATAAGAGAAGCCCCCTTCTTAAGAGTACTCCAATTCATTGAACCTTTACCCTCAAGGAGATATCTTGGAATTTCCTCCATCAGGATCCTGTGCATATATTTGTAGGCCAAAATCCTAGCCCAGTCACACTCCTGCTCAGCACACCACCTCCAGTACAATTTAGCTACCAAAGCCTCCCCAAATAAAATAGACTGCCTTAAGCCAAGCCCCCCCCCCCCCCTCGACTGCTTCGGGCTACACACCAACTCCCAATTGACAAGATTCCATTCGGAGGAGGAGAGGCTACATGCCCATAAGAATTGCCTAGCCAAAGAGTCCAATCCCTTCAAGAACCACTTAGGAGCCACTTGAAGCATACATCGATAAGTCGGAAGATCCTGAACCACCGACTAAATTAGTTGAACCCTCCCAACAAAGGATAACCATCTATTAGTCTAGTGATCAACCTTCATGCAAAATTTATCCAAGATACCCTGCCAAGATTCCCTAGGAGGGTTACCAAGAGAAATAGGAATACCCAAATAAGTCAAAGGCAGAGAGCCCACTTGGAATCTCAAGATAAGAGCAATCCTCCTTTGAATAGAACCAGGAGTGTTGAAAAAGAGGATAGAAGATTTATCCTCATTAATCATCTGCCTCGAAGCTACAAGATAAACATCCAGAACCTTTCTCAGATTAGTGGCCTCTCTGATCCGAGCAAGTCCCATCAGGGTCGTGTCATCGACAAACTGCAAGTGAGACTGTGGCTGCAAGTCATTAACCCAACTCCATCCCTGAATAAATCCCCGACCCACATTATGTTTAATCAACCTTCCTAGACCCTTAGCCAGAAGAATGAATAGGTATGGGGATAGGGGGTCCCCCTGGCGAAGACCCCTAGAAGCACCAAACAACTTAGTATGGTCTCTATTGATTAGCACCAAGAAAGATGTAGACGTCACACGGCTCATTACCCATTGGATCCATTCGTCAACAAAGTCAAACGCCCTGAGAATATTCTAGAGGAAGGACCAACGAACTCTATCATAAGCCTTAGCCATATCCAACTTAATAAACATAGATTTTTCCTTGGAGATTGCCATAGAGTGAATGGTCTCCGTAGCAATGACCACCCCATCCAGGATTGGTACCCTTCCACAAACCCACTCTACTCCTCAGAGATAACATCCCCCAGACACTTTTTCAACCTATCCGCTATCAGCTTAGAGATTATCTTGTAAATCACATTGCAGAGAGAGATGGGTCAAAATTGGCCTAAACAGTCTGCCCCATCACACTTGGGGATGAGTGCAATGAAAGTCGCATTCAAGGCCCGAAGCATCTGCTTATTCCTCTGGGACTCCTGAACTACATCCCATAAGTCCAGTTTGATAATATCACAGTTGTCTTGAAAGAAATCAACCGGGAACCCATCCAGTCCAGGAGCCTTTCCCTTTCTCATGTGAAAAACAATCCTCTCTAGTTCTTCCAGCGAAATGGGACCCATAAGCTGCTCATTCATCTCCCTAGTAACTAGAGAAGGGATGCAATCAAGAACTTGATTCTCCTCCACCAATTCCCCCTGAGAATCCTCCCTGAAGAGAGACCAGAAATAAAGTAAGGACTCCCTAGAAATCTCCTGCAAGGATAAAAGCTGCTCACCTCTATCATTAACCAGAACCGGAATGGCATTTCCATGTCTTCTTGATTTCACTGAATTGAAGAAGAAGGCAGTGTTCTTATCCGCCTCTTGAAGCCAATCAATACGAGCTCTCTGTTTCTAGTATATTTCCTCCCTAAGTTCCCATTCCTCTAGAGCCTTGACATCCCTATCTTCCTCCCTAAGCAAGGCTTCAGACAAACCATGCTCTCTGATGTCGCTGGTGATGCCATACAACACAATCTGAGCAACTTTCTTAGCATGGAAAATATTCCCGAAACCCTGACGGTTCCACTTTTTAAGCTGAAACTTAACAAATTGCAGTTGCTTGGCAAAAGTGTACATAGCAGTGCCAAAGGTTGGCCTCCCTTGCCTCAACCACTCCTCTACAAGAGTCTACAAAGCAGGATCCCAAAGCCACATAAGTTGGAATTTGAATGAAGGAGAATGAGCAACCCGAGCAGAAGAAGAAACCAACTTGATGGGCTAGTGATCGGATCCTCTCCAGTCAAGAATCTCCGAACTTGTGGACCACTCCCCACCAATCCAAAAACTAGAAACCATAAAATGATCCAGCCTTTCTGCAATCCAATACTCCCCTACCCTCCTATTGTTCCAGGTGAATAGACCATTACCAGGCTTAATGTCAACAAGATGCAACGAAGCTATATTATCTCAAAAAAGGAAAGACGAAGGTTCTAACTGCATAACACCCCCCTTTTTCTTACTCAACTCAAGGATGGCATTGAAATCGCCCATTATAATCCAAGGATGCAAGGGGACCAACCTCTGCATACAAGAGATATGGGACCATAAATTATGCTTACCCTGAAGATCAGTGGGGGCATAGATGTTAGTAACCAAGATATATTCCCCAGTCTCAAGACTAGAGACAACCCCGCATACCGAAGATCTGGAGGTCGCCCACCAACCAGGGTGAATCCTTAGAGGGTTCCAAAGACAAGCCACCCCTCCCAAGGAGCCCATAGCTTTGGCACCAAATCCATCATACTTTCCACAAAAAGTTTTGTCTGCTGCAAAAATACGATATCAGGAGAATGGCTCCTTATCAACTCCCGAATAGCTTTTTGTCTAGGGCCACCGTTCAATCCCCTCACATTCCATGATAAAACAATCATTTAGGGGGATTGGAAAAATGAGAATCCAAAGTCTTTACTGACCCTGACTCAACCAAATTCTCCCCCATCAATTTGATCTTCTCTAAGTCCTTTTTCCTACCAACCTTTGAACTCTTCTCTAATGATCCTTTCTTAATGTCCTTCTAGTGGAGACCCAAATGTAAACCCATCTTGTTACTTTTGGCCCCAACAGATTCCAATTTTTGAGCTGAAGGAGAGACCTCCCCCAACTAGCTCCACTACAGCACTAGGTATGGTCCCCAGCTGAGCCACAACTGGCTGATCCATCTCCATTTGTCGGCTCCCAACACTTTGCAAAGCCTGGGTCGAATCCCAATTCACACTATCATCAGCCAACCCTGGAGCACCCTGATCCAAAGGAGTCAGCCCAGGGTTCACCTCCTACTGGGTGAGGTTGTCTAGGGCTTCAAACCTGTTAAAGGTATCCTCCTCCTGTCTCTCCTGTAGGGGCCTCTTTTGTCCCTGATTCTTGTTCTTTGTCTTAACTAGGACAAAACCATCAGTACCCGCAGCTTCCCCAATCATAGCGACTTTTCCTTTATCAACCCCATTTGTGTTACGGGTCGGTTGTTGAGATTGGCGCACCATCGGTTTATACCTAGGGCACTTGCGCTACAAGTGACCGTAATCATGACATAGGCGACACCGAAAAGGTAAAGTCTCATAATCCAGTTGCTAAATCCAGGAATAAGAGCCTGCACACATATCTATAGCATCTAGCAAAGGCTTACTAAGATCAATTTCAACACAGATGCGAGCGAAGGTCAATACCCTTCTCCCCAGGGTTCGTAAAGAGGCTCCAACTGGCCTCCCAAGCACTGAAGTGAGCATCTGTAGCACATCCTCCCGACAAAATTCCATCGGAAGATGCGGTAGATGGACCCACATTGGGACCCTATTCGGGAGTTCCTCCAAAGGGTTGAACCCCGCATGCCAGGGTTTGATAAACAACCCCACCTGGTTGTAAAAATATGACCCTCCTTCAAAAACCCTACTCCGATCCTCCATGCAATTGAAGGTAACCATGAAGTAGTTGTTTGCCAGTAACATAATCTCCATCTCCCCTTCCAGAGCCCAAGATCTCTAAGCCTAGTTCTCCAAAAACTGCAAAGAAACCGTCATCCCTAAAAACTTGCGGTATAACGAATGTTTGGAAAAATAGTCAACATCTTCCGCTATCATCTCCGGAGGAATACTCGCCCTAGCTCTCTCGCTGCACTTCTCCAGGTAGCCATTTATCTTCGAGATCCGAGAACCCCCTGCACTTCTAGCCCTGAACTCTGAGGCAAAAAGGTTATTATCAAAGGTCTTTACATTATGGGGTGGAGATTTCAAACCCACCGTAGCTCGAAAATCCACATCGTGGGGTGCTTTCCAGGCCTCTCCACCAGCTCTAGACATCGCACCTCTCAAAGAGCCCACCTCCCGAAAGGAGCTGGCCAATGACTCTGCACCCTCTTGCAACAAACACCCTCTCCCCATCGTGCAGCTAGAACCTCCCACTGCCCTATCCCATGCACAAGTTGCAGTTTCGCAAGAACCCCGAGCCCCTGCCCCCTGCAGCACCTCCCACCACCCGCAGCAACCTCTCCACCTTTACCCCCGAAGCCAACCCCTCCCGTAGAAACACCCCCGTCTGCAACCACCACCCTCACGCTGCCACACCAGCATGCAGGTCCTCCTACGAGCTAGGGCTGCAATGCCCTAGCCCGTGTTCGGCTCCCTCCACGTGCAGCGCCACCATCCGTTTTTCTCAATATTTCTTAACTCAATTCCGTCTTAGAACATTCGAAGAACTCTTTTTATTTAATAATGTTAGACAAAATTAATATTTTGTCTTAAACACTTAAATTTTAATTTTTTAAAATTAAAAATTAAAAATATTTTAATTGTCTTAAATTTAAAATTAAGACAAAAGAAAGAAATATGTATTTTCATTAGGCGAGAAGGAGCTGACACAATAGAAGTGTTTAAGACATTAATTTAAGACAAAATACTTATTTCTTCTTAAACACATATTTTATATTTAACATATATATTTTGAATAGTTAAACTGTCTCAAATTAATGCAAAACCACACTATTTGAAAATAGAAACAAATACATATTTTACATCATTACAATCTCTCCAAATTTATATGTACTATACAAAATGTACAATCTCATGACCTATGATTCAAATTTGATATGATAACTCTTTATAATTGTTTAAATAATCTAAATAAGATTATTTATTTTTAATAATTCACTCCATTCATAACACATATAAATTTAAAGTAATATGAATGTGTTTCTATCAAGTACAAATAAGTCTCACAAACAAGACAAAAACATTTAGTGTTGAATGTACTAATGTAACCTTCAGATTGTGATAGTCCAAAACCTAATGAAATTATCCAATGATTAGTACTAAAAGAAAATTTAATTGAAGTGGATAAAGTATAATATTTTGTTTGTGTAGCCATCGATCTAAACAATAGACATCATATGTCAAATATTTTGTTGGAATCCAAGTCATATAAAAATGTTTCCTTAGGATAAATCCAACTTGTCATTTGGCCTCTCAAAGACTTTAAAATGGGATACTTGTCAATATCATTCATTGCAACGTTTAAGTTGATGTAATATTTCAAATTTCCTTTCATTTTCTCTAATAGGTCATTTTTATTTGGTGTGCATGAAAGTGAAAGTGAAAATGCATGAAATTAGTTTCCCTAAAATAAAACTTTTTCTTCTCTTCCCACTAAACTCATCTGTTCCCACTAAACTCATCTACCTGCTTTTCCAATTTTCAGTAGTGGAAAGGATTGACAAATACATTCAAGGGTTCCTTGAGAGAGGGAAGGAGTCAACATGGGAGAGGTTGGTTTGTGAATGAAGGGGCAATCATGTTGCAGGATTCGAATAGGTTTAGTGGTTCAATGCAAGAACTTATTGCCATATAGGTTTCGGTACCCAACATCATGGGATATTTTACATGAATGATACCTCAACATTCAATGACAGAATGCACTATTTTAATAAGTTTAACATGAATATCAATTTCAAATGATTTCATGTATTTGTGTCATATTAATGTTATGACTGGGTCTTATTTTAAGGCAGCATACATATATACTGATACATGCAATGTCTAATTTCAAATAGGGATTATTATTTGCACCAATGACCTAAGCATTTGAGACGAAGCCCTTTTTTGTTTTGGATAGTTTTTGAACATTTACTGGCATTGTGTGTACAATAGCTTTCAAGTGCTTAATTTCTCAACATAGTTTGGTTTGACTTAGTCCCAATTGTTACCAAGAGTGTAGAGTGGTAGCTAGCTGACACCTACTGCAATGAGGAGTGCTACTAGCATGAGCACTATGTTGCGTACACGTCTACTAGGACAATTGCAGTGACAACATCTGATAGAATTCATCTATCATTTATGCCTTGATGGTTACTAATACCTTGTACGAAAGCTCCCATTTTGGAACAGGTTAGGAGGATGCTAAAAAAGGTTGTAATCTCTAGTTTCACACTTGCCAATTGTATGTGGTTGTGAGTTTCTAAAACCTTTTCAACAAATTATTTTTGTTAATATCCTACAACTAGGGCATTGAGAACTAATTTATTTCAAGAATTATGTTAAACAGTTCAAGTTCCTTGCCTATCTTCAATATTTTGTAAATCCTGTGATGATGGCATTCTGCCAAACTGATCATGTGATTTCTCTATTCTTACAAATCTAAGAAAACTTCATAAGCTTAGCGAACAATTATCAAACACTAAATCTTGTTCATACGATAGTAAATATTTATTTTCATGTCGAAAGGCTTATTATGGTATAGAAACAAATGCTCTTTCACCCTCACCCTCTAGAGATAAATGGTTCCAAAATCCTATACGGTGCAATAGCCGAGGTGGGTTTGAAAATGTAACACGGGCTTAGGTTCATTGAATTTGGTTTAAAATGAATGGTTGTAGCCTGTAACTATATTCTACTCTAGAATCATGGATTAGTATGAAATGTAAACAAATACTTGTATCTATAGAAGTCAATGTGCAAAGCCTGTAACACTAATTTCAAAAGCTTTCACGAGTAGGTGGCATTAGAAGAAACAAAAACTAGTGTATTGATTCATAAATGTGTATTTGTTTGTCATATATACATAATTATCTATGAAGCTTTAAATAAGTCCATTCCATCTTCCCCTGCAGTAGGAGCCAGTATGACTAAATATTAGCGAATATGAGAAAATCTTGATGGATTAGGGAATTTTTCCCATGTCTAGGCGAACTTTGATGCTAGCCAAGGAATATTTTCTCATGCCTAGTCGTACTCTGCCTGCTCACAAGGAAGACTTTGGTGGACTTAATCCCTTGGCTGGAGATTTGTATACTAGCATCATGAGTGTTTTGTCCAAATCCACTGGGTGGTTTTCTATTATTTAGATGAGCCACTGGCAAAGGATTTCTTTGTCAAGCTTACAATGATTGCATCTTGTTATGACAACTATCTCCATGTGAATAAATCCATGATGCAGATTTGAAATTGTTGCAAAAGCACTTCAAAATCTACGAAATTCCTATACATATGTCTGCCATTCAAAATTCCATGTCATGATTGAATAAACAAATTTAAGTGTAACAAAAACATATGTTAGAGAGGAACCCATTTGGTTGTGTGCGAAAGGTCCATGGATCATATGCTTGCCTAATTAACTTGCAAATATGACTTACAAAATTGTAACTTACACATTGAACTTATGTACACCAAAATATTATAAAGATACTGATTTTCCATATTATAAAAACGCTTTCAATTAAGATGTCATTTATAATGTGACTAATGAAAAAAGACCCTAAGAGTGAATGGATTTGAGACAACTGATATCTAGATTTCTTTTAGTTCAACCTACTTGTAAATATTTTAGTTATAAATTCTTTACAGCTTGTCTTGATAATCTCTATATTATCAGAAATGATAAATAGATTTACACTCCTATACTAAAAAATTAAATAAGAATGTTATTTCAGTTTTAATTTTCCCTTTTATGCTTTAGAGGATAGCCAACTGTTTTACAAGATCTAATGAGATGAAATCGGTTCTTCCAAATAGGGTCTAATATTAAAAGACTTCTAACAAAATATTTAAGTATTTGCCTGCAGTGCATTCACAACTTTTATCAAGCCTCGAGTTCATTATTATTTGTTTCGCAACATGATACAAAATACCAGTCAGTTCAAAGTTTTATGAACTGCAAAATAGCAAATTCTTGAAGACCATATCAGTTATCTGATTAAATAGTTACAACTATGGTTACAAAAATTATAATAATACTTATAAACAGGAAAAATGGGATAAGAAATTAAAAAGGTCAGTTGGGACAGGTCTTCTACAGAAAGAAAAGTGGCATCCAAGCTGATGAATCATAACTACTGAGACTCGTTGGGTTCTACCAGTTTCTCGTGCATAGAAATTGGTCTTAAGCAGGTTCAACCACCAATTTTGACAAAGCCTGAGACAGTGACTATGCCTGTGCTGCCTCTTGAGATTTAGTTTATTTTGCAGCATCTGAAGCAACTGCTTTGTCCTCTGAGGCATTCATTTTACAGTGACTATCTTTTACTTTCCTTTATTTTTGCATTTAAATTCCAGATTACAGAATTCTTTTGACCTCCAGAACAAATTGAATTTTTCAAAATTGGTAACTATAATTTTTTCCATGAAATCGAAGAACATGATAAATCCAGTTCTAGCAATGATTTACAAAATTGGAATACGAAATATTCTAACCATTATGTACCTCTATCAAAACAAAACCTTATACATTGTTTGATGAGGTGTAGAATCCTACATCACTCTAGATTTGAACCTCAGTCTCACATATGCCCTATTTTGTTTTATTGTCTGTGATTTGTTCTAATGAAGTTCTGGGGCATGTACTAATGGTGTCTACATGAGAAGTTCACTAAGCTACGTGATCATATGCAAAAATCTAGTCATGGATCACTATGGCTTACTGACTACAACATATACCTCGACCGTCTGCACATGAACCAGAATGGAGGGTACATATTCTTTTATCTATACTGCTTGATTATAGGTACAATGCTCCAAACTTGGTTCCTACTGCCTCGTCCAAGATTGATACTACCATGCTCAATGATGAAAAATAAAAAGCACTATGGATCGTCATTTCATCTCATATGTTTATATTGCATTCCATTGCATATCGCCCATCCATTTGATCATTCATTATTCATATTTATGGTTTGTATGTGAGTGTGAACAAGTTAAATATGAGAGGTTCTTTAATGGGAATTGGTCTTGGATACAATCATAACGGAGTTCTCTGATACATCATTAGTTCATCATGCAATTTCTCACCAACTTGCATTCATATCTCATGAACACATGGCATTATCATTTCGTTACATTTTAGTTGCATCTAAATACATCTAGTTCATTATCATTCCATTACATTTAGTTGCATGTAAAGGCATCTAGTTCATTATCATTTACTTACATTTTCGATTCATTTAGATATTCATTTAAGCACATTGATTAGTTCATCCCCTTCAGGCATTTAACAATCTCATATGCATTTATTATCATTTACTTGCATTTCATCTAAGAGCATTTTCTAAATCAAGAACATTCATTCATTCATATAGTGCACAACATTCCTCAGTTTTCCTCAGTTATTCATTATCCTTTTAATTGCATTAAGGTGCAGTTATTCATTATCCTTTTAATTGCATTAAGGTGCAGTTATTCATTATCCCTTAGTTGCATTTATTTGCATTATCATTTCACTTTCATTTATCACTTGGTCGTATTTTAAGTCGTTTAGAATCATAAAAATCAACATTTGTCTCATTTGTTTATTCCTTTTGAAAAGTGCATTCATTTAAGATCATCACATGAACGTTTGAATCCACATTTGTTTATCCATTTTTGCATTCATTTTTAAACATCTATAAACATTTACATAAACCATTTGATTCATTACATTTCATCTTACAAACACAAGATGCATATCATCATATCATCAACATAAACATAAGTACTATCTATCTCATAGTCATCATCATTCATTCATCATTATGCATACATAGTCGTCATGGCATTACATACATAAAGCATTACAAAAATACATCATACATGAATTAACCTACATTCACATGTTAGCATCACATCCATAAACATGCATATAGACATCATAAAATCAACATCATACACATATAGAAAGAAAAAATCATCTATAAGCATAAATCATAACCACCACCCTACATAAACCCATACATATCATCAATATGCATATCATCACAAAATATGGGATCTCCTCATATATCACATCATATATCATCTCGCAAAAGCATACATGTATCAAAGTACAGTAATGTCAAAAATATATCGGCTACCAAGAGCCATCCAAGTCACAGTCCAAAATGACAAAGTAACAAATACAAAAATCTCTCAAATGGCACTCTGGCCAGATGCTACACCACCATCACCGCCTACACCACCACTACCCCCTGCTCCACCACTACCCCCTGCACCACCTGCACTATCTCGTCGTGGAGGACCCATAACACCACCACTGCTCTGCATCCTCTAAGACTGCTCTGATCTCAGCATCTATGAATAACTTAGTGCCTGCTGACTGGATGGCACCGCCTACTCATATAAACCCCACCAATAGTCAACCTCTCCACCTGCCCGTTGTAACTCCCACACCAATGAATCAGTCATCAGACCCTATCCCTGCACTCCCTCCAAGTCTCGAACTCTCTCCTGCAGCTGCATCACCCTATCCACGACATCATCCCACTCTCGCCTCACTACTGTCAACTCTAACTACTGTGCAAACAACTGAACATCTCTAGTTGTAATCTCTGCCTCACTATCCTCTGCTCATGCCTCAGTTGTTGTAAGTTGAGTCTGCAAATATACTATCATATGCTCCCACACATCTCCTCCTCCCATCCCCATAGGATCCTCTCCTCCACTTGTAGCTCCCTCTCCCATCTCCATAGGTGCCTCTCCCTCCCCAATATCCCTGCCACCTACTCTGACTGCTCCCTGAATCAAAGGACCCTGTGACAGTCGCAACGGCTACCCACCTCTCCCTCTCCTCTGTAACCATCCTCCTCCACCACCTCCACCTCCAAATCCACCCCCACCCCTCCACCTCCACCTCCACCTCCAAATCCACCCCCACCCCCTCCACCTCCTTCTGCATCTCCAAAACCACCTCCACCGTCTCCCCCACCTCCATCTCCTCCTCCTCCATCACCTCTACCTCCTCCTCCTACTCCTCTGTCTCCTCTCCTTCGTCGTTGTCTCCTATCATCCTCAAATGATGGTATCATCTCGGCTAGATCTGAAATACGTGGAATAGGATGTGCGGTACGATGTTGCGTGTACTCCTTTGTCACTCCGGCATCCACAATCCCCGACCTCATATGCCATAGTCTCGCCTGTAAGGTCCAGAACTCGACTAAGGCCTGATCATACGGCAACACTGGCCCCCACTGGAATCTCTATCGTACCGCCCGTGCATACTCCCCTGATCCCCTCAACAATCCCTGCCTCCAACCAAACTGCCTCATCACTCTACCCAGTACTTGTCTCTCTACATTGTAGGATGTCCTACCAATCAAAAATCGTGTCATAAATACATACGACAAAGCCTCTACATCATCCTCCCATGGCTCGCACTCAATATATGGCCTCCATATCACCGCATCCAAATCATCCAATGCTCGCCGCCACCACTCCAACTTCCCTAAGTGGGGCTGATTCATCATACCTCCGTACATGTACACATAGGGCTGATTTGCCGCCCTAAATCTCAAACACACTGGCTATGTAATTGGCAAGTGCTCCCACGCCTAGATGTGTAGCAAAGTAATATCGACCCCCAAAGAACTTGTATCCTGGTATACCACCTCATGCAGCTCCCTATACAAGTGTGACAGCACGCATGGTCCCCATGCTTAACGAGTCCCATCTGTCACCATGCGCTCAATAACCTGGCCCCAACCCACAGCTAGTCCATGCGATCGTCGATCGGGGCACAACAAACCCCCGACAATGCCTGATAATACTATTGGTAATGGCTCATATAACGTCGTTATCTCCTCCCACGCAATCGAGCCATCATGAATGTAGACATCCTCGGCAAACATCCACTGTACAACTGCTATCCCCAACCCTCGATCATACGTCACCAGCTCCCCTCGGATAGGGATGTGCAATATTTGCCACATATCCTCCAGTGTAACGGTCATCTCTCTCATCAACAAATGGAATGTGGAGGTCTCACTGTGCCACCGCTCCGCTAATATCGTCACTAGTCTATGATTCGTCTGAATCATAGGCATGTACATCATGTCATATAACCCAGTCGCTGTGACACAATCAATCTCTGCCTCAATCAACTGATCTCGTAGCTAGTACATGGTCGGATGCCGCTCCCACATCTGTAAAACAGAAAGATCCTCCTACGCACACACACATCAACATCATCATTAGTTGTTTTGTTTCAAACTTTCTTAAGTTTAAACCTAGACTATCAATAGATATTTTGATCAAGTATCTTCGGGTCTCAACAAGTAAGTGATCATGGCAAACCTAGACTACAACATGCATTTATCATAATGACCTAGTCTCAACAGGGCTGCTATGACTCAAAACAACTTATCCATCCATCCACCCAATACAGGCATCAGGAGATCATTTTCCTAACATTGGGCCATCTATTTTTTGGACAATAGCGTTATTCTGCTGACACTCGCACTAAAACCACTACACACTAGCACTAAAACAACAAACGCGCTAAAAGACTTACACAAACGTGTCATTACATGACGATAGCGCTACAACATTTGACTCAATCGCGCTAACAATACATTAGTGTTAATACTACTACACGACTGCGCTACAACAACCGATAGCACTAAAACTACTAGACAATAGCGCTATAGCGGCACAAAAGGGCTATTTTAGGTGACAAGAGCGTTAAAACACAGTTTTAGCACTATTGTCTTGATTCAACTTGGACGCTTGCAAAAACATATCAAAAATGCATGAAAAACAAAAATTCAAATTTGTGTACCGCTAGTCTGTAGTCATCTGGCCGTTGGAATCAACAGATCCACTCTAGCTGATGATCTACTATAGGTACCGGCATGCTGACTGTTACTCATTGTTTCACCAATAGTCACTATCAGAGCTCTGAATTGCTATAGAGATGGATGCAAATGACCCTGTTTTTAGCCCTTCACCCCCATATATACCCTTAGCCCTAACCCTAATTTTACCCCGCTCACCGTCGTGGTCCCTGTGACTTCCAGCACCTCTCATTTCTCCATTTTAAATCCGGTTTCTTCCATTCTTTCACCGTTATTGCTATTTTCTTCTCTTCTACCTCCCCGCCAATTCTCATTCTTTTTCGAGAGATCACCCAATTTTTCAAAAAAAAATCGACCTATCTCTCGAGGGGTGATACCATCCACTAAATTAACATTTATGGGGCATGTTTCTTCATGCCTATTTTTTTTTCTTTGAAACGACGCAATAAACCACACCATCTCAAAGAGGGGCAAATGTAGTCACATAAATCTGTCCATTTAATTAAACAAATATTTACTATTTATTTGATTAATAAACCTTCAATAATCAATTAATTAAATTAATATTTAATTAATTCATCCTCAACCATTCTCCTATTAATTAAATAAATTATTTAATTTATTTCAATTAAATCCATTAAACCACACCTCTAAATCAATTAAATGAATAAATCCTATTTATTTAATTTAATCCCCTTTCCTCTTTTAAATAAATAAATATTTATTTATTTAAATCACTGAACTACCCCCCTCCACCCCCACTTGCATTCTCCTACAAATGCAAGTTGCAACCATAATTGAAATAAATAAATTTTATTTTAATTAAAATCCTATTTTCCCTCACCCACCAAACCCACTTGCAATCCTAAATCCCCTTCTAGACTCTTCTAAACCATTCCTAATTAGCCTAATCTCATTTCTTAAATATTGTCACATTCCTAAGCAACTTGAAGTCACTCCTCAAAGCCTCCAAAGTCTTTAAAAAATATTTAATGCTTTATGTGTTCAACAAGCTAACCCCTAAAAGTCTTCCAAACCACTAATGGCTCTTACATAACCATTTATGGTTAAATCCAATTTCCCCCATGGTTAAAGATTTTACCTCTAATTCAACCCTCATTTGACTCATGGGTCTCTTCAAGCATTTATTGTTTTGACCATGGTTATCCTCACTAACTCTATCACAAGAGTTTATCCATTGGATAAAGGCATTATTTATTAGATAATGGCTTTATTCATTCAACTCAACATTAACCTTACCTCCCAAGTTAACCTTCAAGTCATGTCAAGCATTTAATGCTTCTTACCTCTCCCCTCAACCCATCTCATGTTGACATTTGTCATCCTAGGATTGGATTGAAAGTCCTCACATGGATCATAAACCCATCAATCTTGGCCCTTATTGAGATTACTCAATATCAACCATCCATTGCTCCATTTTACCTATAAATAGAGCTCATTTCTTCATAAACCAGATCCTGAAATCTTGTATGCATCTAATTTATAGTGAAATTTAGAGAGCATTTAGCATAATAATCTACATTTGTCTTTTTGGCTAAAATTGACATTAGATAATTAGATAATATCTCATTTTAGCTTGTTCACATTTGCATTCTCGTAAGTCTTCACTCTACAATCTTGAATCTCCATAAGACATCCAGAATAGTGCAAAAAGCTACTGAGAGCTACACTCATTTGGGAACTTGGAGAGGAGAGGAACAAGGGAGGAGTAGCTACAAACATGGTGGAGGGCATTCGGAGATGTCTTATTGCATTTCTTAGTTTTGTTAAGCTTTTCATTTTGTGTTTTGTGTCTCTCTTGATATGCTTGCTTATGATAGTATTTGATTTGTGATTTCTAACACTAACACTTGGTTTGTTTCTTGTGTGTTTGTGTTTGTCTTCTTAACAATATCCTAACATTCATTTTTGCAGAGCATCACCTCTAAATCAACAAAATGAAATTTCCCAATAATCCAATACCATATATGCAAGTAAAACTTGAAACTATGAATCTACAGTTGAAGGGATGAATTTTTGGATAATTATTACGAGTGCTATCAATAAGGAAAAATTAAATATTTAGAATGGGACACCACATAGAAGAAAACACACACAGTTATACTGAGAGTGGGGTGAATCAGTATAAGAGCATTTTTTTCAATTTATAACTTTAGCAATCTTAAGCAATAATCAATTTCATTAATCAGTGCCCATAATAAATTGCAATAACTTTAGTTTGCGGGGGTCACAAGGGAAAGATAAGAAAATCGATGGAGCTCGAAATACTCAAGATCATTTGGTTTGAGTCATTTCATGCCCAACAGTCATTTAATGCCCATTTCTACTAATAGAAAGGTTAGGAAAATATTATCCTGACTTGGTTATGTGTGAGAACAGAAAATAGTATAACGCCGCTTTGGTTATTGTTTGACTTTGGAATAAATGACAAATGTTTGATGCAATGTTCCACTAGTCAATGAGCATTTTTCTGGACAGTGTATCAAAATTTGATAAGCTTTATATAATTTCTTTGGTATCCATTACAGACAGCCAAGTGTTTGTCAAATTGCCTAATTGCAAAAAGGGAATGTTATGTGATTCTATCATTTACACAAGCACTTCCATAGCAAACACATTCAAAAATTGCAAAGCGTGAACCCATGTTGAGTGTTTGACAAAACATCAATTCACTAAAATCAGAAATTTAATCATTTTGAACAATTATTTTGGCACAGAACATTACACATTCCAAGTCTTGGGGAGGTTTGTGAGTACAATGAAGCATGTTTGGTCAAATGATAGCCACTATACAAAAGAAAGAGCACACCTTCCAATTCTATAATGAGCACATTAAGTGTATCATTCAATGAAGGAGGGAGAAGCTCAACAACACTCCCTTGTACATAATTGCCTACAAATTAAACCCAAAGTGATATGTGTGTAAGTTTAGCAGGGTTATCCCTATGGCAGATAGTGAGGTGAAGAGAGATTTCAAGAAAGTAATTGAAGAGATGTACAATGTAGAGGCCCGCATCATTTGTCAGAAGTGGCCCAAATTTGCTACAATCGAGTGCTAAGAAGATGAGGCAAAGTTGGGTAGGGACACTTTTGTGCAAGAGATCCCAATGTTGTGGTGGCATTTGCATGGACCTCATTTACTAACAACCACATTAGTTTTTCTCCTCTTCAAACAATTGTGTAGTTCTCTTGCTATTGAGAAAAATAGGTTTACACATTGTTTCATCCACACTATCAAGAACATGCTTACCTCTAAGTGAGAAAAGAAACTTGTGGTTGTATATTGTGCCTTGCATATCTCATGGACTCCAAGCCACTTGTATACAAAGAGGGTCCAATAGATAGTTGGGATGAAGACCCAAAGGAGTCCATGCAAATTGAATCATTGATAAGGAGCAAGCCACACAAGCAAGTTTAGTTGGTGTCCACTTGGGGGAGCTTCAGCTTGATAGGCCCAACAGTTCTAGCAATGTGGAGTTTGCTATGATGTTTGAAGAGGATAATTAGTTCAGAGTTGTAAAACTTTGTGGACTCGCAAAGACTCATGAATCCATTGGCAGGCCAAGTTGACTCGCCATGGACTCGCAAGCCAAGTCCGGGAGAGTCCATCTCCAAGACTCTAGATTTTTTACAGAGGACTTGCACAAGTCGATATTGGGACTCGCGAGTATGATAGTTGGACTCTCAGAATTTGCTGGAAACGCACAGTCACACTTAAAACACTCTTTTTTTTTCACTTTTCCTCATTTTAGTCATTTGTTATTGCTCAAAACAGGTTTGTAGGGTTTGAAGAAGGTGAGGAAACAAGATCAAAGAGGCAAAAGAAATCTAGGTAAATAGAACAATGATGAAATTTCAAATATTGAGTGTTTGGAGATCATATGACATGTGTAATGTTTCAATTATGGCTCTTATGTTCTCTAAATGCATTAATTTCTTTTTGTTTTTTTGTATACAATTTTCTTTTTGACTAAGTACTTTCCCAAGTTTTTGTTGAGCCCGAGTCCAAGTCCAATATTTGGGCTGACAAGTCTATGGCGAGTCAAAGTTTTCCAACTATGAATTGGATCACTAAGGCATTGGTCCATTGTACTTGAAAGTTGAAATATAATGTAATTATGATATTAAATATAATGAAATATTGATATTCAAAATTTTCAATGCATTCTTGGTTCAATAGATTCATTTTGTTTACAATGTCAACTTTTCATAAAAGATAAATTGAAATTTCTAGTACTTTTATAACTATTTTTTTCCTGTACTATCCCCAAATTTTAAAACATAGTGCCTCTATTGCCAAGACCCATCCCCTGTCCCCCATCCCTTCATTCTGAAACTATATGGAACTATGTTAAATGGTTAAACATAACTTCCTACAAGGATGGGATAATGCAACCATATCCAGGTTCTAAAAGCCAGATACAAATGACAAATGCAGGTCCAGATGGCAATTACAAGCAAAGAAGAAATGACTGCTCACAAAAATCGCATTGCTTAAACAATGCAGTGGCATTAATATATGTGTTCTTTCTTAAGCAAGGCTTAATTTGGCCCTTAAATACCACTGTTATATAGTCCCAACCATGCAAGACAAATGAGCAGATTATACACAACAGTTATCAGAGAATAAATTCAACAATGGAATTAAATGGCTATGGTAGGAAACTTACCCAAGGAATCTTCCATCTCCCTTTGCAAAGCAACACTCTCATCAAGATCCTGTAGACATGCATGAACTTCTTCAATGCTGATGTCATTTTTCTTTATTGATTGTGCCCCCAGTTGAATAGCTTCACTAACCTGTAAAAGAAAAGACCATACAGTGGAATTCAGCCTGGTTGCAATACAATATTGTTGCCTTATTTCACTTGTTGGGTATGGAAAGAATATTTGTTCAAAACTAACCAATATTTTCTCTCACATGTCATTATTTTTCCTTTAGACAGAAAAACTGGTCTAGGTTTTCTCCTCATTTAGCTGATTTTATTCAGCAACCCACCGAGCAACCTTTTTTTTTTGGCATCCTTTAATTTATTGTGATCTTCTCTTATCAAGTATAATGAGTTGCATACCTCAGGTGTATGAAATGCAGAAGATGATTCGACCAGTTCCTCATTGGTTTTAGTCGATGAGCCAATACAGATAAATGGTATGTTTCAGTCACATTGGTCACTTTTGGTCATTGATTAAATGCATTTCACTTTTAATTTCTAATCAAATCACATACTATGTATAAGAAAATTTGAAATTGGATTGTGAGCTTTACCTTTTTTGTTGATTCAATATCCACTATTACACCAAGAACTTCTTCCACTTTGTCCATGAATCCAACACATTTTGCTTTACTTTCTAATGCCATCTTCATTTAACGTACATGTCTGAGAGAAACTTGTTTGTTTCCAGCCTGAATTGTAGATAATGTTGAGGCCTTTGACCTGTCAAATGCTTTACACTTTGATCATCATGTATCATTCACACAAAATCAGATTATACATCCCTATTCTACCTAAAGTTAAATCCATCATATACATGTTTTCAATGGCTAATATTTTACATGATTTCTTTGAACCAAAATCACATAGAAAAATCAATCCTTCTTTCAGTACAATGAATATGGATAAACTCTGTTAGCTATTATCAGAACATTATTAGCATTTAAAACCATATTAGGAAAGCAATATTGGTTCAATCCATGGATATGGAAACAAAGGCATTTTTCTCTTTGCTTGTTCAGTTTAAGGTGGTTTGTAAAACAAGTGTGACTAGAAGTTTAATGCTAGTAACTTAAATATGTATTCCTTGAGTTGCAACTTTGCATGTCTTCTCCATATGAAATTGAAAATGGTCAAAGAATATGGTCATTACTTCTTACATCATGTATCAATCACTTCAAGTTGTTTTTGAAGCCTGTCTAATGTCCAATGCAAATGCAGAATGTCATAATCCAATTGTGAAACATTAGTCACCGGAACTAAGACCAGAGATACTTTTACACCCTGTCAACAGAAAACCAAGGAAATAAACATGAAATTAAAGCTATGGAGCTAAAAGATTCAATCAAAGCAGTTTTTCTAGCACATAACATTCTAGACTACCCACTAAAATGCATCAATACACCTATAAATCGACATAAGTTTTACCTCAATATGGTCATCTTCTCTATCAATTAGAAGGTGCTGAGCTCTTCTACAATCCAAAAAATTTGCCATGACCAAATTTACCTCTTCAAACCCTCCACAAAGATTTTGGAATCTTTCCATAGTCATAACAAAATGAGTATGACTAGACATGAGAAAGTCTTCCTTGTCTTCATGTTGCCTTGCTAACAATTTAAAAGACTCTTATGAGTGTCAAAAGGTGATTGTTCTTTTGATGATTGAGCCCTCTTTTATGTATGTTGTTGTTGTCTTTATCTCAGACCTTCTTTGAAATGAAAATCTACATTTTGTGATGGCATTTGTGTATTCTTTTTGTGAATGGCTTTTAGCTTCTTATCTCAATACTAATTTGCATGTAACTATGACTACAACAATAACTTGCTAAGGCTTTTACAAGGATGATTGTCCTTTGCCTTAGATTTGCATCTTGTTTTTTTATGACTCAGTGACTGCATTCTTGCTAGACCCTTGCGACAGTGCTAAATGCAACAATGGATTGCTATATTAAGAACTGGTACAAATCAAAAGACTATTGCTGCTTTGAAAAGATTGATGTGATCTATAGCTTAATGGCGATCTGTATGTCAATCTTGTAACAAAGATGTGAGTCAATCTTGTAACAAGGTGTTTATCATTGTTTTGAGTCTGATGTTCATCAATATCTTTTTCTTCTCTTATTTTGCAGGTTCTCTATGAGGCATTGACTGGACATAGAGTAAGCTGGAAAAAAGCCCTTCAATTTCTAAATCAACAATTCTTGGAATCAAAGCAGACAAGCAAGAATGATTGTCAACCCTACATTCTGCTTATAGATGAGCCTGATCTTCTTGTCACAAGAAATCAATTGGTAATTCTATACTTAACTGGTTTTTTTTTTAATTGTAGATATGGAGAAACAAGCTGGAAATAGAGAATGAATGAGAAGCTTTCTATTTTTAAATCCATAACTTTGCAAGTTACGTCAATTGTATTTTTTATTCCATGTGGACTAATTTTTGTATATGACATAGAATAACCAAATTCTAAAACATCTATTTCTCCTTTTTAGGTTCTATACAATATATTTGATTGGCTGACTAGAGCCCATTCTTAGTTGATAGTCATTGGTAAACAAATTTCGAACTATTACTTGCACTTACTATAGAGATCATGATAAAAGCATTGTATTTAATTTGGATTGTTGAGGTGTTGATTGTTGTTTGGAATTTATAATAGGTATAATAAACACAATGGATCTGCCAAAGAAATTGCTTCCACGTATAGAAAGTCATATGGGAATGAAAAGATTGTGCTTTGGCCCCTATTCTTATCAGCAACTGCAAGAGATTATTTCTAGTCGTCTAAATGGAATTGAGGCATTTGAAAAACAGGTTGTTGAGTTTGGTTTACGGAAGGTATGTATATAATAATGAATTTATTATTGATACACTTTGCATAATAGGATTAAGAGCTTTGCTAGGTTTTTGTAAGAGATAAGTTTCTTAAACTAATGCAATTTTTTCTTGTTGTATCATCAAAACATATTTTAAATAGTTTCTTTCCAAATGAACTTTTGGATAAACATGTATTGCAGGTTGCAGTAGTTTTTGGAGATGCTCATTGAGCATTGGAGCTATGTAGACGTGTTGCAGAGCTTGAAAAATTTAGAGTCCAACAATTGGATGCTCCTCAATTTTCTATCCCATTGCAAATTATCTCCCCCTTTGTGGATGTTGGGGATCCTCCTCTTATGAGCTCGAGCTCCTAGTTTTTGGCTTCTTGACTATTGGGCTAATTGGGCTGCATCTACATGGTTGATGATTTTTGTTCTCAATTGTTACTTGTATCGGGGTTGGTAATGATCTTCATGTATTCAGCTTCTATATGTATTGGGAGACTTTTTGTATATTGACTTGTGGGGCCTCTCATATGTAATGGGTTTTTTGGCATTTTGGGTAGCGTTAGACTTTTCTTTTTATGGGCTACAACCGAAGGTTTTCTTTCAGATTCTTTCCTACCAGTATGCCCTTTTGAATTCGGTTGTAAATATCCTAATATTAATAAAAGTTTAATGGCTTTGCCATTTTTATCGAAAAAAAATGGATTAAATTAATGACTCAATATATGACTAAATTAATGACTAAATATATGACTAAATAAATGACCAGATAACAACAATCAATGACTAAATTAATAATTAAATATATGACTAAATTAGTGACTATCGTGACTAAATAAATGACTAGATAACAACAATCAATGGCTAAATTAATGATTAAATATATGACTAAATTAGTGACTATCATGACTAAATAAATGACCAGATAACAACAATCAATGGCTAAATTAGTGATTAAGTATATGACTAAATTAGTGACTAAATCAATGACCAAATTGATCAATCAAAACAACTAGTGGTCATGTGACCAAATTGATTTATGACTGGCAATAAACTACCAGTGGTCACGTGATCAAATTTAGTCATTTATCTACAATTTTTGGTAGTTTATTTAGTCAATTTGATCACGTGACCACTGGTAGTTTATTGCCAGTCATAAATCAATTTGATCACGTGACCACCGGTAGTTTATTGCCAGTCATAAATCAATTTGATCACGTAACCACTGGTTGTTTATTGCCAGTCATAAATCGATGACCAAATTGATCAATCAAAACAACCAGTGGTCACGTGACCAAATTGATTTATGACTAGCAATAAACTACCTATGGTCACGTGATCAAATTTAGTCATTTATCTACAATTTTTGGTAGTTTATTTAGTTTTTGTACTAGTGTGGTAAATAGACTAATAATGTTGCAAAAGCCATAGGAGATTATCACAGTTTAAAACTTTCTAAACAAAACAACTGTAAGCTTGTTTGGGTCGAGGGGGACTCAAAGAATATTATCAACTACCTAAAGGGAAAATCTACTCCGGCTTGGAATGTTGATATTTGGATGAAAAAGGCTAAAGATATTATTAAAACCTTTGATAGATGCACTATTGTCCATGTATATAGACAAGCCAATGTGACTGCCGACTTCCTTGCCAATAGGGGAGTGACGTGTAAAGCCCATCTTAGTTGGACCCGTGGTGACAGGTTGTACTCAGAATTTGCTATAGCATTTGCTCCACGAGCAAAGTCAGGGGAGTAAATTTAATGATTACTTGTGCCATAGTGACTTTGAGTGTTTCTAGAATTACTAATCCTTTTGTTCTGAGACAGGTGGCCAGAGAGGACATGAGAATCGATGCGAATTTATTTTGAATGCTTTGTGGGCGATTTTATACATTTTCTAGAGTCTTGCTTTAACTCTGAAAATTATTTGCAAAGAGTGTAACAAAGAGCTTGATAAAATGGGTGGTGCGAGAAAAAGAATTGAGTCACCTAGCTGTGTGCAATTGAAGAATGAAAAGAAGCTATGACATATTTTGGAGAAAGGTGGGATCACTCCATACATTGAGAGGCTACAAGGGCAAAATCAAGATGTCACAAGCTATTTTGCTCAAAACTGGAAGGATGGAATGATTGTTCTCCATGGTCGGAAGGTCCTGGTTGATGAAGCCCTTATTGCACACGTCACTAGGTTATCTATGGAGGGAATGAAGTATTAAAGAGACAGAGTGTATAGAGAGCAAGCTATGTAGAACTTCCCCAAGAAGGAGGCGGAGCGGGCTAAAATTGTTACAAAGACAGCCAGCTACTATGACATTGCGGTCATTAAGTCTTTATGACAGAAGCTTCTCAAGGTAATTATGAATTACCTTACTTTGGATGGTCGTTATACCAGGGTGTTTGGTCACCACTTTGTTGTTCTCAATCATTTCCACCATGGTGTGAAGATTTATTTCCCTTTCTATCTCATGTCATCTCTTAGGGCTAACTTTAGTGACCACCGCAAGAACCCTGCCAAGTTTCCCATCGTGCATGAAGGCCTATTGGTTCTTATTGATACCCATTCCCGTGCTCTTCCTCCCCCTGATGATTACATCCATGTTACTTATGAGAATGATGAGACTAGTGCAGGCAAGTCTGATAATGAATCCTCTGGGTCTAGATCTGAAGAGATTTCCCCTCCCCTGAAAAAAGCTAAAATGGAAATTCCTTCAAGCTCAAAACCTAAGATGAGGAAGGGTATCAAAGGTCAAAAGAACATCGTTATGTCCTCTCCCTCTTCTAGCGAGAAGGTAGAAGATGATAAGAACCTCGATTGCCCTAATTTCTTGACCTCTCCTTCGTCCTATAAGGAGACTGGTAATGTGGGTGTGGTTGGTATTGTAGACCTTCATCCCAAAAGTGATGAGCTTAACGATAAGAGGGAGGATTATGAAAATGTGTTGGGTATGGCTTGTGAACATTCTATTGATACTTTCAGCTTGTTCAAGTGGCTATTTCATGAACTTAAAGAGATAAGGATTAACCAAAGAGCCTTGGGAAGCAAAATGGATGCTTTCCTTATTGGTTCTACTCATGGTAATCCAAATAATGAAGGAAATTGGACTGAGGCTGAGAAGAAGTCGGTCATGGACTATATCAAGAAAACAGAGGAAGGGGTTGGCCAACTGAAGAAAAGGCTGGAGGAATGCATTACCCACGTCGAGGAAGGCTACAACAAGATCCAGGACACCCTCAAGACTATTATGGTTAGCAGTCACAAAATTGTAAAACAGTCTGCAATGGTTATGAATACCATGGTGAATAGTCTGGAATAACCGGATAAGGCTCTTGTTATTATTGGTGATGAAGTTGAGGTGACTCAAAGTGGTGAAGGACCTTGCAAAAGGACCCGAGGGAACATGAAGAAAAAGGTGGCTATTCAGAATTTAGATCATAAAGATATGAAGGCTACTGCTAATACCATGAATGCCCTTGAGGCTGAGGTCTCTGAGACCCTCAATCGCCGAATGTAATTGGGTAGTTGTCTATTGTTGGTTTTGTCTGTGTCTGGGTTTGGTCTTTCTGCAGTCTTTTTGTGCCCAGCTAGGCTTTTGTTGTCTCTTTGGCTGTTATTTCTTATGATTATCCTTGCAGCCCATTTTGTTTTGGATGTTTCTTTCTAATTCTATACCTCTTAGAATCATTTTATAAAGGGTTTCAGGGCCCCTTCAAAACCTTTTTTTGCCTTAATCCAAAACAAACTCTCTCTTTTATGTCAATGCTTCACTTCACCACTTCACTGTTACTTGTTCTATAATTCTCGAATGTGTCTCTTACAATTAAAATTCATTCTTAGATAATGATGCACTAAAAGGAGGGTTGACGAATTCTTGTTGCATAAACATATTGGCAATAACATCATTCAAGGCCTTTATAAAATGGATTCCATCTCCATTTATGTACTTACTAGGATCTACACATGATGTTTCTTCTTAACTACTAATGGAACTTGGATCATCTTTTCCATTGGTAACAAAAAATATCAAAATTGTAGGCACCCCCACTAGCTCCATAATAGGCTCTCTTTGTATTATCAAATCCTACATAGATAAACACAAAAGTATAATTAGTAACAAACTCTAGTAAAAAATCTTCACAACACATGTTCATTGATAGGTATGTAAATATGCTATACCATATTGACTTGATTTCAAGAGGACCTTGTTATATGTACTATTATAATTTGCATACACAATTGATGTGTTGGGATGTGACTGAGCTTCTTTGTTCACTCTTGTAATACATCCAATTTGATCTTGATCTTCAATGGAGCCTAAAGACATTGCTATTGGTAGGCAACATATGAGAAGAATTTCTTCTTCTAACATATATGTTACTCCTCCTTCAATTAAAGTCTACTTTTGAAAGACTAAAGATAAATCAATACAAGGTTTCTTGAATTAAAGGATAAAAAGTTGTCTTATTAATTCAAAATGGAAAGTTGTAAAATCTCAAGTGTTTGAGGATTTTTATTTTTTTTGTTTTATCAACACTAGGGAATTAAAAACAATCTCCCCCCTCTCGAGCTATATCTTGTTGGATATTATTGGTCATTGTTGCTACTAGGATATGTTGTTGTCATTGATGTCAACATATTCCTGAGTTTTGCTCTGGTGATTGCAGATTGGGAAGATCTTTTGATCTGTTTTGTAGTGTTGTTTTGGTGATCACTGTTTTGCAGAGTTTGGTATATCCTCTGGTATATTCTCGTGTGATCATATCTTGTGTTGAGATTTTGGGATATTGCTTGGTGATGGGGTAAACCTAGCTTGCTCACACTTCACCTAGTTGGTGTTGCTCAATTCCACCAACCACTCTAGGTCTAGCTTTGCTCCAAGACCTCCAAGTCCTTCTCAATCTCCTCTAGGACTTTCTCTTTGCCAATCTCTAGGTGTTTGCAACAAGTGTTTGACCATGAACCCCTACCATTTCAAAATGTTTCCCATATGCTCAATCTTGCTAATTTGACAACAACTTGTCAATTTCACCCCCATACTGTTGTGAATCATTGCAAAGGTGTGGAGGTGGAATTTACCATGGAATGAATTCAATTTGGTCCATTTGTGGTTTTGCATTCACTATCTTTCTTACCGATTGCACCAATTTGCCTAGAAATAGGGCTACAAGGAATGGGCCCCTATTAGGCCTCCAAAATCCGGTTTTCAAGGGTTTTGAGGTAATCAATCCAAAAGACCCAGCAACAAGGTTTTTTTTTCTTCAAACACTCACCCAAACCCAAGAGATTTTGTTGGTTTTAGTCTTCCAACTCGCCGTACAGTGCCCTAACCCAAAAATGAGGGTTTGCTAGGGTTTATAGGCCTTTAACCGGCAGTGACTGTTCAATTTTGAGGAATGGGAATCTAAAGGTCTTGTCAAGGCTTCTCCTTGTAGTGGAAAATCTGTATGGACCTCATGAACCTCTCCAAATGATTTGGCTAAGGGTTTGTGTTCACCTCTGCACCATGCATTCAATTTTCACCCTGTCTTCTCTAGTCGGGTTGCTCCTGGACTCGCCTAGAACAAGGTAGTAGCCATGTTAATCTCCACTTCCAGAAATCCTCCCTGCATATTTACACTTTACAATGGGTTGCCTTCCATGTCCCAACAAGTCTTGATGGTAGCACGGAAAGATTTTATGGGGCAACCATTTTACAAGAAATTGCTATTTACAAGCCAAAATTGGTTGTTTGAAAACAAAACATTGAAAGTACTAACACACCCTATTTACAAAGAATGAAATGAAACAAATAGTACTGGAACACACCAAAGAACTACAATCCAAAACTGGATCAATGGATTTAATCCATTAGCATTCACATTTTATGCAAAATAAGCCAAAAATAGTGATAACAGTCTGAAAATGAGTAGTTTCAAATTGTCATTCATAAAAAATAAAACTTCCAACCTTGGTAACCATGAAAGAGGAGGTTAAAATAGTCCTCCCCACATGTGGAGGCATTCTAGGGCATTGTGCTATCCCTAACTCCACCGCTAAGCTCTTTTAGGACAAAAGTTGTCATGACAACTTTTACAACTTTCCACATTTTGCTTTGCCAACCTAAGCAACCTATTCCAAGTCATTACTCATGAAATTTTAAGCATTCCTAAGACCATTATAAACCTATCTAATTCTCACACCAAGTTATGCCACGTTTGACCATCAAGAAGGCCATTTCAAATACTCAAACTACTACCTATTCACAAAGTGCAAACCTAGGAAGAAAACCAACTCAACTAGGCCTACACTTGACTCAAAACAAACATCACACACACACACCTTGGACCCTCCTGGAGTCCTTATTAGGAACCTGACTTGGCTAAGGTCAATACAAGCCAAAATTGTAGAAGGACTATGAGCCTAAGTCCTAGGTGCTCTTGCACCATTCTCCCAAACAAAAGAAAACTAAGTCACCTCATTGGGGATTAGATTCTGATCAATGCCTAACTTATTAAACTCTATCTCAAGCACCCATGTAGCCTCAACATCATCCATACCCTACCACTTGATTAGGTGCTCTCAATAGATTTGGTGCCTTGTCTTCTTAGTGATCCTTGAAATCAATACCTTTTCAGCCTTTGGATTCGGTCTTGCTGGTATTTGAAGGTTGCTTACATCATCTGATACCTTTGAGTGACTGCAATCTGAACCTTGAATTTATCCTTTGTAAGCACTAATTCGACTATGTTGAAAACCGGTGACAATCCTATGTCACTAGGTAGGTCTACCTTGTATGCATTTTCTCCATACTTGGCTAGGATGGCACATGGACCCAACCTTCTCATCTGCAAACTTATTAGGTACTCCTTGTTGTAGCCTTTCTTTTTTTAGGTGCACCATGACAAGATATCCTACTTGGAATTGTAGGTTCTTCCTTCTCTCATCAACCTTTTTCTTGGTTTTACTCATGCTCTCTATCAATGCTTGCTTGACTGATTCATGTACCTCCTTCACTGACTGAGCAAATTCTTCTGCATAACCACTCCTTGTAGCTGCATTTCTGAAATCCCTCAACTCCAATATACCCCTTGGGTGAAAACCATAGACCACTTCAAAAGGATTATTGCCTGTGGTCCTATTTATTGTGTCATTGTAAGCATATTCAGCTTGCGATAGCACTTGATCCCATGTCCGACCATACTCCTTGGTAAGACACCTCAATAAGTTTCCTAAGCTCCTATTAACTACTTCGATCTACCCATTTGTTTGTGGATGGTAGGTTGATCCAAAAGATAGGTTGGTGCCAAGCTTTTGCCAAAGTGTCTTCCAAAAATGACTCATGAACTTTGAGTCCCTATCTGAAACAATGCTCATGGGTAAACCATGCATCCTTATCACTTCCTTGAAGAACAAATGAGCTATATGACATGCATCATAAGTAGTATTGCAAGGTACAAAGTGGGCCATCCTACTAAACCTGTCCACTATGACATAAATGTTGTCAAATCCTTGCTTTGTCCTTGGTAAACCTACTACAAAATCCATACTAATGCACTCCCAAGGTCTATTTGGTATGGGAAGAGGTTGGTATAAACTGTCATTTGAAGAAGTGCCCTTGGCCTTTTGACAAACAATACAAGTCTCCACATACTTTTTCACATCTTGATTCATCCTAGGCCAATAGAATACCTTTGAACTAACTCTTGAGTCTTGTTGACTCCAAAATGACCACTAAGGCTGCCATTATGCTTCTCTCGTATGAGATTTTCTCTCATTGACCCTCTAGGCACACAAAGTTGTCCTCCTCTAAACAATAACCCATCTTGCAAGGTAAAATCTGAATACTCACTATGAAAATGATTTTGATACTCTTTGCATACCTTGTAGGCATTTGAGAATTCTTCATCATCCAGGTATAGGTCTCTAAAACTGTCAACACCTATGCTCCTTAACTGAATTTCTTGGATTGTCAAGAGTCTTCTGCTCAATGCATCAGCAACCCGATTTAACTGACCTTTTTTGTGCTTGATTGTGAATGTTTAGGCTTGCATATATTCTACCCACTTCATGTGTTTATGACTGAGTTTGTCTTGTGAGTTTAGAAACTTAGAGCTTGATTGTCTGTATAGACTACAAATTCCTTAGGAAGGAGACAGTGTCTCCACTTCCTCAAAGCCTGCACTAAATCATTTAATTCCAAGTCATATGAGGAGTATTTCCTCTTTTCATCACTTAGCTTCTCGCTATGGAAAGCTACTGGTCTTTCTTATTAGCTTAGGACAACACCTATTGCAACATTGCTTGCATCACATTCCACTGTGAAGAGTTTCTCAGAACTAGGTAACACTAACACCGGTTGAGTAGATATATTTTCCTTCAAAGTTTCATAACCTCTATTTGCTTGTTCATTCCACTGAAACTTTGCCTTCGTTCCACCTCTAATTGTGTCCAGCATTGGTGCACATATAGCACTGAATTGCCTAATGAACTTCCTGTAATACCGAGCTAGTCCATGGAAGCTTCTCACCTCTGTTGCTAACTTAGGAGTAGGCCAGTTTACTATGGCTTCAACCTTACTGGGATCCATCTTGAGGTTTTCTTGAGACAACACAAACCCAAGGTAAACCAACTCCTGCTTAACAAATTCACACTTGTCCAAATTCATGGTTAGCTTCTCTTCATACAATCTTTGTAGCACACTTTGCAAATGATTAATATGATCTTCCTTGTCCTTACTGAAAATGAGAATATCATCTAGGTATACCACCACAAATTTACCTATGAAGTCCTTCATCACCTTATTCATGAGTTTCATGAAGGTGCTTGGAGCATTAGACAAGCCAAATGGCATTACAAGCCATTCATAAATACCCTCTGTTGTCTTGAATGTTGTTTTCCATTCATCACCCTCCTTAATCCTAATTTGGTGGTATCCACTGTTAAGGTCAATCTTGGTAAAGTATTTGGCTTCCCCTAAACAATCTATTAGATCTTCTATTCTAGGAATTGGAAACCTATATCTAATAGTGATCCTATTTATAGCCCTAGAGTCAATGCACAATCTCCAAGTACCACCTTTCTTTGGGGCTAAAACAGTAGGTACAACATAAGGGCTAATGCTTTTCCTAATTAGGCCTTTGTCTAAAAGCTCTTGGATTTGCTTGCCAATCTCAATATTTTGTTGGGGAGTCATCTTGTAAGTTGCCTTGTTAGGTAAGGTTGCTCCAGGAATAAAGTCTATTTGATGGCTTATGGCTCTTTTAGGAGGTAAGGTGGCTGGTTGTCCATCACTCACTATCCCTTTGAACTTCTTCAATAGGTATTGAACCTCTATTGGCAAGTCTGGCTACTCTTTCTTGTCTTCCTCTTTAGGCTTCATCACTAATGCAAACCCTACACCTTCACCTTCCTCAAGTGTCTTCAAGAACTGTTTTTCACTCACCAAAAGGACATTAGGACCTACTGCCCTCTTTTCACCTTCCTCGAAGATAGATTGGTTCTTGAATGTGACTCCATCTTTCTTGAATGAGTATGCATTCTTGGCTCCATCATGAATAGCTTGTCTATCAAATGGCCATGGTCTTCCTTATAGAAGATGACATTCATCCATGGGTAGGACATCACATAACACTTTGTCCTTATACCTCCCAATGGTGAAATCCACCCATACTTTCTCATTGACTAGGACATGTTGGCCTTTGTTCAACCAAGTGACCCTATATGGGTTGTTGTGAGGTATCCTTTGCAATTTAAGCTTACTCACTACCTCTTCTGACACAATGTTGTCTGTTGACCCTAAATCAATGATCACTTTGCAAACTTTGTCCATTATCTTGCATTTGATCCTAAATAATGACCTCCTTTGGCTAGGCTCTTCTTTGACAGGTTCTTTTATCAAAGTTCTTCTTATCATCAAGTTGTCACCTACCTCTGATTCCAAGGCAACCTCTGAAGTCTTGATGCTTGAAGATAGTTCACTATCCTTTCACTACTTTGTGATGATGATCCCTTCTCTAGACACCTGTACGCTAGATGACCAAGTTGGTTGCAATGGTAACACTTCATTGAGGCAAAGTATGAGGAACCTCTACCTTTTCCACTAGACCTTCCTCTAAAACCACTGTTTGACCCCCTTCCTCTATTGAATCCTCCTCTACCAGTGTCACTTTCTTGCTGCTCAGTGAGTTTAGACTCACCTTGTGTTCTTTGTTCTGAACTTCTTCCTCCAAAGCCTCCTCTATGGCATCTATTTTCTTTTCCTCTACCTCTACCCCTATTACTACTTGAATCATGTTTTCTTTTTAGTTTTTCATTCCACTTTAAGGGCAAGTTGATAGCTTTGATGAACTGTCGTTGGGCTCATTAGATTGATTTCCTCTTGAATGTTCCACCGTAGTCCATTTAGGTATCTAGCAACTTTGAGACTTTCTTCTTCCACCGTATGAGATCTAAGGCTAAGTCTGTGAAACTCCTCCGTATAACCACTTACATCAAGGTCTTTTTGTCTTAAGTTTTGTCTTTTCCTTTGAATCTGCACTTCATAGTCATCGGGGATAGAGACTTCTTTCATTTTGACTAACATCCCTTTCCAAGAAGAGATGGGTGTTTTACCCATTTTCTTTCTCTCATCTTGCACAATTTTCCACCATATGAGAGCAACTCCTCTCATCCTAGAGTTGGCCACTTTAACTCTTTGGGATTCAGTCATGCCTTCACATTCAAAATGGTTCTCCATGCCCTCTATCCATTCTAGAACCACTTGTGCTTCCATCTTACCAGTAAACAATGACAATCCTTCTAGTGATTTACCACTTAAGGCTTTCAATGCCTTTAGGAAAGGTTCTTGTTCTAAGACAGGATCAGGTTCAAGTACTTTTTCTACCTCTGACACATCTTTACCCTTCCCTTATGCTCCTTCAACCTTTACCAACACTTCATCTGCCTTGGTTTCAATTTCACCAAGCTTACCTTCTAATTCTATCAACTTTTCCTTCAGGTGTCTATTCTCTTCCTCCTGATCATCCACTTTCTTTGCCAACTCTGCATTTTTCACCATGGTGTTGTCTTCTACAGATTCCACTAAGGACATCTACTCACCTAGCCCAAATCTTATAGGCTCTGATACCAATTTGACGGGGTAAACCTAGCTTGCTCACACTTCACCTAGTTGGTGTTGCTCAATTTCACCAACCACTCCAGGTCTATCTTTGCTCCAAAACCTCCAAGTCCTTCTCAATCTCCTCTAGGAATTTCTCTTTGCCAATCTCTAGGTGTTTGCAACAAGTGTTTGACCATGAACCCTACCATTTCAAAGTGTTTCCCATATGCTCAATCTTGCTAATTTGACAACAACTTGTCAATTTCACCTCCATACTGTTGTGAATCATTGCAAAGATGTGGAGGTGGAATTTACCATGGACTTAATTCAATTTGGTCCATTTTTTGTTTTGCATTCACTATCTTTCTTACCGATTTCACCAATTTGCCTAGAAATAGGGCTACAAGGAATGATCCCCTATTAGGCCTCCAAAATCTGGCTTTCAAGGGTTTGGAGGGAATCGGTCCAAAAAACCCAGCAACAAGGTTTGTTTTTCTTCAAACACTCACCCAACCCTAAGAGATTTTGTTGGTTTTAGTCTTCCAACTCGCCCTACAGTTCCTAACCCAAAAATGAGGGTTTGCTAGGGTTTTTAGGCCTTTAACCGACAATGACTGTTCAATTTTGAGGAATGGGCATATAAAGGTCTTGTCAAGGCTTCTCCTTGTAGTGGAAAATCTGTATGGACCTCATGAACCTCTCCAAATGATTTGGCTAAGGGTTTGTGTTCACCTCTGCACCATGCATTCAAATTTTCACCCTGTCTTCTATACCCGGGTTGCTCCTGGACTCACCTAGAACAAGGTGGTAGCCATGTTAATCTTGACTTCCAGAACTCCTCCCTGCATATTTACACTGTACAATGGGTTTCCTTTCATTTCCCAACAGGTCGTGATGTTAGCACGGAGGGATTTTATGGGCAACCATTTTACAAGAAATTGCTATTTACAAGCCAAACTGGTTGTTTGGAAACAAAACAATGAAAGTACTAACACACACTATCTACAAAGAATGAAATGAAACAAATAGGATTGGAACACACCAAAGAACTACAATCCAAAACTGGATCAATGGATTCAATCCATTAGCATTCACATTTTATGCAAAATAAGCCAAAAACAGTGATAACAGTCCGAAAATGAGTAGTTTAAGATTGTCAATCATACAAAATAAAGATTCCAACCTTGGTAACCATGCAAGAGGAGGTTTAAATAGTATTCCCCATGTGTGGAGGCATTCTAGGGTATTGTGCTATCCCTAACTCCACCGCTAAGCTCTTTTAGGACAAAAGTTGTCACGACAACTTTCAAAAGTTGTCATGACAACTTTTACAGCTTTCTACATTTTGCTTTGCCAACCTAAGCAACCTATTCCAAGTCATTACTCGTGAATTTTTAAGAATTCCTAAGACCATTCTAAAACTCTCTAATGCTCACACCAAGTTATGCCACTTTTGACCGTCAAGAAGGCCATTTCAACTACTCAAACTACTACCTATTCACAAAGTGCAAACCTAGGAAGAAAACCAACTCAACTAGGCCTACACTTGACTCAAAACAAACATCACACACACACCTTGGACCCTCCTGGAGTCCTTATTAGGAACTTGACTTGGCTAAGGTCAGTACAAGCCAAAATTGTAGAAGGACTATGAGCCTAAGTCCTAGGTGCTCCTGCACCACTTGGGATGGCCTTGTGTATCTTCATTTCAGATAGATCATGATTTGGTGCTCTGCAAGTTATCTTTCTCCGTGACATTTGTTGATTGGTTGTGTTCTTGAGCTTTCAGTCGTTGACAGATGAATATTTGATAAGTGGTGTTGGTGCAACTGTTCCTGATGATTCTAACGTGCTTGTTGGTGTTTCCTAGTTGTGTCCTATTTGTTTTGGTGACCCACATTGATTGTTGTGTGAGTTTTTGGTGGTTTCTGTCATTTTGTGATGATTTTCGTGTTATGCGGGTTTCCTGGTGGTGTACGTGTTGTGATTAATCTTAGCATGATTTTCAGTGGAGTTGAGCATTTGGGAATTTGATTTAGGTCCATGTTATGCTATGTAAATCATTATATTGGTCTGGTTGTCGATCTTTGTATTGTGTGATATAATTTTGTAATCGAGGGTTTAGCCGACCTTGTTGTCAAGGTTGATGATTTGTATATATAGGTGATATATTGTCATGTAATTTGGGTGTTGATATTATGTCTGCATAATCAAAGAGAGGTTAGTGTGCGAATAAGTGATTTATCTTTCAATGTTGTGATTGAGGAGAGATTGGTGTTGCAAAGAAGACATCAGTGCTTAACCAAAACTGTAATCAGGCATTTGGAGATGCTATTCTTTTAGTTCATTTCTTCTGGATTGTAGTATGAATCTTGTTGTAAGTCAATGAGACTTCCCTAAGGGTTGTAGCCTTCTAGACCATTACATTTGAGCAATGAGCTCTAGGCAGTGTGTTTGGATGCATGTGCATTCCCCATTGTAATATTTTCACATACTACTGCAAAGTATCATCTTACTGTGGGTAGGTTCCCACGGTGGTTTTTCCCTTAATCGGGTTTTCCACGTCAAAATCTTGGTCTTGTGTGTTGTTCTTTCAATTTGCTTATCTGTCTTGTTATTGTAGTTTATTGGATTTATTTTTATTGTTAAATTTGTTGATCCGATGAAGACTAATTCACTCCACGCCCCCCCCTTAGTCTTCCTTAGTCTTCCTTCTTGGTTGTTGCTAACAATTAGTATCAGAGCTAGATCCTCTGGTAGAAGCTTAATTGCTTGAGGAGATCCGAGATGCCATCTCAAGGTGTTATCTTTAAGGAGAGTCTAAGATTTGATGGGAGTAACTATGCTATATGGAAGAACCATATGGAAGTGTACTTGAAGTGTCTTGGAGAAGATTATTGGAAGATTGCAAAGAATGCCTACATTGTTCCTCGTAATGGATCGTCTACTCCTGATGAGATCAAGGAAGCTAAACATAATATTAGAGCGAAGGAAGCATTGCTTAGTGCCTTGACTGATTCTGAGATGACAAATGTATTGGGACTTCAGACCACGCATGAGATCTGGGTAAAGTTTGAGATTCTGTATGAAGGTAATAAACAGGTGAAGGTTGCTAAGTTGCAGAGTTTAAAAGGAAAATATGAGACATTAAAGATGGGAGATGATGAGAACATACACTCTTTCATGGCTAAGGTGAGTGATCTTGTCCTAGGTATTACATGTACTGGTGGAACCATTGAGGAGGATGAAATTGTTGCTAAGGTGCTAAGATCTTTGCCTCTTGCTTATAAACATAAGGTTGTTGCTATTGATGAGATCTGAAGTGTGACTACAATAACAAGAGATATGTTGGTTGGAAAGATTGCTACATTTGAACTGAGTGAGTTTGGAGAATCACATGGAAAGTCTGAGACTGCATTTAGAGCATTTGCATCTGTATCTGGTAAGCAGAATTATGATCTTGATGAGTGCAAAATGTCTAGATATGAAAGAGAGAGAAGAGATATGGAAGAGAAAAAAAGAGAGCTGGACGAACTTGAAGCACTTATTGCCCAAAGATAGCCTAAAGGAGCCGGTAAGTATGATGGAAAGATTCCTTTGAAATGTTTCTCTTGTAATAAGATAGGACATTTTGCTTATAGATGCCCGAAGAGAATGGCTAAGTATGACATGCATGATAAGTTTGATAAGAATGATAGATATAGAAAGCATGAGAAGTATGATAAGCCTTACAAGCCTAACCGGAAGTATAGGAATCAAAAGAACTGCTATTATGTTGTTGATGAAGGTATAACAGATGAAAAATCATAAGGAGATGAAGTTGTATTCCTTGCCATTAAGGAAGATGGACCTGTACTTGTTGATTCCACTAGTTGTACCATTGAGGAGAAAGCTTTAGCTACTAAAGTTGAAGAGAAAGATGAATGCGTAATTGATGGTGGTTGTTCATATCATATGACCGGTGATGAAAGAAAATTTGTGAGTATGGAAAGGTACGATGGTGGAATAGTTAGATTTGGAGATGACAAAGCCTGTGTAATCCGTGGGAGAGGTTCTATTTCTTTTGATGGTAAGTGTAGACACCTAAAATTGTCATGTCTAATTAAATAAATATTTTATTTATTTAATTATCTAAGCCTAATTCTTCTATTAATTAAATAAATCTTTATTTATTTAATTAATTCATTTATCCTCTTCTAGCCTTATTTCTCATTTAAATAAATACATTTATTTATTTAAATTATCCTTTTCTTAAATTAAATAAATATTTTATTTATTTAATTGATCCCACTTCTTCCATTAATTAAATAAATCTTTATTTATTTAATTAATTCATTAACCTTTTCTACCTATGACACATGTCATTCATCTCTTAATTCATACACTACCTACCCCTTTCATTATTTTATTATTTCTTTTACCTACCCTCTAATCCTAGCCGACCTCCTTTTACACCTCTCAATCTTATCCCTCCATTTCATATAGTGTCTTCTATATAAGGAGATGCTTCCTTCATTATCAACCCTAATCAAGCATTCTAATAACCCTAATCGACAATTTGGAGGACTTGACTACACTACGATCCTACTTGCAACCACATTCTGTTCTTTGTTGAGCTCTTGTGCATATAAAATCTGAGAGCAAATATATCAAGCAAGATCAATGGAGATAGGAAGCATGGAGATCAAAACCCTATTGGACATGTGATGGTATAATCTTTGTGATTTCATTTGATTTGCATTGTCTTAAGTAATCTTCATATGTTATGGTGGATCTTTGTTGATTGTTAGGCTAGGGTTTGGTGGTTGAATTCATTTAGCCTTTCAATATTGTTATCATTGTTATCCATTTTCACCATACACATTTTGTTATTCATTTAGTCTTTTGTGTCTTGAGCAAAAGGCTCTTTTTGTTTAATCTTTAGAGGGCCTGTCTTCCCGTGTGGTCGTTAGGACTACTAGTGAGAAGAGAACAACTCAAGTGGTAGCGAGGAAAACCCACCTCATCCGAACCACTATAATCAAATGTATTCATGGTGAAAGCTATGAATAACGTGTGTTGATTAGTTCATACCAACACTATGTCTCCCCATAAACCCGTTTGATCAAATTTATTTGATCATTTGTAGGGCATAACCCCAACTGGCTGGGAGCCTTCTGTATTTACAGAGCTGAAAGTGCCGCATGTATGGCCACACGAGCGGATGCCCTTACTAGCACCATTTTGTTTTAGAGGCCCAAATCCTTCTAGTTGTTTGGCCAGGAGGTCGGACCTCTGGTAGCGGCCCACACACATACGATTCTTAGTAGAGATACAAAGTTCGCCATGGGGAGTTTTCATGGGGACTGATGCTTGGCTGACCTGAGAAGTGAGTGCCGAGGGTGGAGCTAGTGAGGTCAAGCATCTAAGTATCCGCTCTGAATAGCGTAGCCTCGGGGGTAAAACCCCATGTGGGATCAACAACTATTGTCTTGGCCAGCCATAAGAATTGTGCTTGACTTATGTTAAAACATTCAAGACCAAACAGCAAAACATTGTGTCTTTTGTGTCTTCAAGTGTATGCAAAACATTTTCACATCAAACAACACACTTTTCTTGGAGTCATTTTGGAGTCTAAACACTTGCAAACATTGAGTCCTCATCAACATTGTGTCCTCTTGTCATGAAAAACAGTCAAACAGTCAGATTTGGTCACAACAAAAACGACTTCACATATTGGAAAAATTGCACAAAGTTTACAGAAATGTGTCTGTGTCTATTTTAACCGCGTCTGTGTTGTCTAGGCGCGTCTGTGAAGTGCAGAATAGCGTCTGTATTTATAACAGCGTCTGTGTTGAATAGAAACACGTCTGGGTCAGATAATCGCGTATGTGTAGTATACAGTCGCGTCTGTGTCCAGGATTGCAAAAAAAAAAATTTCACAGTCCAGCAAACATAAACAGGAAAAATCTCATAAGCGCGTCTGTAAAGGGCAAAGTAGCGTCTGGGTCAGGAAACCGCGTCTGTGCAGTATACAGGCGCGTCTGTGTTCAAAATTGCAAGAAAAATTTCACAGTCCAGCAAACACAAGAAATCAGTTTCGGAATACTTGAGCTTCCTAGGTTGTTTCTTCAGGTTTCATCTAGCATTCAACCTGTCTTTTGGGTCTCACATAGTCCATCATTGCTTCACATCTCATTTTACATTCACATTTGTCTAAACTTGAGTCAAAAGGTCACTTGCTTGTCCTCATCATACTTTGTCAACACACTACATACAACAACACTTTGCTAAGTGGTCCCTCATCAAGGTTTCTTACCTTTGGGTCTCATTTGGTTTTACTTAGAGTCAAGGTCAACTTACCTCATCAAGAGAAACTATCCTCTCTTTGGAAGTCACACCTACTCTACTACATACATACTTGGTCTTACACTTGGGACATTGCAAGTACACTTCAGACTCATTTACATTCCATTCAACTCTTGGTCTTCCATACTCTTTCCATTTTTCATCTAGTCTCACACATCTTGGTCAATACCTAGTTCATGGTTGAAACCCATCTTCAAAAATCTAGGAGAGAAACTAAAGAGGCTCAAGAGTCCGCAAACATGAGTTCTTATGAGTATGACAATGAGATCTTTTTCAATTCTGATCATACTACATTACCTGACATGGATGTCTATAGAAATAATCCAAATGTTGAGAACATGGACACTCTAAACAACAATGCTACACGAAATGACAATGTGGACAACTTTTCAGTACATTCAGCAGATGTGGAAGAGTCCATTATGAATCCCCATTTCAATCGATTGGTTGAGGAAATAATGAGGAGAGATAGACAATACTTCTTACACATGATGGCACAAAGTGGAGCCAAGATACCTCATGATTTTGACATGTCTCAAACAATGGAACATAGACCTTTGCAACAACCTCACTCCAATATGGATCAAAGGAGACCTAATAGTGGAGGAAATAGAGGACCACACATGGTACCTGAATCACCATCAGCTTTGCTTCAAAAACCAGAGGTCCCACATACACATGGTCAAACATATGACACTCACCTTCGCAGACCATTATGGAAGTCTTATGGAGAAAAATATGCTCAATCACATATCAATGCTAAGGATCAACCACCAAAGCAATGGGATATTCCAAGGCATGCTCAAAATTTGGACACAAGGAAACGTCATGTCAAATTTGGGGGCAACACAATGGAACATGATATGCCTGTAGAATATGGTATACATGCGCAAAATAGATATGGGGTTCCTCAACATGAATCTATACCAAGTGGTCCATATACGCAACATCACTATAGACCTCCTCCATATGAACATGTGTATGATTAATATCATCCATATATGCAACATGCACCTCCTCCAATAGGTACCTCAAACATAGGATATGGTCCAAGAAGTCGATCTCCATCTAAGAGCAATTTGGAACAACAAATCAGGGACTTACAAAAGAAAATGGAGGACATAAATACACCGAAGCCAACATACACAATGAGAGACATATGTCCTTATCCATTTGACAAGAGCATTCCAATGCCTCCATTTCCTACACATTTTGTGACGCCTAAATTTGACAAGTATAGAGGAAAAGGGGATCCTAAGGCGCACATAAGATAGTTTTTCACAGCTTGCATTGAGGTAGCAGCAGAAGAGACATATTTGATGAGATTATTCCCACAAAGCTTAGGTGATCAAGCTATGGAATTGTTCTCCCAACTTCCACCAGGAATTAAGTCATGGGGTGACTTAGCAGAAGCATTTATTCAACATTTCTCCTACAATATAGAGACAGACATATCAGTCACTACTTTGTGCAACACCAAGAAAAAAGAGGGAGAATCTTTTGCATCATTTTTACAAAGATGGAGAAATCTAGCCAGCAGATGCTCTTGTGAGATTCCACAAAAACAAATGGTAGAAATGTTCACCCAAAACGTTAACAAGGACATTGGCTATGATCTAAGGAAAGCTTGTTTGTCCACCTTCAAGGATGTCATTGAAAAAGGCTTAGCAACAAAAAAGGTCCTAATTGAACAAGGAGTCATTAAGATATTCAAGGAAAACAAAGATGACTTTAAAGGAAAAGACAAGCCAAGATTTTGGAATAAAAACAAGAACACAGTCAATGATGGTGTTGTTGATGCCAACACAGTGTGACCTAAATTCATCTTTTCAGGATCAAGTGCTACAAACAATCAAGTAAATACTCAAACAACTCCCAGATCACGAAGGAAGTACACCCCATTGGGAGAACCACTTGAGTCAGTTTTCAAGAAGCTTGTGGCAAACAAGGTGATTATAGTTCCAGATTTTCCTCCATATGAACCAAAGGTTAAACCAAATTGGTGGAATGATGATGAGTATTGTGAATTTCATAAGAGCAAGGGTCATAAGACAGGAAATTGTCATCGACTGAAGAACATCGTACAGGATCTCATTGATAGAGGTGAAATTGAGATTGAGGGACACTCATCCAATCAAGAACATGAGATGTTTAAGGAACCATTCCCAAAGCACGATAATGGAAAAGCTAAAGTCACAGATGATCAAGCCAACTATACTAGAGCACCTTACAACTATGATTCAACTATCAATCATATCTCAATGGATAATCATATCTCTACTATTACCATCAAGAACAAAAACCTTGAGAATCTTCCTCAGCGACCTAAGATTGTCCTAAGAGGTGTTGGATCTTCTTCTGAACCTACCTCTGAATGTCACGTTACAACCTGTCGAGGTAAAATTACTTTGCCAGGTGCTTCAACTAAAAACACCGCTTCTTCATCAACCAAACCTGAGTATGACCTTGTAGAACAGTTAGGGAAGACACCCACGCTCATCTCCATACTTGAGCTTTTACGCATATCCCCCGCTCATAAAGCTATTCTTGACACAATCTTAAGAGACACCGCCATTCCTACTGATCTGAACGTGGACCAGTTTCAAGCCATGGTGGGATACCTTTCCATTCCACACTCCCTTACATTCTCAGAAGTTGATGATGCCTCCATAAGTCAGCCACATAATGCACCATTACATATTGAAGCCTTCATACACAAACATCGAATAAAGCGAGTCCTGATAGATGGAGGAGCTGGTCTAAACATTTATACATTGAGCACCATTAAACAATTGGGATATTCTGATAAAGCTGTGAATTCAACAAATCAAATCACCATCAAGGCATATGATGATGAAGAACGCTCATCCAAGGGCACAGTCACCTTACCTCTAAGAATTGGGCCAGTCACAAAGGATGTGGTTTGTCAGGTTCTAGATCTGGATCTCACTTATAATATATTGTTAGGACGTCCTTGGATTCATGAAATGAGGGCAATCCCATCGACATATCATCAATGCATTAAGTTTCCTCACAACGGAGTCGAGGTAACAGTTAACGGTGATCCTAATCAGTTCATATATTGCAATAACTTGAGATCACATACTGAAACCATCATTCCCAGTAATCGTGAAGCTGTTCCTTCTTCGGCATACATTGATCCTGAGTCATTGAAACCTTCGACATCAAAACAAGGTGAACTTAAAGGCAAATTTCAGGACAAAGGCATGGGAGAATACACTTTCAATCAGACCATGTATTTACGACAAGTCATGAGCTCTCCAAAAGAATACGGAAGGCCACATCCTAACAAGCAAATATCCATCATGGCATTCAAATGGGATCCTACTACCTTTCAAAGATGGGGCGAACTGGAAGAGGAAAGTTTATACAAAATGCTCTACAAAGACATTGAAGATGACACACAAAAACAGATTAATATACCCTATGAGAAATATGGCAAAGGCTTCAAGATTCTACAAAAATTCGGGTATGATGGAAAAAGCCCTCTTGGGTTACGCAAAGAAGGCGTTATGGAGCCCTTACAACCTGAATTGACTGTAAAAAGGAAACGCTCGAAAGGACTTGGTTTCCTGACTTCCAAGATCCATACTAAAAGGACAAAAGAAGCCTTACAAATCAAAGCTGCCAAAATTCAACAAGAGAATTGCTATTCCACAGATTCCAACGAATGGGAATGGGGTTCCGACAAGTCTTCCAGTGACTACGAGCTCACCGAGACATTCAGAGAGCCAGATAAACCCACAGAAGAGGAGGAATTTTATAACAAATTCAGAGTTGGTCAAGAAACAACCCATGAGGAGTCTACACAGTCCTTGTCTCAAGGTTCTAGGTTGAAATCACATAGGATGAGAACACCTGTTCCGGAATGCGCTACTAGTGATGATAATTTGGATTCGCTCATGATCGAGATTGATGAGGAGAGTGCCATCGATGACCTCGATAATTACCTCGACATACCCGAATATAACCACATCTTCACTCTTAACCCCGCAAATTCTGAAAACATTAAAGGCCTTTCCCTTGTTCACCACCAACTCATTGACTGGGATTATGAAGGGCCAGCACAGTTTGACACATTTCAAAATGATGAAGCTGTTATTGACTATCTTGGCATACGAGATGATCTTCCCCTTGGGGACCATAAAGCAGGATACACTATAGAACTCAACAACATGGCATATTTTGGTGAGGGTGTCGGACCTTCCAGTCGCAAAAATGTGAAAATAAGAGAAAATCAAGGATCTTATGGTGAAAACCACATTGTGGCGCTATCTGATCCCAAAAAAGTAAAAAGAAAGGACGTATCTGAGGGCGA
This sequence comes from Cryptomeria japonica, assembly GCF_030272615.1. Taxonomy (NCBI): domain Eukaryota; kingdom Viridiplantae; phylum Streptophyta; class Pinopsida; order Cupressales; family Cupressaceae; genus Cryptomeria; species Cryptomeria japonica. The sequence goes on along the minus strand of NC_081407.1, from coordinate 266,810,277 downwards.
AAACCTCTCTGAGGCACCCGAAGATGGAAGGCTCGACATTCTCCCAGCTTCGTATGAGGAAAAGTCATCCATGCTGGTAGAGGAGACTATCAAGACAAACATTGGTACGGAAGAGGTTCCACACAACATATTCCTGGCTAAATCATTAACAGAGTTCGAAAGGTCACAGTTCATAAGCTTCTTTAAAGAAAGACAAATCAACTTTGCATGGTCATACGCTGACATGCCTGGATTGGATCCGGATTTGGTAATGCATCATCTGACAGTCAAACCTGGGGCAAAACCAGTAAAACAGAAATTAAGAAAAATGCACCCACAAGTGGCATTACTAGTCAAAGCAGAGCTGGAGAAGTTATTGGATGTCGGATTCATACGCCCAATTGATTATCCTGAATGGATCTCCAATTTAGTACCTGTTAGTAAACCAGATCGTAGCATCAGAATTTGCACAGATTTCAGAGACATCAACAAAGCTTGTCCAAAGGATGACTTCCCATTACCAAACATTGACTTGATTGTTGATCTTACAACAGGTCATGAAATGCTATCATTAATGGATGGATTCTCTGGCTACAATCAGATTAGAATCGCACCCGAGGATCAACACAAAACATCATTTACTTGTCCGTGGGGAACTTTTTGCTGGAACGTCATGCCCTTTGGGCTGAAAAATGCAGGTGCTACATATCAAAGAGCAATGACCACTATCTTTCATGATCTCATGCACATAATTGTGGAAGATTATGTTGATGATCTCTTGGGTAAATCAGTAGACATAAATACACATCTGGACATACTGTCAGTCATCTTTGATAGGTTGGAAAAATACAAAGTAAAATTAAATCCCAAGAAATGTGTCTTTGGAGTAACCTCCAGGAAGCTCCTAGGATTCATTGTGTCCAAAAGAGGAATCGAAGCCGATCCAGCAAAAGTCAAGGCTATCTTGGACATGCCGCCACCCAGAAATATCAGTCAACTTCGATCCTTACAAGGAAGACTCCAGTCCATTCGAAGATTCATAGCACAACTGACAGATAAGTGCAATCCTTTTCAACACCTGCTACATAAAAATATCAAATTTCAATGGGATGATAACTGTCAACAAGCTTTTCAGACGCTCAAAGATTATCTTTTGAATCTGCTAGTTTTGATGCCACCAGTTCCAGATCAACCTTTGCTACTATACATATCAGCTACTCCAACAGCACTGGGGGCACTCCTAGCACAACAAATTGCTGACGGCAAGGAGAAAGCAGTATACTATATCAGTCACACACTGGTGGGATATGAGCTAAGCTACACGCCAATCGAGCGTGCATGTCTCGCCGTGGTCTTTGCTTCGCAGAAATTATGACATTACATGCTTACTCATAAGACTAAGTTAGTTGCAAGGATCGATCCATTGAAATACCTCCTCAATAAAGCAACACTTACTGGGCGGCTGGCCAAATGGGTAATGATACTTAGTGAATTCGACATCGAGTATGTGGACAGAAAAGCAATAAAAGGACAAGCCATCGCGGATCAATTAGCAGATGCCCCCATGATTGATGATGTTCCTCTAAATTTAGAATTTCCAGATGAATCCATTTTAACAATATCATATGCAAAGCCATGGCAACTGTATTTTGACGGCTCATACACACAGCATGGGGCAGGAGCTGGTATTCTCTTTATAACTCCTCAAGGCGATTCTATACCAAAATCATACCGCTTATCATTTTCTTGCACTAACAATATAGCGGAATATGAGGCATTAACAACAGGATTACGAATTGCAGTTCAGTGGAAGATCCAGGAACTTCATGTTTTTGGGGATTCCCAACTTGTCATCCGTCAAGCAACTGATGATTACCAAACAAAAGATGAAAAATTACTGCCTTACAAGCAAATGGTGGATGATTTGAAACAACAGTTCACAAAGATAGATTTTGAGCAGATACCAAGAGAGCAGAATCGTGCCGCAGATGCCATGGCTACAATTGCCTCACTGATTGATCTACCTCAAAATGAGACCTGCTATGAGTTCTTGGTGGATAACCTTTTGGTTCCTTCATATGAGATTACTCCTACTGAAATGATATGTGTTGTTGGTCCCGAATCCCAGTTATATGGTTCCATTTTCATATACCTACATGACAATACTTTACCTCCCGATCTATCAAATAACCAACGTCGCACCTTCATTCGCCAATCCTCTCGATATGTCATTTTAGCTGATATCCTGTACCGACGAGGTCTAGATGGCACTCTTCTTAGATGTTTAGAAAGCGACGAAGCTCAGATTGCATTACGTGAAGTGCATGAAGGGATATGTGGTCCACATGCTAGTGGTCCTACCTTGGCCAAGAAACTCATTAGGACTGGATATTACTGGCCCAATATGGAAAAAGACTCATATCAGTTTGTCAATAAATGTAAGCAATGTCAAATTCATGGAGACCTCATACATGCGCCAGCACAAGAATTACAACCACTTGTGTCTCCTTGGCCCTTTTGTCAGTGGGGACTCGATCTCATAGGCAAGATTCACCCTCCTTCTTCCAATGGTCATAAATTCATTATCACAGCCACAGAGTACTTCACAAAATGGATTGAAGCCGTACCTCTCACACAAGTCACTGGAAAACAGATTGCTACCTTCATCCTTAACTATATCATATGCCGATATGGTATTCCTGTTTCCATTATTACTGATAACGGGCATCCCTTCAAAAATCAGGATGTTCGTGAACTTTGTGACCGCTTTCATATTTCCCATCGTTTCTCCACACCATATTACCCCCAAGGTAATGGCCAAGCTGAGGCGTCTAATAAAACAATTCTTAAAATCCTCAAGAAGACAGTCGATGATGCTGGCCATAATTGGCATATCCAACTCAATCCTGCACTTTGGGCCTACCGCACAAGTGTCCGCACACCTACAGGAGCTACACCCTATTCACTAGTCTACGGTTCTAAAGCCATCTTGCCCATTGAGGTCGAGTTACCTTCTTTACGGGTCTCTTTGCAAAACATCATCGCTGATGAAGACTACAGGGTCTCTCGCTTACAAGAACTAGAACTGCTGGATGAACGGAGACAAACTGCTTTTAATCATCTCAAGGCTTACCAACAACGAATGAGTCGCAGCTACAACCACAAGGTCAAGCCTCGCACATTTGAGGTAGGTGACTTGGTTCTCAGAGAAAACCCCAAGAATCAGCAAGACAGAGAAAAGAAGGGCAAGTTCGAACCAAACTGGCTTGGTCCTTACATCATCACAGCAGCATATGGATCTGGGGCATATCAGCTCTCAACTACAGAAGGTGAACCTTTGGAGGATCCTATCAACAGCATGCACCTTCGCAGGTTCTACACATAGCTCTTCAGAATATCCTAATTCAAAAATACAAAAAAAATCAAAAATTTCAAAAATACAAAAAAAAATTATAAAACAAAAAAATCGTTACTTGGTGAAAACCTGGCAAACAGGCGCCTTGTGACGCAAAAAACATTGAAAAATTGAAAAAAGTAAAGAAAAATAATTTCGTCCAATGGTGAAAACCACTTCGGTGGCGCCCTAGGCAAGTACCATGGTGAAAACTGGGTCACCAGCGCCATGTGTAGAGACATTGCTCCTCCCTCCTTCAGGATTCACTTTCATCCTTTCACTTTGCACACACTCACAACCTATTCATCCATAATAAACTTACCCAGTCCCATCATGGCTTGTTATTGATCTACCTAAGATTGGTTAACCATTCATAATAAACCTCTCTTTTCACATCCCTTTCCATCCATAATAAATCAGATCTTATCTGTGGCTAAGGCAAAATCCTACGTCTAGTGATGGGTGTGGAACTGAGAACATCACATGTTTCAAGGAGTAAAGTTTCTTCCATCTTTCTTCAGTCTATTTGCGCACAATCCGCAATAAAGCAACATTTGCATCACAGATCCGCAATAAAGTTTCATCTTCTCTGCAATAAAGTATCAGTTTCATGGATTCAGTCAATTTCAGATGAGACACAATAGCAACAATGGGCTTCAACAAATCAAATATTTCAACAGACTCAGACAACATATGGTTCAGTGCTATCTATCCATTTTGTGAAAGTAAACATTGTGACCACAATCAAATAAGACTTATACAAGTGACAAGAGACACTAAACTTGAGGACTACAGTGGATGTTGGTGTCGAGTCTTGGTTTTCTTTTGATTTCATTTTTTTCGGTGACATGTCTTTTAGCTTTTCCGGGATGTCTCTGACTAGAGATTCTATCTCCAGGATGTCTTTGACTATAAAGGCGAGGATGGGGTATCGTCACCTATTTGTATTTGCTGTCTGTGGATTGTCTCTTAGTAATGCTATGACTTGTCCAAGGATATGAGGACACTGTGCGTCTAGTGTGAACTGAGGCATTCCTTGTTTGTGACTGTCTTATCTCCATGCAAACAGGTACAATGACTTTCTGGGTCGAACATATGCCTTGATTGTCATAACCTATCTTGCCATAATAAAGCTCAATGATGATAATGCACAAGAAGCTCTTTCACTTTCATATCTTCTGTCTTCCATCCCCCTTTCTTGATTAACTTCCATCATCCTTCTCGAGTCCGCGTAGCCTGCTATCACATGACTGAGTATAATGACACACCAAAAACATTGGCATTTCATGTAGTTGCACCTACATTACCACATATAAGCATTTAATACATACATATAGATATCACAATTGCATCACATCCTGCACACAACACCTATTAGCACAATTTGCATTATCATATTCATCTGCATTACTTACATTCACATTTGCATCATGCATACATATATAAAACATAAAAGAACAAAAATATATTGCATTACACCATGTACATATTTGCATCCATATCATAAGCATCACATAGAAACATACATCATTATCTCATCACATAGGTACACATGCATATAGCTGCCGCAAAGATGAATCATCTCATATATATATAAAGTGTCATGATACAATGATGTCAAAAAAATCATATGGCTACAAAAGCACCCGCAGGTGTCTACAATACAAAATAATGGTACAAAACTGATACAATGGGAGCCCTCTAAGGCTATGATGAACTCCCTCCCTCAGAGCCGCCTCGCCTCGGTGGAATCTGAGCCCCTGAGGGACCCGCCCCAGGATCACCCTGCCTATCTCCTCTATCTGGTGGTGGTGGAGGACCCATGACCCCACCACTCGATGCCTGCCTCCTCCGACTCCCTCCCGTAGCTGTCGCTGTACGCGAAGGTCTATGGAAGCTCCTCGCCCACTGATCTGCCAGCACTGCACCGTAGTAGAGGTCCCTCGAGTACCTTATCTCCTCTCCAGCCCGCAGGACATATGCGTAGCCTGCCCCTGTGTCCTCCGCCGCCTGCCTCCCAGCCCTCAACACTATCTCAACCTCTGTGTAGCGCTGAATCGCCTGGTCTCTCTCCTGCTCAGTATCCCTGAGCCTCATCCTGAGTCGGTTTCTCTCCCGCTCCAGCTCCTGTATCTCATCTGCCTGACCCTGGCAGATCTCCCTGAGCTCAATCAGCTCATCCTCCTCTGGATCCCCACCCTCTGTCGCTGCCTGTGGCTCTCCCTCAGCGGGTGCCTGCCCCTGTACCTGTGCTGGTGCCTGTACATGCACCTGTCTCTGTCCCTGCACCTGTCCCTGTAACTGTCTCTGTCCCTGTCTCTGCCTGGGACCCTGTGCTGCTGGTACCTGTAAGGGTAAGCCACCGCGACCCCTCACCACCCGAGCCTGCTGCTCCTCTCCACCCTCTCTCCGAGGTGCAACCCTCCTCTCCCCAACTACTCCCCTCCGCCTCCGTCGGCCTCTCCCCCCATCACCTCCGCCATCATCATCCTCATCTCCTCCTCCATCTCCCTCCACCAGCTCCCCTAGATCTGTCAGTCGTGGGAATGGATGCTCCGCCCAATATGCTGAATACTCAGCATCCATCCCGGCATCGTCGACCTCTGGCCACATATCCCAAGGTAGGGGTAACATCTCTGCCAGCTGAGTGACCGCCTGATCATATGACAATAATGGCCCAAACTGCGCCTGATCCCTAACTGTACGGGCATACATACCCGAGCCTCGTGGCATCCTCTGGATCCTGCCATACTGCCTGCATACCCTGTCCACAAGCTGCCTCTCTAAAACATAGGGCGTCTGCCCAATCAGATACCTGCTTCGGAAGGTGTATGGCAGCTCCACGGCGTCATCCTCCCACTCCTCGCATCCTAGATATGGTCTCCAGATGACCGCATCAATATCATCCAGCACTCGCCGCCAATGCTCCAACCTACCAATCCGCGGCTGCAAGGTGATCATGTCGTATAAGTGAACAAAATTGCGTCCATGTCCCCTGCCTCGGAAGTGTATCGGCCTCGTCACTGGCAGATGCTCATAGGCCCAAACCTGCAGTAGTGTCACCCCGCAGCCCAGTCCCACTGACCCATGGTATACAAACTGGTGAAGCTCATAGTACAGGTGGGCCAATACACATGGTCCCCAAGCATATCTGGTGTGATCTGTCATCAGTGTCTCCAGTGCTCCCCCAGCCCACAGCCAATCCCCGTGTTGCCTTGTTTGGGCATAGAAATCCACTGATCGCTCCTCCGATCACGGCCGGCAATGCTAACCCTGTGGCGGTCATAGTGTCCCATGCCACGTGTCCTGCCCTCATCTCTAGTCCGGGATCCTGGAACACCTGTCTCAATGCCTCCCTGCCTCCGTCACGATCATATGGAATCAACTCTCCATCAATCGGTATCCGCAGAATCCTATAGACATCCTCAAGGGTGACTGTCATCTCACCCATCGGCAAATGGAAAGTGCATGTCTCAGAATGCCATCTCTCGGCAAGTGTAGTCAGCAAACCCTTGTTTGCCCGAAACTCAGGCACATACAATATATGTCTCAAGTCCATCTCCTCGATGGCAGCTCTATCCTGAAACGATAGCTCTGGTCGCAATCTCTGTGTCGACGGGAATCTCTCCCGTGACTCCAACATAGGCAAGTACTCCTGCAGTCAAGCAAATCAATCATGTCAGTCATGGTGGCATTCACTGTTTATCACAAAATGCTACTTCTTTATCTAAATGCATATGGTTATCTATCCTAGTGACACTCACTGTTCATCACAAAATGTTGCTTCTATCCTAGTAGTGCTCCCTGTTCATCACAAAGTACTACGTGTGTGACACTCACTGTTCATCACAAAGTGTTACTCACATTTGCACTCCCTGTTCATCACAAAGTGTTGCTCATACTTTGGGTACTCACTGTTCATCACAAAGTACTCTATCTTGGTACTCACTGTTCATCACAAAGTGCCTTGATCTATCCTAATCTTCCTAGCGGACCTGCTTGAGTGTATCCTCTCAACAGCTTATCCAATCGACAGCGTATGTTCATCACATAACTGCCGATTTGACCTCGAAGACCAAAACTTGCATTTTTTTCAACGCAAATGCGCTTGACTGACACAAACGCGCCTACAGACTACACAAGCGCGCCTGTATAACATAGACGCGCCTGTATGACATAGACATGCCTAAGCTGTGCACAAACGCGACTTTACTACGCAGACGCCCTTGAGCATCGCAGACGCCCTTGCGCTTCGCAGACGCGCTCGCATTTGACGCAAACGCGATTCCAAACACAGACGTGCCTGGCACCGACACAGACGCGCCTGTCGGACACAGACGCGCCTGACACCGACGCAGACGCGGTTGCACGTTTTCAAACTTTTTTGTACCCTATTCCTAAGCGCATTTATTGCTCTAACTAGCATGCATTTATGACAACAATAAATGCATCAAAGTACGAGGAGGTTTGGTGGTACCTATCGGCTCTCCTGCCTCTGCTGGCTCTGAAATCGTCGAACGCGGTCGAATCTGTGCACGGAAGCCATCGCTGCTGACTGCTGCTGCTCTTTTCTTGCTCTGCACTTTGATCTCGTGAAGGTGTAGATGACAATGAGGATGTCTTTTGCCCGTGGTCTATCTTATAGCCTACCCTAGCCTTAGCCTTCGTTTCCCGAGTCAGTTTTCCTCATCCTGTGACTTTGTCACTTTATCCAGTCAGTCCATTCTATCCCATCTTTCTTATCGAGAGATTGTCTGCAATCTTTTCAGGCATTTTCATCCAATCTCTCGAGGGGGCATATCATTCCCATTCTGGGGCAACTTTGTATCAGTTCATCTTATCTTCTTTGAAACAATGCGACAAGCCGCATTGTCTCAAAGAGGGGCAAAATGTAGACACCTAAAATTGTCATGTCTAATTAAATAAATATTTTATTTATTTAATTATCTAAGCCTAATTCTTCTATTAATTAAATAAATCTTTATTTATTTAATTAATTCATTTATCCTCTTCTAGCCTTATTTCTCATTTAAATAAATACATTTATTTATTTAAATTATCCTTTTCTTAAATTAAATAAATATTTTATTTATTTAATTGATCCCACTTCTTCCATTAATTAAATAAATCTTTATTTATTTAATTAATTCATTAACCTTTTCTACCTATGACACATGTCATTCATCTCTTAATTCATACACTACCTACCCCTTTCATTATTTTATTATTTCTTTTACCTACCCTCTAATCCTAGCTGACCTCCTTTTACACCTCTCAATCTTATCCCTCCATTTCATATAGTGTCTTCTATATAAGGAGATGCTTCCTTCATTATCAACCCTAATCAAGCATTCTAATAACCCTAATCGACAATTTGGAGGACTTGATTACACTACGATCCTACTTGCAACCACATTCCGTTCTTTGTTGAGCTCTTGTGCATATAAAATCTGAGAGCAAATATATCAAGCAAGATCAATGGAGATAGGAAGCATGGAGATCAAAACCCTATTGGACATGTGATGGTATAATCTTTGTGATTTCATTTGATTTGCATTGTCTTAGGTAATCTTCATATGTTATGGTGGATCTTTGTTGATTGTTAGGCTAGGGTTTGGTGGTTGAATTCATTTAGCCTTTCAATATTGTTATCATTGTTATCCATTTTCACCATACACAGTAAGCATAACATCGATGATGTCTTGTATGTTGAAGGTTTGAAGCATAGTCTTTTGAGTGTTGGACAAATGGTTGATAAATGTTATGATCTACAATTCAAGGATGGAAAATGCAAGATCTTAAATGCCTCTGGCATAGAGATTGCATCCGGAACTAAGATTGAAGGTAACATTTTTCATTTGAATGCTAGTGAGAAAAGTTGTTTGATTCCTCAGATTGACGAGAGTTGGTTGTGGCGTGGGAGAATGTGTCATGTAAATTTTGATTCAATGATTAAGATCAGTTCTACACATGATGTTAGAGATATGCCTAAGATTGTTAAGCCTGCTAATCCGACATGTAAGGAATGTCAGTTGGGTAAGCAAACAAGGATTTCTTTCAAGAGTAAACAATATACATCAGATGGATTGCTAGATCTTGTGCATGCTGACCTATGTGGACCTACAAATGTTAGAAGTGTGCAAGGTGACAAATATTTTATGCTGCTAATTGATGATTATTCTAGAATAATGTGGGTTGTCTTTTTGAAGGAGAAATCGGAAGCATTGGATAAGTTCAAGATATTCAAAGCAAAGGTTGAGACTGAGTCTGGATTGAAGGTGAAGTGTCTGAGATATGATAGATGTGGAGAATTTTGTTCCAGTGAATTCAATTTATTATGTGAGAAGCATGGGATTATAAGACAATTATCTGCTCCTAGAACCCCTCAGCGGGATGGAGTTGTTGAAAGGAAGAACAAAACTGTCTTGGATGTTGCAAGGACTAGACTGATTGAAGGGAATGTTTCAAAGATTTACTGGAAATAAGCTATTAGCATTGCTATTTACACATTCAATAGAGTTTACATCAAAGGTGATACCGGTAAGACTCCTTATGAGCTATGGTTTGGTCATGTTCCTACTGTGAGATATTTCAGAGTATTTGGTAGCAAATGTTATATCAAGAGAGATGAGGATATAGGAAAGTTTGATGCTAGAAGCGATGAAGGGATTCTCTTGGGATATTCAAAGAGCAAAGCCTACCGATGCTACAACAAGAGATTGAGAAAGATAGTGGAGAGTGCAAATGTGAAGGTGGATGAGAACCTTGGAAAAGAGATCAGGGCATGTAGTTATGATGATGGACAACATATTGTTTTAGCTCCTATTCAGACTGAAGAGCCTAAGCAAAATGATCTAGTAGAGACAGTTAACCCGGATGTTGCTACTACTGGCGAAGAAGTACAGGAACCTAAAAATCAAAACAATCATAAGACTATGAGGTATGTAAGATCGAATCATTCTAAAAAATAGATTATCGGTGATAAGAATAAAGGTGTAATGACTAGAAGAAGGTTAGATGCTGAAGAAGTATGCTTGATTTCTAAAGTTGAACCTAAAGATGTTGCTGAAGCCTGTAAAGATGAAAGTTGGATGAGAGCTATGGAAAAAGAACTAGATTAGATTGAAAAGAATAATACTTGGGAACTTGTGCCTAGACCTAAAGATAATAATGTTATTGGTACTAAATGGGTATTCACAAACAAATTGATCGAGGCCAGTGAAGTTGTCAGAAATAAAGCTAGACTATTTTGCAAAGGATATTATCAGAAAGAAGGAATTGATTATGAGGAGAGTTTTTCTCTGGTGGCCAAACTTGAAGCTGTTAGACTATTGCTTGCTTATGCTACTTATAAAGATTTCAATGTATATCAGATGGATGTCAAATCTACCTTTTTGAATGGTGATCTTGAGGAAGAATTCTACATTGAGCAACTTGGTGAATTTTCATTGTTTGATGGTGGAGACATGGTATGCAAACTAAAGAAAGCTCTTTATGGACTGAAGCAAGCCCCTCGAGCTTGGTATGCTAAACTAGATAAATATTTGTTGAAATTGGGATTTAGTAAAGGTGTTACTAACAATAATCTATACTTTAAGATAGAAAACGATAGCATCCTTATTGTTGAAGTCTTTGTTGATGACATTATCTTTGGAGGTGATGATGACCTGAGAAAGACGTTTGCTGATCATATGCAAAAAGAATTTGAGATGTCTATGGTTGGCGAGATGAAATTTTTCTTAGGTTTGTAGATTTCACAGACTGAAAAAGGTATATTCATATCTCAAACTAAGTATGTGAAGGAATTGTTGAAGAAGTTTGGGTTAGATGACTCCAAACTATTTGGAACTCCTATGGTGACTGGTTGTAAATTGTCTAAGAATGATAAATCTCCTAAAGCTAATCAGAGTTTGTACTATGGTTGGTGGACTGCTATATCTTACTTAGACTAGGCCGAACATTATGCATGTTGTGTGCATGGCTGCTAGATATCGAGTTGATCTGAAAGAGAGTCATGTCACTACTGCGAAGAGGATATTCATATACTTGAAGGGAACTATGAATTATGGTTTATGGTATCCTAGGAAATATGATTTTATGCTATGTGCCTACACTGATGCAGATTGGGCTAGTGATGTTGATGACCGAAAGAGCACTATCGGTGGAGCATTCTTTTTGGGTAAGAAGTTGGTTTCATGGGCTAGTAAGAAACAAGATTCAGTGTCCTTATCTACTGCTGAAACTGAGTATATTGCTGCTGCTAGTAATTGCACTCAGGTAGTCTGGATGAAGCAAAAATTGAAGGCTATCATCTAGTTATTTATGATGAGCCTACTGTCATATATTATGATAATTCCAATGCTATTAACATGTCAAAGAATTTGGTGCAACATTCAAAGACTAAGCATGTGTCAATCAAATATCATTACTTGAGAGAGCAAGTCAATGAAGAGAAGATGAAGCTTGAGTATGTATCTACAAAGGAACAAATAGTTGATATTTTCACTAAGACTTTGCCTGCAGATACATTTGTCTATTTGAGAAACAAGTTAGGGGTATCCACCCCTCATGGTGAGAACTAGATGCATTGAGTTGCATCAATCCGGTGGACTTCACAGTCTTATCTTTTTATTCAGATTGGTGAGTTGGTGTTGCTCCTCTGCTGGAGTAGTCACTGTTTTAGAGGGAGAGATTCCTGAGATTCATGTTTGTATTTTGGGAAGTGAGTTTGGTTTTTTGTTTTGAGATCTTTGACATTTTTGTCAAAGGGGGAGAGAGATCATGTGAAAAACAACTTTATATGTCCTGATCTTAGGGGGAGTTTGCTGGAGATATCTTCTTACTTTGCATTGACTGTTTTTTCACAACCATATGTTGCCATCAATGCCAAAGGGGGAGATTGTTGGATATTATTAGTCATTGTTGTTGCTAGGATATGTTGTTGCCATTGATGTTAACATATTCCTATGTTTTGCTCCGGTGATTGTAGATTGGGAAGATCTTTTGATCCAGGTTGTAGTGTTGTTTTGCAGAGTTCGGTATATCCTCCGATATATTTCAATGTGATCATATCTTGTGCTGAGATTTTGGAGTATTGCTTGGGATGGTCTTGTGTATCTTCATTTCAGATGGATTGTGATTTGGTGCTCCACAAGTTATCTTTATTCATGACAGTTGCTGATTGGTTGTGTTCTTGAGCTTTCAGTTGTTGATAGATGAAGATTTGATAAGTGGTGTTGGTGCAACTGTTCTTGATGATTCTAACGTGCTTGCCGGTGTTTCCTAGTCGTATCCTATTTGTTTTGGTGATTTGCATTGATTGTTGTGTGATTTTTTGGTGGTTTCTATCAACCGATGATGATTTTCGTGTTATGTGGTTTTCCTGATGGTGTACCGTGTTGTGGTTGATCTTGGCGTGATTTCCTATGGAGTTGAGCATTTGGGAATTTGATTTAGGTCCATGTTATGCTATCTAAAACATTATATTGGTCTGGTGGTCGATCTTTGTATCATGTGATGTAATTTTATAATTGAGGGTTGAGGGTTTAGCTGACCTTGTTGTCAAGGTTGATGATTTGTATATATAAGTGATATATTGTCATGTAATTTGGGTGTCGATGTTATGTCTGCATAATCAGAGAGAGGTTTGTGTGCAAATAAGTGATTTATCCTTCGGTGTTGTGATTGAGGAGAGATTGGTGTTGCAGAGCAAACATCTGTGCTTAACTGAAACTGTAGTTAGGCATTTGGAGATGCTATTCTTTCAGTTCAATTCTTCTTGATTATAGTCCAAATTTTGTTGTAAGTCAGTGAGACTTCCCTGAGGGTTGTAGCCTTCTGGGCCATTACATTTGAGCAGTGAGCTCTAGGTAGTGTGCCTGAATGCATGTGCATTCCCCATTGTAATATTTTCACATACTACTATAGAGTATCATCTTACTGTGGGTAGGTTCCCACCGTGGTTTTTCCCTTAACCGGGTTTTCCACGTCAGAATCTTGGTGTTGTGTGTTGTGCTTTCAATTTGCTTATTTGTCTTATTATTGCAGTCTATCAAATTTGTTTTTATTGTTAAATTTGCTGATCCAATGAAGATTGATTCACCCCCTCCTCTCAATCTTCCTTCTTGGCTGCTGCTAACATATCTCTGCATCTCTCTCTATCACTCCCTCCTTGTCCCCTATCTATCTTTCTATCTCTACCACTCTCTCCTCCTCTTCCCATATATCTCTCCCCCCCTCTCTCTATCCCCCCTACATATCTTTATCTCTACTTCTCTTTATTTGTCTCTCTTTTTTTGTTTGTCTTACTCTATGTTTCTTTATCTCTCTATCTCTATCTCTATCTCTATCTATCTCCCTCTCTTCCCCTCCCCTCTCTCTCTCCCTAGACCTATTTATCTTTGCCTTTCACTCTCTATATCTCCATTTTTTTTTCCATCTCTCCCTCTATCTTTATCTCATTATATATCCATCTCTCTCTACCCTATATCTACCAAATGACCTCATATATACAACACAAATTTATACAAAAAAGAGAGCAATTTTTTTCTTACTTGAGCTTCCACAACTCTTCGACATACTCATTGCACACCAAAATGCAATTGCTAGTTCATTCTTTTTTTATATTATAAAGCTATACGACATCCTATTTCTTACATAATCCATTTGTGATGATGAATTATAAAAATTGAATTAAAAATACAGACACTTTTTTCCAAAAGATTATATCCATATTAAAAAAACTAATAAAACAGTTGATAAATTAATTATTTACATTTAAAAAGAAAATGACAAAGGCCAACGTCATATATAATTTAGTCAAAATATTTTATTATTGTTAGTTTTCATTAGGTGAACTGATGTACTAAAATTATTTGCTAGCAAACAAAATCAACAAAACGTGAGTCCTCTAGAAATCTCTATTGAAGAAGCATCTTGTTTACAAATATTCCCATGCAACCTTATCATGTTGCATTAGTTCATACCTGGTCTTTGGAGAGTTCTTTAGCAGTGGGCGGAGTATACTAGCACTCTTTTGTGCAGGGATCCAGTCCTCCTAACTCACGTAAACAAGGCAAGGTGAGAACTCAATTAAGTACAAGGTTTTTCTGCTTAGTGTTGTTTGGTGGGCTCTCTAAGAATTTCCAACGCAAGTCTTTTGTGATTAATAATACGTTGCTATGGATTTAGCTAGATACCGAGCAGTAGTTCTTTTGGCAATGATTCTATCACCATAGCTTGACCTCCTTGTATAGCAGGCAAGCTTTTAATGTTTTGCATTGATTCTGATTTGGGTGTTTCCACCATAGCTTTAACTAAATAACCGCTAAGCTTTCTAAAAACGTTCACAATGATTTAGGTGCATTTTGGTGGGTTATCAGGGTTTAGGGTTTTGGTGGACGTATTTTTCCATATTTTATTTTATTTGTTTGGGTTCTATATGTTAACCTTTTTTCCCCACCCATGTTTTCTTTTGGCTGGGTTACGAGTTATTGGGGTTGGGTTTTTGTGAGGGTATAGGGTTTTGGGTGACTCTTTTTATAATTGTTTGGTTCTACAAAGTACTTATTTTCCCTGGCAAGTTTGAGAACTCTGCTGAGCACTCCAATTTCTCCATCCATACGTGCTACTTTCTCTACAACTCTTCTGTATTTTGTTAGTTGTTTTTCCTTTAATTGGTGTTTGTATATTTTATTTCTCGAGGTCATACTTTTTTTACTTGTATTATGTATTGGGTAGTTAGTTTATAACTTTATAGCAACATTATGCTATTACCATGAAAATGGTTCCAGTAGCAGATGGACATGCATTGGAGGCAATAGATTTAGTTTATTTCTCTGTTCTCATTGGATCAATTATTTTTATGCATGCTTTGGCTGTTCTAAGTACATCTGAAGGGGCAAATCTGATATTTTATAGCTTTCTGGGCACTGACTATTTATATATGAGTAACGGTTGATTTAATAATCGAGCCTCGAGCATTTTGCAGTTAAGATTACATGCAACTTTCCCGGTATTTGCCTTACTTTCTTGTTTTTGTGTATTAAAGTTGTGGATTGAAGCTTAGTAAATTTTTTTCATTAAGACTGGGAATTGTGATTAGGTCTACAGTAGGTTTGTTTTGTACTTGTAGAATTTGTGGAAACACTTGTTGAGAGAGAAATGGCGCTTTTGGAGTTTGGACAATTCATATGTGAGTACATTTGCATATGATAATATGTGTTGCTGGCTGTATTAACTGGAGAGAAGCTGCTGGAAAGCTTCAATTGCTTTCTTTCTGAACTGATTGTAAGATTGTATTCAGACATCTTTCACAGTATATTCTTTAGTTTCTAACTTATACATATGGTTGGGGTTTGAAGTCTAAGAAGCATATGTGGTAAGGAGTTAGGTAGCATATGTGATTTGGTGAACGGTTGGTCTTTATTGTATTTCTAGAAGTTTCAGGGTAATGAAGTTAATCCTTTCAGAGAGAAATGGTGCTTTATGGTTCTAGTCATTCATATGTGAGCATTATTCTTGTATATTTTGTGGGTAATTTTAAATACAGACTTTGAAATGTTGTAGTTCTGAATACACAAATTATCACAATTAACATTACTTTGCTCAGGAGTCTATTTTTTGCAATGAGGTTGCTGGTTAATTCTGATTAAATAATGCAGGAAAAATAAGTTGTTATAGGGAATGTAAGTGGGTTTCTCTTAGCTTTGTGGTGGTTGCCGAAAGACCTCAAGTTTTGTCCTTGAGAGTTGAATGGTATTTCTGTCCTGATATATCTGTGGATAGTTTAAGGGTTTGTCCTGCTTGTGTCTGTGTTGGATTTCTAGGATTTACTGAGAAACAAGATTGTTAGCTGTCTCAAGTTTAAGTGTTTCTGCTAAGAGTATTTTGTACTAAATGAAAGAGTTGACGAGGGTACCCAGTGTTCCCATTTTGCAGGATAAGAGAAAATGGCATCAGCTTTGTGCAGTATGACTGGCAGCAGCAAGATGAGTGCAACTTCTAATAAATATTGCACATTGTCCTCTGTACCTGCTTTTGCTCCTAGCTCACTCAAGGGCTTAAACAAAAGGCAGACTTTGAGATTGCAAAAGAGGGATATGGCACTTAATGTAAGAGCTATGGCAAAAGAATTATACTTCAATAAAGATGGGTCAGCAATGAAGAAGCTGCAGGTCAGATAAATGTACCTATTCTTAAAAAGGTTTTAGATGTAGGAAGTGTTAGTGTGGTAAAACTGTTTCATGCGTGAGGTCAATAATGTGCACTTTCTCCTAGGTTTGTATCTTAAAATATTCTTGAGTATACAATTACATGGCTTCTGACAGCATATTGTATCTCTTGTGTAGGCGGGTGTCAATAAGCTTGCAGATCTTGTTGGAGTCACTCTGGGACCAAAAGGCAGAAACGTTGTTTTAGAGAGTAAATATGGGGCACCAAAAATTGTGAATGATGGTGTGACTGTTGCCAAAGAGGTAAGCTATGGTTTTGTGTAACGTCTCAACTGCCAGGCCAAATGCATAAAATCAATTTAACCTAGAAAGTCTCTAACAACAGACGCTTTTTGTATTCTTTTCATGAAACATATATGTGCAAATGGAGAATAACTTAATGAGTACAACTGACTGGGAAAATGGCCAGCATACAGATCTGAATTTTGAAGCATCCTTAAAGTTAATATACATGCAGTCATGCAACTGTTAGTCCTGGTGATTCTTGAATCTCTGCACAATTGATATGTTTTGCACCATGTTTTCTTCTGAGAGTTTTTGTGCACAGAGGACCAGATTTACACCTTAAGGGTTTTGTCCTCAAGTGCCAAGCAAGCTGCAGTAGCACCATCAGCTTCCTTGGCTGAAGTTGAGTTTTGGGTTTGTAATACTCATTTTTTTTTTTCTGTTTGCCTTATGCTGTTTGATAGCTCAGTTCTCAGTGATCCTCGATCATAAGAAGTCAATCCATAAATTGTGGCAGCTAACTGAACAACACTCTCTAATTGCAATGCTAACTGTCAGACTCAGTTTCTGTTCAACTGGAAAACATAGTGTCTTGTCATAACTGAAGACTCAGCTATTTTATTTCAAACATAAACATTCACCCAATGCAGTGAAATAAAAGGGGACATGACAACTCTGCCCTCTTCCAGAATTACTTTCTCACAAATGATGCAGAGCTGGATGTTCAAATATATCTGGTCCCTCTCTAGAAGCATCCTCTTTGGCTAGTTTCCTCCAACAGATGAAGTACCCTTTGACCATACCGTCCTTCAGTTTCTTGCCCTGGATGTCAATGCTGGCATCTGGATCAAAACAAATTTTCCCCTCATTGCCAAAGGATGGCAGGTTAGCTGATGGTGAAAAATGCTGGGTAAGTGTACGTTTGGGGCAAGACATATTGAAAACATTGTGAAACCTTGCTGTGTTAATTCAAACTCAAAGGCTTCCTTAACAACTTCTTCAATACCTCGTAGGGAATATAGAAGTGGGGTTTGATCTTTTTGGCCTTACTTTGCTTAATGGAAGTTTGCCTTTAAAGTTGGAAGTGTAGAAAGACCATACCTTCTACCTCAAATGCCTCTTGATGCCATGCTGATCTGCATAAAGCCTATGATGATTTTGTGTTTGCCGCAAACAATCTGTAAGTGACCTTAAAATTTCTTTGCTATTCTCCACAAAATTGCCAGTTTCCAATAGGCCTTGTAGAATTTTGATTATGGGTAGAGCAGCACCAACAGTTGCCTCATAAAAGTAGTGTGTATAGAATTTTTGTTGAAGATCCCACAATCTTAGGTATTGATCAAGAGGTCCTGAATTTGCCTGTTTGTTTGAAGTGACTGTACATACCTTTTTGTAACCATTGGTAGTAATTCTTAACAACCCTCGAACTGTCATACAATCAACAATTACAATATTCAATATAAAGTTGCTGCCATGCAGATACCGAATAATTTTTTCTATATCAGCAAGGTTGACCTTTCCTTTTCAAAGCTCTCTCCATGTTTGCAAATCCATGCCCCAGTCTGTGAGAACAATTTGTAGAACTTGTAATCCCCATTATTTCAGATCAATGTTAATCTCCTCTTGAGGACAGCTGCATGATCTAAGCTGATTCAGAGAGTTCCTCTAATTAACTCTTGCACAATTATCTTCACAGTTAATGCTGCCTCTGAATTATAGAACTGTGAGCAGACAGCTCATAGGTCTGTAATTGAGTCTTCTCTCTTTACAACTACTATGATATTGTAGGGCAACAGCCTGGATGTTGATGTTGGCCTTTGCCAGTGCACTAAAAAGAATAGCACTAACTCCAGGTGTACTTGTCATGCTTTGTCTGATAGCTGCTAAAATCTTACAGTTGCGAATAACCTCTACCTGAGAAAGGTGCCCAGTCTCCAGAGCTTGTTTGACCCTTCTTTGTAATGCCTCTACCATGGCATAAATCCTTTTTTTTACTTTTGAATGAAAAATTTGGTATGTTATTTCCAGAGTCAGCAATAAATTCAGCAACAGCTTCATGACTGACTGGACATCTTTTCAGTGATCAACGGCCGTTACTGAGGTATGCAGGTGGTGTGTTAGTCAAAAGATATAGATTACCCACTAGTCAACTTCTTACAATCTGCTAAAGAAAGCTCTTTCAGATCACAACCTAAATAAGCAGCATTTCCTTAAGAAATTCATCAATAAAACTTGTTATCCCTTCAAGTTTGCAACTGATAGTAATTTCAAATTGTGTATCTTCTTTAGTGCAAGGTGGTCTTGAATGCTTCAAGCCAGTTGTGCTCCACAAAATGCATTTCCCTAATTACTCAACATAAGGCAATTTAAGCAAAGCAATTGCATAGAGGTTACAAGCAAAACTAGCTTGTACTAAACAATTTGTTAAACTGTGTTAACACATGCCTAACTGAAGCACCTCTAAATTAATGATTGAAGATTTGGCCATCAGCTTGGTAAGTTCTGCCTCTGATGCAGTAATCTGGAACACATATTTCTATTTGAGATCCTATTTTGAACAATGTTTGAATCTAAGGAATCACCTTTCAAGGCTTTCATGATTCATGATAAGAACGACAGATTTTGTATTTGTTGCATCAGGGATTTTTTTTTAGTTACTTAATGAATTCTGCAATATCCTCAAGCACATTTCATTAAGTGGAGGAATTAAAGTCTAGGTTTTAAAGTTTATCTTGTGTAGGTGCCTCGTTCAATTAGAAGCAGGTTTATCACCTTCTCCAAACTTTTTCTTCCCAGCTGTTAATGCTGCTGCTCTTTCTTCTACCAAGCAGCTAGAAATAGGAAATGGACCGGGCCAATCTCTTCTCTCATTGATACTTTTCCCTTAAAAAAATTGCTGAGACGCTAAGGATTATTTTCCATGAAGACTTGTGCAGTCTGCTTTAGTGCTATTACATGGAACTTATCTCTGACTGAAATCTGGTCGTGAATTTCGTTTTGGGGAATAGCATTTTCCTGCATTAAATTTTGCCCTCCATGTCTATTATTATGATTCTGGTTTTCAGTTTATTAGAACAGCATTTACTTCCATTACATCATGCTCTATAGCTTAATTATCATGAGGCTTTGTTTATGTTTTGTGTTTTGTTGACCATCTTCACCAGCTGGATCTGCTTGTTCAGCAATACAAAGAAATCCATAACACATGGTTTTTTGCATCTGAAGGAATTTATTTACCCCTGCAATATCCATCTAAATGATTCTCATTTCCACATTGTTGTTAGGTAAACCTTTGGCATTCATCATATCTTCCTTATCAGCTTTATCATCTGAAGAATCTGTTTCTTTCTTGGATTCATCATAAGGAAAATTTACGTCCCTGTGCCATGTTCCTTAGGAGAAGCTGTTTCATCTCCTCATCTTACCCTATCACTTCCTTATTTTCATAATTTTCCTTGCTTTGCTTTTTTGGCTCTCCAAGTTTCTTCTAGATACATTTCATCTTTCATGGGCTTCCAAAGGCATATGCATGCATTAATGGATTAGAAATCCGACTTCTAGTCAGTTGTGTCTGCCTTGCTAGCATAACTTTATTGTCATCTTTGGACAAAGAAAATTCTCAACTGACAATTGTTCATAAGACGAATACTGATTGCTCTGGAAAACTTCTGTGGTCTCCATGCATGTTGTTGGATTACACCTAATTGTTGAAGAGCTCATTGTTGTTGCAGCCGCTGATACATGAAATGTAGATGAGAATTTTGAACTTTTTGTGTCTTGCTTGGGCTATTGTACGTAGTTGTTCTGAGCTCTGAATCTCTGTTGACATCCACTTGCCTCTTTTTGGCAGAGCATATTGGGATACTATTTTTATCCTTTTTTTTGTAGTGTCTTTGCACCTTGAATGTTTGTGTTGTAATTTTATGGTGTCTAACTAGTGCAAACAATTCTTTACTACTATCTTCCTCATTTTTTGAATGGCAATCTGACCAGCAGTCAAAATGTTTACCTTACATTGCTGGCTTGGAAATTTTTGTAACACTTGTAGCAGCATTGAAGTTCTCAAGATAAAGATTATTAATGGATCAAGAATCAACTGAAGCTTCCTTTGCAGATCTGTGCCCATCAACTTAACAACTTTGTAACCCATTCTCACATGGCAATGGTTCCATCTTTTCAATGTTTAAGATCTTGATGATTTTTTCTTGGATATCGCTAGAAACTGTAGGGATACGTCTTTCAAATACTGGTTCTTTGCATTCAACATGTAACGCTGATTTCTCATTTTGTTCATTGAGAAAAACAACTCCTTAGTGCAAGAGCTCATTGGCATTGCTGCTGCCATCAAGAGTAGGAGTATGAAGTTTCTTTACTTTATGTTGCAAATCTCTTGTATCATCCTTCGATTGCAACTGATTCATTTGACTAACAGATAGTTTAGTTGAAGTTCCCTCTCTGTGATGTTCTAGCAAGATTTGGATTTTGCATGTTACTCTGAGGTTGCAACATTTTTGCAAGTGGCTTTGTCATTCTCTCGTGACCCCTATCAGGGTATTTTGTAACAATCTGCCCCTTGTTCTACAGCAGCTGAGTAAGATCACAGATCTGACTCATCGACATGTGGTGCTGATATCTAGTCTTGTTTCTGAGTGTTTTTTCCTTAAATTTTTATTTTAGAACTTTTCATAGGCTGGCAAGATCACAGTGCTGCTACCATTATTATGTCCTAAGCTAAATGTATACAAACAATCAAACACAAAAGGTCTTCAACATAGATTTTTTATGTTATTTTCATGAAACACATGCCAGCAAATGGGGAGCAACTAAACTAATACAATTGTCATGTCCCTGCCATGTTAGGAGAGATTGCAGCATCATTAAGTAGATTGCTGCCTTAAAACCTTGATGAATTCAGAATATAAAAGAGGCAGTCCCCCTTATGAGGGTCGATAGGGATTTGTTAGGTAGCAATTCCTTGATTAAGAGCTATGACAGTTGTTACCAAATGTAATGAGTTAGATGATGAGGAGATAATGAATAAGCAAATTTATAAAATAAATTATATCACTCGATCTGAATATTCTCACAAGGGACAGCATTGTCTAAAGCAGCGATCTGTAGGACATAAAAAATTAATGTCTAAACAAAGCGTCAATTCCCATCGATTCCAAGCGGATGCGATTACTGAAGGGACAGCAGTTAATTTAGAAAGGACTCCTCTTTTATGAAGAAAGGTATCTTTAGCAACCTTAGCAAAGGTTGTGACCCTACATTTCCTCTTGAAGGCTATATAAGGCAGATTCTCGTTTGAAGAAAGGCATCGGATCAGATCAGAATTTATATATATAATCTGCATTCAGGGAGAGCAGCCATTTGATTTAAGCAAAAGGATTTGGTATGAAAATGTGGTTATGTCTATTGTCTATTATATTTTTTATGAATATTTGATTGTTTTTAATTCATTGAATTATTAATCTATCTAAATTCTCAAGAGTTAATAAATTAATCAATTTATCATCCTACAAGCAATCATGCATGAGATTAGTAATCAAACATGTTAGGGAGAGGCAGTAGACCAGTTCCCACAATGTAAGTAGACCACCCCAAGTTGGATAGACTCGGGGTCCTGTCACTTGTGGGCCAAGGGGTTGAATTGTCTTGGTTGGATGTTCAGGGCCCTTTGGCTTAGTTGTGGCAGACAGTCTTGGGGCACCCTGCTGTGCTTTCCCCTCCAGTCTCTAATATGTTTGGTTGTTGGAAGTGAAATTATATGTAACATGCTAAGCTTGTAACAATAAAAATGAAAGTAAAATACTTTCTAGTTTACAGGAGATATTTTTTTTTTAAATAAAGAAACTAACTGTTTCAGCTGAAAAAGAAGTTAACTATCTGTCTATATATTCATGTCAATAATTTGATCTCTCTGATGTGTTCTTATCAACTGCAGATGTTAGCAATATACATCTCTGAAACAAAATAAAATCATTCATGTAAAGAGGAATGTAACACTATAGAATGGATCCAAATAGGTGATTTTGTTTATCATTTCATCAATGTTAATTTTTTATTTACCCAAAGTTCAATAGCAGTTATATGATACTATTTGTAAACAAATCATATCGTTGGAATTGTTACTTTTGGGCAAAAATCAGGTATACCCCAATAGGGGACATTACAACAAACTCACTTAAAAATACCCAGCAACAGTTCTGAACTTTGAATATCCTTGACACACATGCAGTCATGCAAGTAACACTTGATCCCCGAATCTTTGCAAATCTGAATTGTCCTGCACCATGTGTTCTCCTGAGGATTTTATCCCGGGAGGACTAGGTCCATGCTTGAAGTATTTCATCCTCAAGCAGAAAACAAGCTGCTGTGGCAGTCACCTTCCTGTAGCTGAAATTGAGTTTTGGGTTCATAATATTCATTTTTTATTTATTTAGATCTTTGTGATCCAGAATGATAGGAAGTCAGTCCACAAATGGTGACAGCTTACTGACAATTAATTAATTTCCCTACGTAGGAAGCTAACTGGACAACTACTCCCTTCGATTGTGATGCTAACTGACAGACCCAAATGCTGCTAAGCTGGTGGCCACGAAGACACAGCCACTTGATAACTTAAGACCCAGCCACCTTAATTCAAACATATACATTCCTAAATGAACATCAAAAGGGGACTATTTGTTTGTATTTACATTTTTTCTTCTTCCATAAGTATCCTATTTGGGGTTGTGAAGAATAAACTTTCCATGTGTACTTAAATTTTTATTTCTATATGGAACTTGTGTCATCTGTGAATGGAGTGGTACATAAAAAAATTCCAGTTTGCAAGAAAATAATTTTCTAAAAGTGCAGTGTGCAGATAGGCTATAAAGCATTTTCAGAATATGTACATGAACAGTTGTCTGTCTGACAGGTTGAGTTAGAAGATCCGGTAGAGAACATTGGAGCCAAACTGGTTAGGCAAGCTGCAGCAAAGACAAATGATTTGGCTGGTGATGGAACCACCACGTCAGTGGTTCTTGCACAAGGTTTAATAGCCGAAGGCATAAAGGTACTTTGTTAGTATGAGACTGAGCTTGCTTAAAGTGAGAAAGCTGAAAGAAATATGGATCGATGAATATTTAATACAATAAATCATCACATAGTTTGTACAATGTAAAACCACTTTTTATATGAAACTGAAAGAAATACTTATGTAACGCTTTTAACTTTTATGATAAAGAGAGTTGAAAAAGTATTAAATAATTTTTTGGAAAGAATTATCTGAATGGCAAGGCTGTTGTGTTCAGGTTGTTGCAGCTGGAGCGAATCCCATTCAGATTACTAGGGGTATTGACAAGACAGTGAAAGCTTTAATTTTTGAACTAAAAGCTCTATCAAAGGAGGTAATTAGCAATCAGCTCCAATTGACTAGAATTATCTTGCTGTATAATGCATTTGGAGTGCTGTGTATTTTTTTATCTGTACAGGCACAGCAGTGTCAGCTTTATCTAATGAAAAATAGAATAAATTCATCAGATGTGCTCAGTTTTTGAAATCCATTTAATTTTCATTTTCGGCTATCATTGATGCTTAAATAAGAAATTCTCGGATATGATGAAAATAAAGCTCGACCTTAAATACAGATTAAAATAGTGTCAGGTATATAATGTGAATAAAGCTTAAGCCCATAGAGACTGAAATGGAAGGAATACCATTTAATAATATCGCAAGTTAATTATATGATTATCAAAATTCATTTGAAGCTATGGCAATTTCAGATGTAGTGTATGATGACTCATCTTGCAAAATTAGATGAAGATTAAGAAAATAACAATTTCATTATGACATGTCAAATGCAAGTGTCCAGATCTGTGTGCATGTAGATAATATATAGTCTTTTTAAACACATATCAATAAGAACCTGTCCTATCCTACTATTATTGTATCTTGGGTTTCCAAAAAATTGTGTATTCCGTCATACATATCTGTAGATGCATTTTGGAAGTACTGTGATGTGGTAATTTAGTCATCGTTTCTTGAAATGCTTAGGTTCTTGTCATCTTGTTATCTCTTAAATGTCTATTTAGTATTTGCATTGAGTGTATTGAAAGAAGTATTGTTGTTTATGTGGTACTTTTAGTGTTCCATAAAATGGTTGGGGGGGGGGCAGGCTTATTTTATGCCTTGGGCTTCTTATGAGATTAGCATTTCTTCTGTCATGTTCTATTTTTGACATTTGTAGATGTTAAAACTTTGCATTGCTGGTATGTTTCAGGTTGAAGATAGTGAGTTAGCAGATGTGGCTGCTGTGAGTGCTGGGAACAATTACGAGGTAGGAAATATGATAGCAGAGGCCATGAGCAAAGTTGGTAGGAAGGGTGTAGTAACCCTTGAAGAGGGAAAAAGTGCAGAAAATAATCTATATGTTGTAGAAGGAATGCAATTTGACCGCGGATATATTTCTCCATACTTTGTGACTGACAGTGAGAAGATGTCTGTGGAGTATGAGAATTGTAAGGTAACTAATATATAGATCTAAATCTTATTTGACACTTTAGCCTGTTTTGAATGCGAATATTTGACATTTGTCTGTTGGAGTATTTCTAAGTTATATCAACGCTTATACGTTCAGAGAGGATATAGGTGGACTACTATCTTTTGTGAACAAGGCAAATGTACTCAGAAAATGAAATTATTGTGTTTTACTACCTGCAGCTATTGTTGGTTGATAAAAAGATAACAAATGCAAGAGACATGATTAGTATATTGGAAGATGCCATTCGTGGTGGTTATCCCATCTTAATAATTGCTGAAGACATTGAG
This sequence comes from Cryptomeria japonica, assembly GCF_030272615.1. Taxonomy (NCBI): domain Eukaryota; kingdom Viridiplantae; phylum Streptophyta; class Pinopsida; order Cupressales; family Cupressaceae; genus Cryptomeria; species Cryptomeria japonica. The sequence continues at coordinate 266,784,633 of NC_081407.1, read as the reverse complement.
CAAGAAGCCTTGGCAACCCTTGTCGTGAACAGGCTTCGAGGTGCACTAAAGATTGCTGCTTTAAAGGCTCCTGGATTTGGAGAAAGGAAAAGTCAGTATTTGGATGACATTGCTGTGTTGACAGGAGGTATTATTCTATTAGTATGATTATCAAACGAATTTATAATTTTTATCATGCACAGAAATGAAAATAATTATTTTAAATGGTTTGTTGCAAGCTTGAATTTAAACTCCAAGTACAAGGAGTAAATTTTAGGGTTTAACTTATTTCAGATTGTATGCTTTTAATCTGTTATTTACTAGTATAGATAGCTGTATGCTTCTGATACTTGCGTTCTAATGCAGGCACTGTCATTAGAGATGAAGTGGGGCTGGCCCTTGACAAAGTTGGGAATGAGGTTCTGGGAACTGCTGCCAAGTTAGTACTGACAAAAGATTCAACAACAATAGTTGGTGATGGAAGCACTCAGGAGGCAGTTGAGAGAAGGGTAACTCAAATTAAAAGCTTGATTGAGGTATTCTTTCTTTTCTTTGTGTGATCCTCAGGCTTTAATTTGAATTGCTGCTGTTTTAGAGTTTGTTCATTTGGACCAGAACACAAACTAGTGGAGTCTCGGATTTTGTTTTCTCAATGATTTTCTGCTCTCTGTACATATTATTTCAGGGGTTGATGCTCTGCAATCTCAGCCTATCTTTGTGAATATCATATCAGTAAAAAAACAAATGAATTTCGAGTTATTTTTTGTTAGAGAATTACACCATTCTCAACCTAGTTTGTAGAAGTTATTTGTCAATTTAAATGTTTTACTTTCTTTACTTCCAGGTTGCTGAACAAGACTATGAGAAAGAAAAATTGAATGAAAGAATTGCTAAACTATCTGGGGGAGTTGCAGTTATACAGGTATTGTTAAATAATGGTTAAATTCTGCTAGTATTCTATAGCATATCTCTGTTAATAAATTTGGGGCAAACAGTGCGAGTTTTTTCTTGATTAAACATGCTTTACTTTACCTCTGTATATCAAATAAAGAGCATGAATAAAGTTGGTTGATAATAGTAACATATATGATTGTTGACAGGTAGGAGCACAAACAGAGACAGAGTTGAAGGAAAAGAAGCTAAGAGTGGAGGATGCCTTGAATGCAACAAAGGTAATGGCATTATTCTCGGTACACAACTGTGTTGTTTGACATGAATGTATAAACTATAAAATGCCGATGTCAATTCCTATGCTAGGAACATTTAAGCTATATTTGTGTAGGAATGACAATGAGGCAAAACAGAGAGTGATGAATGGTTTACATTTATAAGGTTATCTATTCCTCTGGAGAAATCTTTTGATTAATAATTTAATTACCATATACAGGCAGCTGTTGAGGAAGGTATTGTTGTTGGTGGAGGGTGTGCTCTCTTGAGGCTTGCTTCAAAGGTTGATGCTATTAGAGAGACACTTGAAAATGATGAGCAGAAGGTAGCCTTTTTTTGGTATTTGTTACATAAGCAAGAATAGCTTGCATGGAAATGGTTTTTGATCCTTATTGGGTGTTAGACCATGCTTTGTCTTAAACAATCAGCTTTTCTATTTGTTATGTGTTTATGATGTTTGGTTCTTGAATTTGTTGGTTCTTGTGTGTCTGCAGATTGGTGCAGGTATTGTTAAACGAGCTTTGAGCTACCCTGTGAAATTAATTGCAAAGAATGCTGGTGTAAATGGAAGTGTTGTGGTTGAAAAGGTTAGTACATTTCTTGGCGATTTGTTCAATTTACATTACCAATCCAATTTATTTGAACTCAATCTGTGGCAGCTAGTAAACAGAACCTTTGATGCAAGCTATTTTGCCTCGGTATTCAATGTTATTTGATTTGATTGGATGTCAGCCTAAATGCAGATAGCTATTCCTAGTCTCTGTGGTGCCTGTTGACTTTAAGTAAATTGACATCCCTAGCCCTGGTTTTTATTTGCAGGTTCTTTCCAATGATAACCCCAAATATGGATACAATGCTGCTACAGGCAGTTATGAAGATTTGATGGCTGCAGGAATAATTGATCCGACTAAGGTAAGTAGATGTTTTTTTTCAGATAGCCTCTTTTTTTCTTGATCAGTGAAATGAATGCAAATTAATATTGTAAGTCCTTGCTAATATAGTCTGTTGACTTCATCACAATTCTGGGTATATTTGCTTATTGGTACTCTCATTGAGAATGAATGAAAATACAAGCCTGAGTTGGACCTGATGCTTTTTGTGTTACCTGATGCCTATCCTGTTAGGTCCTACCCGTTCAAATGTTAGGTGTATTGTAGGGAGGTTGGAATTGTACTGTTTAATATTGCAATGGAACAAATGCATCGATTATAGTATGCTGGGCAATTTGTTGGATTTGCTCTCAAGTGGCAGAAAGCTTACTAAGATTTACTGTAAGAGGTACTTGGTGCAGTCTGACAAATAAGCTGCAACCATTCAATAATGCCATTACAGAAGAGTTTTGGCCTTGCATTTTGCTTCGATTATTGGGTTATTAATTATTTATGTTAGTTCACTCTTCTATTTGGAATGCATCATGTCAGTTTTTTTGTTTGTCTTCTCGAATGGTAAAACTATGCAAGTTATAACATACATTGGGAGTTGGATGTTTAGCACGCTGGAAGGGCCATCTTTCATTGTACAAATTATAGTTTGGTTGTTGGTTCCTGCTTTCTATTTCAATTTTCTCTTTTTTTCTTTGCATGCATTTTTTGGTGGTTTGTATTTTCTCTCTTTATGAACTTAACTGCACTGCAATGGCTATGATGTTCTAAATTCTCCCCTTTGGAGCAGGTGGTGAGATGTTGCTTGGAGCATGCAGCATCAGTGGCAAAGACATTTTTAACATCTGATGTTGTGGTTGTTGAAATCAAGGAACCAGAACCAGCTATGCCTGCTGGAAACCCTATGGATAACTCAGGTCCGTATTTGATTTTCCTTGTTCATCATTAGTATGTTCCTACTGAGGATGGATTGTCTGATGTATTCTCTTAAATCTTGTTCTAATGCTTTTTTTTAATAACTCACTGCAGGTTATGGGTACTAGGGGGAAAACTTGAATAAAACAAACCAAGTTTGTATTAATCGCACAGACTAATTAAATGTACATGAAAATTTGATAGCTATATTCTTTCAGCTAAATAGAGTTGAAAATTTTGGCTGAAAGTTCGGCATTTTCTGAAGAGCATCACTTAGTGACATCTGCAATTATTTGGCAGGGTTTTTTTCTTGTGGAAGAGAATTTGTATAACACTGGTGGTATTATAATGGGATTATGAGATTTTAATTTTTTCGTAAGTTGGGATTTGCTAGGTGTAGTTGGAGGTCTTGTTACCCATTGAGAATAATGAGGTTTCTATTTATCGATATGGTATTTTGTCTCATGGGAGTGGGTCTTACACCTATTTTGACTTCTTTATTGGCTTCCCAGGGTATAAACTGCAATTTATTTTACAGGAGCTTTTTTATGTGGAAGAGATATTGTATGTCACCAAGAGTGTTTGGGATTTATCCATTGCATGATACCCCTGTGATAGACTCACAAGCTCAACTATGCCATGCCATGCCAAAAATTTCTCCCACGTGTAGGATCTGTTGATGGCATCGCGATCTCCATCTTTATCCTAAAAGACAATCCAAATCACAGATCAGATTTGGAGCATCTCACGACAAATACATTTTGTCTAAAAAATCAGAAATCTCTTCACTATACCTAGGAGGCTTACAAAAGACCACCTCAACCATCTCCTTGCCTCTTTACTACTCAACATACCAATGCTCCACAAGGCCAAGAAACCAGAATCCACAATACCATGGCATCCAATTTACAACAAATCACTAAGATTTTAAAAAGACTAGGGACTCATCTCCACCGCTATCATGCTGGATCTTTTTGTTGCACACAACACTATTAACATTGTAGATCTGTTCGTGTGTTCTCCATGCAGCATGTAGCATAGACATGGTACTCACATCACATGCTGCACACATAGGACCTCCACAATGGTGATAGAAAAATATGGTTAGTGCTCTTTTTATTGAAACCAAAGTAAATTGCAAAGTTAAGAGATTTCAGAATAGCAGAGTTGGATTTGCCAAAACGCGCAGACATGAAAAACATGTAGATTGAAAACTATGTTGCTGACAACAGAATTCAGGCACTATGCAGATTCATCCAGTGGCACAAATGTTCGATCCAATACAATCTAGATTAAATAGGACAAATTTGCTACTCTAGAACTGTAAGTCTGGAACCAATGAACAAGTCTTTAATCGTGCTTGAGAAACATGGTTAGTGCTCTTTTTATTGAAACCAAAGTAAATTGCCAAGTTTAGAGATTTCAGAATAGTGCAGTTGGATTTGCCAAAACGTGCAGACATGAAAAACATGTAGATTGAAAACCATGTTGCTGACAACAGAATTGAGGCACCATGCAGATTCATCCAGTGGCACAAATGTTGCGATCCAATACATTCTAGATTAAATAGGACAAATTTGCTACTCCAGAACTGTAAGTCTGGAACCAATGAACAAGTCTTTAATTGTGCTTGAGAAACATGGCTAGTGCTCTTTTTATTGAAACCAAAGTAAATTGCAAAGTTAAGAGATTTCAGAATAGTGCAGTTGGATTGCCAAAACGTGCAGACATGAAAAACATTTTGACTGAAAACTATATTGCTGACAACATAATTGAGGCACCGTGCAGATTCATAGTGGTACAATTGTTAGATCCAACATATTCTAGATTTAATAGGACAAATTTGCTACTCTAGAATTGTAAGTCTGGAACCAATGAACAAGCCTTTAATTGTGCTTGAAAGTATGCATGCAAATTGATGTCTTTGTTTTCATTTGAACAACTTTCAGGAATTACAATCTTTAAAGTAAAAGTTTGATCAAATGTACAACTTGTCAAAATTATAAATGACGAAAGCATCCATGGAAATTTGATTAAGCATCAAAACTGACAAATGAATCCATGCAAATATGAACTTGTTTTTGATATTGATAAACAGGATTGAAATGTCCTTGCAACAAAACAGCCAAAGGCAAACAAAACATGTACCATGAGTAATGGCACAAACCAAATCACTCAACGCGATAAAGCAGAGTAAGATGCAAGTGTAGCTAAGCTGCCAAAAACTACTAAGCTACCAAAAACTACTATCAAAAGATTAAGCGAGAACCCGCAATATCCCACTTAAGACTATACCAGAGTCTACTTTAATGGCTTCACACTCACCTTTCTTGTACGAGTTATGAAAGATTTAGGAAAGACTTTTCTTCCTGAACAAAAATCTAAGAGATATTATCCTCCAAGTCTTCATATTAGAGAGCCCATCGAAGTGTCGAGCGGTTAATTTGCAAGGTGAACACAAACGGTGAAGAGGTTATCCAAACCCAAGGCAAAGCAGGTTGAGAGATCAGATCAGGTATCCGTCAGGGGAGCTCAGTTGAATATGTTGACACATCTATAGAACTCACAAATTTCAGGACTAAGGAATAAATATTTGAGTAAAAAATAGTATGAACTTGCAACCAGAAGATCGAAATTATCACAAATTTAAACCATACAAGGACACATCACCAAAAGGACCAGGGTGCTGGGAGCTATAAGTCATCAACTCCTTTAAGTACATGCAAATAGAAGAACTTGTGTAGAGGTTTCTAAGTTATCACATTATTGAATAATAACCTATAGAGTACAAGAGTTGTTTCAAGGGTTATCAAGTCAATAAATAAAGACCAACTCCACAAGTTCAATGTAACTAAGAAATTACTTCGAACACAAGCTCTAGGCTTCCACATGACTAACAATGTGGCAACAAATTCCAAGGAAACTAGTAACATGATCCAAAGTTCATTATGATAATGGAATTCCTCTATCTTAAACTTTCTCTTTTTCAACGTGAAATTAATACTAAATGCAAGGAAATTCACACAAATAATAAAGAAAGCATAGACAAATTTTTATATTAAATGGATACAAATGTACATAAATATTTCATTACAATCATAAATACAATGATTTATAAAATCAATAACAATTCATTAATTTATAAGAACTACACATAACAACAATGATAGAACAATTATATGAGAGGGAAGGAGTTAATATTATTTTAAGATTTTTTTTTGAAAAATTTAACTTTTAGAACATTGAAGTCAATACATTTTTAGTGACAAATAAAATACTATCAAGCTGTGAGTCTTAATATTGAGATTAATACTCTCAACTACATTGAGATTCTTAAACGCTGCCTTTTTAATCAAAAACATTGAGACTAATACTCTCAACTAGAGAAAACAATACCATGTTAGATGATTTTTTTTTTTTAGCAATGAGCAATTGTTGTTGCTATTCCCATGGGACCATCTTAAGAGATGAATGAGAGTGAAGAGTTTCACATCATGCTCCTTAAGATCTCTTTAACAAATAACAACTCAACTCAAGCCAAGCTACAAATTTTAAGCTCCACTTTCATTGAGCATGTAGAAGATGATCAAGTGGTAAATGACTTCATCTCGAGCCTCTTATTTACAGACGAGAGCAACAAGAGGAAGGAAATCTATTCGAAGCTTTTGGACTACTATTGCCACCATAATTTAATATCTCAACTAAAAGATGTTTTTATAATATTCAAGGCATTTTATAATTAATTAGACATGAAATATGTTCATCCAATATTGGTCACATGCTCACTAAACCATACACCCCGATGTACCATACACATTAAATACACTTGCAATGTTCAATACAATCAATTTTAGGAAAATATTCTCCAATTATATTTTATATACAACATGCATATACCTTCCTAATATTTAAAATAAAAATGCTGCTTTAAAAGGTCTCTCTTATTTTGCACCTCTACTTTTTTCTTTTTTTGGTAAGTAACGAATTGTAGTGGAGGGTACAAATATAAATTATTCGATGGTAGCTTATCTATTCGATTAATGTTGCTCACAACTTGTTCCCAACCTTGGTAACTTAAAATTATTGGAACTTGGCGGGTCCACAATAAGTCAATTGTGTTTCCAAATAGTTTTTCTATTTGGCTTGTACCTAACATTTTTCTTTTTAAATATTATATTTTATTTATTGTCCTCATCGAATCCTCAAAGAAAATAATCAACTCATAATGGGGGTTTAAGGGTCTTGAGAGTCTTGTAAGTAATTGTTTTGCATAGCAAGTAAACTCATTCCAACATTGATTTTATGAATGGTAAAGGATGTTTGGAGTTGGGAAGGATATAGTAAATAAAACCAATCAAATTTAGAGTATGAATATTAATAGATCTAAGTAATTATTTGGCTATTAAAATGATTGATCTTTTCACTTGTGATTGAACATGAAAAAGTTTTATTGTAAGTTAAATTTGTATTATTAGAAACATAATTTGCCAAGCATTGTGGACTTTATTAAGGCCTTTATTTGATTCATATTGTCCAAAAGTCAATACTAAATAAGTATTGGCTTGTCTCGTTAACTTCATAATGTAGTTTTAAATTTTGCACACTCAATAGGTCCTAGCTCGTAATATACATCAGAGGTGGTCAATTTGGAACTAAAACCTAAGTTGTTTTGTGTGAATTCATTTGCAATTAGATAGTTGATGTTTTCTTCTTATAACTTTTTTAAAATCCTAAAGGTCTAAATTATCTTCAATTTTTTGAAGTAGAGAGATTTCATTTTAAGTGTGTCCACGTCTAGGTTTTTGTCTTCTTGAATTGAACTAGTCCAATATTTGTGGCTAATTTTATCTTGTAATTATTACTATTGGCTAGTTTGATAGTTATGTATAAATCAAATCTCATGAAAATGAGGGTAGGTTTGCATGGAGCTCACAATGCATTTAAATTTTTTTGAATCTATTTTTTAATATATTGGAAGTATAATACAAATATAGTTCATTCATGAACCTATTCAAAAAGAATAACAAAGATAATATCATGAAACAAAAAAAGACCAAATATGGAAACAAATAAGAGTATTTCTCAACCACTCAAAATAACAAATTTTCCCATCTCTCAACTTGAACAAAGTGATCATGACATCAAATAAAAACAACAAATAAATGTCCGTCTAAAAAGAAACATTATGCATATAAGAATTGTAATGTCATAAATTGCACCCTGTGTAATTCCACACTACACAAATGCCTTTGATTTACGTTGAATGGAGAACATCTTCACCTTTTGTCCTTTTTGCTCACATGGCTTTCCTAGTCAGCTTTCACCTTGGCTTTTTCCCAACTTCATTGACTGTTGACTCATGGACACTAGCACGTCATGCAAGCGTCCCATGAATTTGTAGATTGAAGGTGGCCATTTGAGCATTATGCTTGCTATTAGTAGGGTACCCAACACCTTTGTGTGCGCCTGTTGATGTTGAATTCAAACCTAGTTTGTTTATCTTCCCTTGACAGCATCATTTTTGGCTCTCTAACAACAAATTCAACTCTCTCTTGAACACTTTGAGACTTTTGCAACTTCTTGATCACTCTTCTTGCACTCCACCATTATTGGATGCCATTGAGATCACAGTCATCTTTGCAACCATGCATAGGAGGACTCTTGGTGCTTACCTTCACTTCATTAGGGTTTTGTTCTCCAGGTGTTGAAGGGGAGCTCTTTTCTCCTTGTTTCCATAAAATCATTGTATTTCTAATAGCATATCGTTTAATTTCGTATTGTTACATATCACTTCCTCTCTATTCATTATCTATCTTCTTGGCTGTTCATGGAGGTGAAGACAATGAAATGGGGGCTAGATTGTGGCAGACCTCTATACACAACCCCTACATTTTCTCTTTATTGTTTGTGCAGGTTTTCAAAGTGAGCTTAGGAGCTAGCAGGAGGCTTCTATCTTGGACTAGTTGTAAGACATCTTGTTACTACTTATTATAGTTGCCATTAGTTTTATATCCAAAGTCATTCTATATACTCTAGTCGGTTACTACTACCGAAACATTCAGTCGGTATGCACAGAGCAGTCGGTTATAGAAGAAAGTAGTCATAGAGCCCAATATTCACCGAGCAGAAACAATGATACACCGAGTGAATCGTGTTACCAGATTCGTTGAATCTAGACACACATGGGAAAACGTGTTACAAGATCGAGGAACATAGAACCGTTATCACATTGGAAATTGCACTTAAAGATTTTGTATGATTTTGAGGTCATCCATCCAATGAAATATTTTGTATGGTTATTCATTCGATAAATCATGTTTGTAAGATCGAAGCAATGAACCTGATCACTGACATAAGATATCTATTTATACAACATGAATTGAGGATCAAAATATATGAAAAAAAGAAGAGATGAATGTGTGTGAAGCAAGACACATGTGACAGATAAGGAAGCACTGAGTGTTATGACTGTTACAGAGACATAGAGGTCACCGAGAAGGATTTCAGAGAACAGTCAAAGAACAGAGTAAACAAAAGGGTTTACCGAGTTACTTTATGGGTTACTGAGGTATGCTATAAGCAAGGTAATCTCATTTTGAGCACATAGAATCTGCTATAACATTCTAGATGTAAAGTTGCAGATATTTGTAAAGATTTTATTGTAATATTTTGAAGTTGTAAGAGAAACCTTTAACAGGGTAAAAGACTGTAACAAAGTCTATAAATTGTAAAGCCTTTAACCAGGTGCAACATTTAGAATAAGTGTTTTAAAATCCTTTAGCAAGGTAGATCTAATGATCTTGATACTCCTAACAGGGTAAGCTATCAGAAATAGCTGAACATGTAGCTTTAATCGAGCAACCTTTATTATTGCAGTAATGAAGTTGTGGGTGCCATCCCCACCACAGTTTTTCTCTCTAACCAAGAGTTTCTGCGTAACCAAAATATATGTGTTATGGAGTGAATCATGTATGATTGTTATTTATTTGTTTTAGCTTTATGTTATGTTACAACAGTTTGTGGTTTATGCATAATAGTGAAGATATTGTTGATAAAAGGATTTGAAGTACTGATTCACCCCTCCCCTCTTAGTACATCAGCTTTCCATATTGGGCCTAACACATCTTTCATCTTTTCTCCTAGTTTATATTCAGTATTATACTCGTTTATACACTGCCATTATTTTGTTTAGCTCAAAAGTCTGTTTGTAATATCTGTGTGTTGCTTTGTACCTTTTGCATGTGTCTCTGTATTTTTTTTGTATGAGACATTAGCGCGCCACACTGTTGTCTTTGACCTGCGCGCGCGTCCATAGGTTGAGATTGTTGAGAGACCACTAGAGAGTCTTTGTGACTTGTCCTATCATTTCTGATAGACCTATCCAGTAAGCTCCATCCTAGGTTTGGGTATTTGAGTAGTTTGTATCTCCTGGCTCACTAGAGTGCTAGTTTAGTAAGGTGGAGTAGGCTTATTTTCTCCTTTAGGGTGTCAAATTTCCTCATCCACATTTTGGTGAACCCAACGTGAACCACTTGAGTATTATTTAATTAGGTATGTGTGTTCAATCTCTTTTAAAATTTTCTTAAAGATAAAAAAGAACTTAATCTTTGTAAAATTTTCCTTAGTCAAATATTTTATATTTGAATCCTTTATTGCACACTCCTGGACTAGTCAGAGTGTTGAAGAGCTTGTCTATGAGCTTTATGACCCAGATTGCCACTAGGGCTATTGTGAGGAATTCTAGACAGAGTATTCCTCCTAATTGCTACAGTCTTAGTTGGCTTGGTCCAATGTTCACAGACATGTTGGACCACAGTGATCTCTTTGCTCCTCGTGCCCTTAAAAGTGACATGGTTGAGGGCTCTTCTACACTAGGATTGCAAGATACTACCCCTGTAAATTGTCCTCTGGTATCTCCTCTTGTTATTGACCATGATTTTGCAGTCACTATTCAATTTGATCGAATTCAATCATTAGAGAAGAGATTGAGAGGCTTCAAAGGGTTCTTGACTCAAGAAAATGTCCTCCCCCAAGTTAAGAATGTGGTAAGTACCTTGAGGGATACGTTGACTTTGGAGAGCAGAGGCCTAGAGATGTTGAGGATATTATCCTTAATCGTTAAGAGTCATGTTGTTGGTTTGTGGTGACTAATCATGTTAGTATTGTACACTCGTAATGTATCCTTGTCGGGGATTGGGGCCGAGCCGGGTCCTGAGTGGGGGTTCACGGGTGCAGCCCTTGAGATTTTTTTTTTTGCATTTTTTGTTAAAAAAAACTAACATTTGAAAAAGCCCTAAAAATCCGACTTTGTAGGTTGTCCTAATATTGCATGTTATAAGTGGCTGGAACGAAAAATGGCATTGTATTGTTTTACTGGATAATAAGAAAAGATTGGATGCCTGTGTTCTGTGGATGTTGCCCATCTTGGGTGAACCACGTCAAATCTCTGTGTTATTTTGTGTTGTGTATGATTATTCATCTTTTGTGTATTTGAATTTGCATTTAATTATTAATTTGTATTTTCTTCGGATCTGCCTAAACCCTAACACATGCCCCTTGTAGATGCTCCCTCTCAAGATAGTCAATTCGATGATACTGGTCCTCAAATCAGTGTTAACATGCATGGAGAGATGGTACACATGGTTGACATTGGACCTACAATTGATCCTTCGATTCCTAGCATTAATATCTCCAATGTTCCCTTGGGTTACATTGGTATGCCCAATAGCTATACCACTGCTTTTGCCATAGCTCACACTACTTCCACTGGTGTCGACACTGGGACGGGTACTATCTCTGGTGGTGCTACTGGACCCCATGCTAGTGCTAGTGGAGGTGGTGGTCATGGAACCCATTCAATCACTACTATGCATGGCGCACCTCCACCCCCTCCACCTACTAATCCTGTTGTAAACAACATATTGCAAAACATGAGACAATTGTAACTCCTGCCACTGGTCAATCTTCATTACTTACTTATTATCACAAGAGCCCACTTGACTTGAGTATTCTTTGTTGGCTTGATGATGATATTATTGATGTAATAAGTTGATTGATGACTTGTATTGTGTTTTGATTGAGGGCAACCATGTTTTGTCAGTCATCTAAGTCATTTAGTCCAACCGGTAGAGGAAGTAGTTAAACAATGAACCGACAAACAATGACAGAGCTATGTTCAAGCGACTGCTATGGAAGATCGATGAAGAGTTAAGTGTTACGGTTTGGTATGCATGTTCATGACATTGTCAGGAGTCTATGATCAGAACCACATCGACAAATTCGATGGAATGAGCGAGTTAAGATGTTCTAAGCAGTCAGTCATGAAGAATAGTTAACTGTAGAGCAGAGTTACTTAGATCGGTAAACCGGTAGACATAATGTTTTATTTTTGAGTTATGAATTATGTGGCCGACATGAGTAAAGCATGTTGAGCAAGATTGACTAGATACATTGAACCTAAGAAATTGTTCCAAGGGGTTTAGCTGACTTAGCAGAGTTGTTTATAAAAAGGAGTATATTGTGTGATGATGTATTAGACATGAGATCTATAGTGCGAATTTGATTGTGCGGTGAAAGAAGAAGCTCTGTATTGATGTCTAGTTGGTGCTAGAAGCAAATCTAATCAGGCACAAAGGTGCTAACAACAGATCAGTCACTTGTTGTTCCCTAACAGTTGCAACAAGATAAAATCCTCTAACAAGGTCACTCCTAATAGGGTGCGATAGGATCCTCATAGGTCCGAAGGTTTAAATCCCTTAACAGGGTCACACATTAACTCGTGTTGTGTAAATCGCATAGCTGGGTAGCTCCTAATAGGCTTTATTGTAATATCTCTTAACCGGGTACGCTCCTAACAAAGCAGTTGTAAGACCTTAACCAGTCAGATCCCTATTCTGAAGATAGTTGATCTTGTGGGTACTAATTCCCACCATGGTTTTTCCCATTTGGGTTTCCACGTGAAAAACTTTGTGTTATGAGTTGCATGCTTTATTGGGTGTTGGTTTATGTGGTTATTTTCCTTGCATGCTTGTTAAGTTTCAATTTGGTTAAAGTAGTGATTAGATTTATATTATTTTTGCTTGCATTGATTCACCCCCCCCTCTCAGTGCCTTATAAGTTTATCAATTGGTATCAGAGCAACCGGTGAATGAGCAAATAGAAAATGTACAACCCACAGAGCAACCAGACAAGAAAACAACACAAGAGCCATCGATGATCACACAAACAGAGGAGAATGTAGAAAAGAAAGCACTAGAGAAGGATGTAGAGATGCAAAAGGAAGAAGAAAAGAAGGAAGGAGAACCTGATCAGAAAGTGACCTCCCGGTCACTTACATCAAAGAAGATTGTTGATGATGAAGAAGGTGACACTGTGAGAATTCAAGGACCGATCAATATGGAAATGTTGAGCCAAATTGAGCTCATGCAAATTGCATCTTCCATGCAATCTAAGGCACAAGAGCAAATACTGAAGGCTCAGAGAAAAGAAGAAGAAACAATTCAGGCTACTGTTGATATTCTATCCAGTATATTACCGGAGACTGATATAGATAGTCTTCCTAATTCTATTGACAAACTGGAGCAACTGGTCACAATAACAAGAGATAAAATGAAAAGCTTGAAGGAAGTTGCAATTAAGATTGTGGAAAGGGAGTATGAGAAGAGAAAAATTGAATAGTTATGAAAGGCATTGATAAAGACAGAGTAGGTCTTACTGTCAACATGAACCTCATTAAAGAAGCATTACAAACCGGAGGTAAAATCCTTTCCACAATTGCCAATTTTTCATTGTTTTGTGATGATCTTGAGCAGAAGAAGCGGGATGCTCAGTAGGAGCTTCAAGTTTTGAGTGAATGATTCTGCAATCCATTTTGGTAGATCAGTTGTTGCACTACAACAAAAGCTTAAGGCTTATGAGGCTGAACAGGTGAAAATGACAACTTCATTGTAGGAGTTGCAGACTTTATTAGTCCCTAAGATTGAAATTTTGCAGAGAGGCTACAAGGAGACTGAAGCAATTTTGGCTACACAATAGATGAGCACACTTGATGCCATGGAAGAGCTTGCATCTCAGATCCGGACACATACTGAGATAACAGGGACACTTTTGGAGACTTGGCACAATGTTTTGACACTTTTGAAGTGTAGTTTTGTAGATGTATTTCATAAGATGACATTGTAAAACATTTTGAACTCCTATATATTTTGGTAATGCAAATTTTGATATATATTGCATTTATCTTTTCATGTATTTACTTACCTTTGCCATTGCTGTCAAAGGGGGAGTAGTAATACACGTCAAAATTTTGTAAAAGGTTATTAGTATAATTTTTTTTGTAATAGCATGTAATTGCTAAGGGGGAGTCATGTTATGTATTTGAGTCATGGGTCATAATTTTTGTAATGTGACACTTAGACAAAATTTTTCCTAAGTGTTGCCATCGATACCAAAGGGGGAGATTGTTGGCTTGATGATGATATTATTGATGTAATAAGTTGATTGATGACTTGTATTGTGTTGTCATTGATGGAAACCATGTTTTGTCAGTCATCTAAGTCATTTAGTCCAACTGGTAGAGGAAGTAGTTAAACAATGATCCGGTAAACAATGACAAAGCTATGTTCAAGCAACCAATATGGAAGATTGGTGAAGAGTTAAGTGTTGCGGTTTGGTATGTATGTTCATAACATTGGCAGGAGTCTATGATCGGAACCGCATCGACAGATTCAATGGAATGAGCAAGTTAAGATTTTATGAGTAGTTAGTCATGAAGAATAGTTAACCGATAGAGCAGAGTTACTTAGATCAGTAAACCGATAGACATAATGTTTTATTTTTGAGTTATGAATTATGTGGCCGACATGAGTAAAGCATGTTGAGCAAGATTGACTAGATACATTGAACCTAGGAAATTGTTCCAGGGGGTTTAGCCAACTTAGCAAAGCTATTTATAAAAAGGAGTATATTGTGTGATGATGTATTAGACATGAGATCTATAGTGAGAATTATATTGTGTGGTGAAAGAAGAAGCTTTGTATTGATGTTTAGTCGGTGTTAGAAGCAGATCTGAAGTGGATCTAATCAGACACATAGGTGCTAACAACAAATCAGTCACTTGTTGTTCCCTAATAGTTGCAATAAGATAAAATCCTCTAACAAGGTCACTCCTAACACGATGCGATAGGATCCTCATAGGTTCGAAGGTTTAGATCCCTTAACAGGGTCACACATTAACTTGTGTTGTGTAAATCCCATAGCTGGGTAGCTCCTAACAGGGCTGGTCCTAACAAGCCTTATTGTAATAGCTCTTAACTGGGTTAAGACACTCTTAACCAGGTGTGCTCCTAATAGAGCAGTTGTAAGACCTTAACTGGTTAGATCCCTATTCTGCAGATAGTTGATCTTGTGGGTACTAATTCCCACCATGGTTTTTCCCATTTGGGTTTCCACGTGAAAACAATTGTGTTATGAGTTGCATGCTTTATTGGGTGTTGGTTTATGTGGTTATTTTCTTTGCATGCTTTTTAAGTTTCAAGTTGGTTAAAGTGGTGATCAAATTTATATTGTTTTTTTTGGATTCCAAGAACACTGAGAGGGGGGGGGGGAATCAGTGTTCTACTGGAATGATCAATTTTAACCTTATTAAAACATGCATTCACCAACCGGTATACCAACACATATAGAATTGAAAGAAGTAAAGCAATCAATAAGCCAATCATACAAATGAATACCATAACACACAAAATTATACATGGAAAACCTCAAAGAGGAAAAACCATGGTGGGATTTGTGACCCACAATATCAATCCACTGGCCATATGAAGAGATATTACAAAATATAGGGGCCCACACTTGCAGGAAGGCTTACAACCTAGAGCACACTGCTCAATCACAAAAGGATCCTCACTGACTACATAAAAATTCAGACTACAATCCAGAGAAATGATTGAACTGCAATGATAGCATATTCTATGCCTAAATACAATTCTGGTTAAGCTCTCTTTGTTCCAGTCTGAAACCCTAAACCCTTACCGGAATACCCCTTTACATAAATATCCTCACATACATGATTTCTCTCATATTTTCACATCACATTACATTCCATAACCTTACATCCTACATATTCCATATTACAAAATGATCTAATCAATTGACCTATATACCCTTTTACAATCCATCATGCCTTATGTCGGCTTACAAAGATAATTACAATATGCATATACATGTCAGCTTAATAACATAAACACATGAATATAAAAAACAATTGCCGATGCCAGATCTCCCAAATGATGTCGGCCTCCAATACCGATAACCTGAATGTGAACCATGTTGGCCTGCAATGCCGGTAACCAAAGAAATCCTTCCAACCTATCGGTGCCGGTGCCGGTGCCGGTGAAGTGTCTGCCGATATACAACTAAACCAAAATATGCAGCTAGAACATGTTGCCATCAATGACAACATATTGAAACCAACCAATTGAGTGTAAATTGCCAACAATCTCCCCCTTTGGCATTGATGGCAACACTCGTGAAAAATGATCATGGTTTCCATCTGTCGGTTTCATCTTGAGCCAGATCCCCCTAAGCTGAATATTCATCTATGATTCATAATAAAAAATACTCCATATCTCCCAAATATTTTTCACCTATACTCCCGCTTTGACATCAATGCCGAAAATACCAAAAAAAAACCAAAAACTGGGATGAAGAATGAAAGACTGTACAATGACTATCCCAAAATACCTTACCAGAGCTAAATGTATTTGAAAATATCTATATATGCCTTCTCCAAAAGCTCTAGATAGGTATCCCAATCTGATTTGAAAGTTCCAGAAATAGATACAAGTCCATTTAGCATATGGGCAAATGACTCTTCCTCATTAAGCTCTGCCGGTGTGGGCTTACCAACCATATCTATACACTCCTTCTTATGTACACTTAATGAATCCAACCAGGGACTCACCAAACCTCTAAGACCTTTGTCTCTCCTTATGATTTTATCTTTTTCCCTCTCAAGAGCTAAAACTTGGGCTTCCAAAACCAAAATCTAACCATTTATAGTGTAGTTAAAGAATTTGATCCATCAAAAGAGTTAACTATACCTACAATCCCCTCCTGAATATCCTTAATCCTTGTATTTGTCTCAGCTGTGAGTAAACCTGTATTACAACATACTCTATAGATATTTGTACACTGCCTTAATGCATTATCTATCTTCAAATTATCATTAATCTCCTTCCTCTCAGACTCAATAATTTGATCAAATGTAGCTCTCTTTGCCTGTGTAAACCTCTCTAGTGCCCGTCGGTTTGATATTTGCTGTAAAGACTGAAAAATCCTTTGAAATGTGCTCTGTGATTGTCTTAAGCTTGTCGGATGGGCTCGCTTCATTTTCAAACTTTCACTCTGGGACAAGTCTATGCAAAACAATGATAGACTAATCAATAACCCCTTTATCCATAGATCCTTCCTTCATCATTTTTTGAGAAGCCATCATCATGAGTTCAATAGAACTCATCTCCGTTATGCTTTTCTTTTCAACCTGAGAGGTGCCAATTGACAACAATGATGGACTCACTACTGGTTCCCTACCGGATTCCCCTTTCTTCTCCTTTGAAGGTTTGAATTTTATAGCTTCCTCACTTCCACCGGTAGCTTCACCACTTGGTGCAGTCTCAGTTACTGCCGATTCCTCCCTAGGAACTGTGTCCTCATCCTGTACATTCGGATCCGGAGGAATATTGTCCTCAACATTAGTAATCTGTAAATTTGCAACCTTTACATTCTCTGTATCTACCATTATACCAATATTTGCTTGTACATTAGTCTCTAGTGGGGGCTCAATATCCACTATCTTAATATTTTTCAAAATTGAGGGTGAAGTACCCACAATACCTTTACCTTCCCCTTAAACTGAGATGTCTGTAGGATCTGTCTTAGGTTCCGGTGAAGTATAAAAACCACGGTTCTCTTCAAAGAACTTAACCCATGCCTTGTGAGTCTCCTTGATTATCTCATTGACCCTACCTAACGTAAGACTGATTATTCTATGCTTGTTGTTAAAGATTTTCCTATCTGCAACTTCAAGTGTCTTGTCTATCTCCTTTGGAGTAAAAGAAACACAAACAAATAACAATTCCTAAATCTTTATATGCTTGTCCTCTTGCATTGCTAATAGTCTTGTAGCATCTGAAATGTCATATAACTGTGCCGGTATTTGGTCTTCATTTTCTAACAAGGCTTTCTTATAAATATCCAAATACAACAAAACTGATTCCTCTACTTCTCTTTGATCAACATCATCCAAATGCTCATAATAAAATTGCACATTCTTCAACACACCATCTTTGGTTATTTCATTAACTAATTCTACACAAGTCTTGGGTGGAATGATAGTTACATTACTAGATACAAGTGCAAGATCGGTGCCATCCTTCTTCTTTCTTCTTCCAGTATCAGATGGGGCTGAAGGTGTTTCTTTTGGTGCTCTGTTCTATGTCGGTACCCTGATAGTAACTTTCCTAACCGGTTGCTTCTTAGCTTCTACATTAGTCTCTTTAGTTTTATTCCTCAATACCCTCTTGAATGCTAAGGGTGTGTCATCATCAGATCCAGATTCTGCTACAATTGGCTCAATGAATATTTCTGGCTCTTTCCTTTTTCTCCCTTTCTCCGGAACAACATCAATCCATGCCTTAATGTCCTGTGAAACCTTTTCAACAAATTTACTTGCCTCGCCCTCCTGCTTCTCTCTCTTCTTCTAGTTGAACTTAGTTTCAACCTCTTGCTTCTTCTGCTTAGCAGTACCAAAGGTTTTTACAGATTCATCTATAGATGCATCAATTAGCATCCGTGCATAAGCATCTAGGATATGTGCATCAACTTCATAACCCATTTCCTCAATCCAAATCTTCCAGGGCCTTACAAATTCCATCAAAGTTTCATCTTTCTTGACCATGAAACATATCTCGGTTGAGTACTTCTCAACAATGTGCTTTGGAACCCTCTCCCTAGAATTCATATCCTTTTGAAATGCTTTAAAGCAACCCCACACTTTGTCATCTCTCTGACTACCCAATGTAGCAATTGATTATTTTAGTTGCCTCCCTACCGGGATATCGAATGCCCATGATCTTTTCCCAAAACTGGGAGTCTCATTGATGAAAAACAACATTAAACAGACAATTAGGTTTCCATACCGAAATGTTCCTTTCTTCTCTCCTTTAATCTTTCCTAGGTTAATCAACAATTCATTCAACATCCAACCACATAGATCTAACTTCCCATTCTCCCTCATCATTTTATGAGCTGCATAAATGTAGGAGCTAGAAACATAATTCAGTCAGTTTGATTGTGTTACCTTGTAACCAATGACCATGCTTTTGAATCTGATATCTCTATCGGTGATAGTACTAATCCTCATTGATCACTTGATTGATGTTGTGCCGGTGATCTTGTTGACCTGATCATTAGAAACCTTCTTCTTGGGACGTTGTCCAACCTGTGGTAAACTGGTGATTGCCCTGATGGCCTCCTTTGAAATCTTATATAGTCTATCCAACTAGACAAATTCTCCATGCACTCTGCTTAAAACATACCTAACAATTTCATGTTCAAATTCTGAAATATCTAGAATGCCAGTAAACCCTAAATCCTCAATATGCTGGTACTTGGGATTAATCTTTCTAGAATCTCCCATTAACTCATTCGTGTACATTCTCTTAATATCACTCATTCCTAAATCCTCAATATGATAGTGAATGTAATCTCTAACATCTTCAACATACACAACTCCTTCTAGGACACGGGAAAAAGAACCAACTGAATCGTCCAGGGTAGCAATATGTGGATATTGCTTGAAAATAGGCCTAGGATGGTCCTTGACCTCAACAATAGTAGGATTTGTAATAAACATAGGTTCAGATGATGATCCCACTTCCATGATGAAAGATAAATACCCATGAATAGCTGCCGGTGAAAAACCCTAAAGACCTCTTCCGATCACTGGTGAAATCGCTTAAGATGATATCGATTGCTCTAAATCGCCTTAGACTTCCTCTGAATCGCTCTGAATGCAAAGCGATCTAAAA
This sequence comes from Cryptomeria japonica, assembly GCF_030272615.1. Taxonomy (NCBI): domain Eukaryota; kingdom Viridiplantae; phylum Streptophyta; class Pinopsida; order Cupressales; family Cupressaceae; genus Cryptomeria; species Cryptomeria japonica. The sequence goes on along the minus strand of NC_081407.1, from coordinate 266,764,601 downwards.
TGAAGTGAATTCATCCTTTTAAAATCCAAGAAACCCTAATCCATCATTGATATGAATGACTTCTGATGGAAGATAATAGATCTCGATCAAACATCTCCATGCCGGATAAGCATCTCCAATGTCTGGAACATCTTCTAGAACCTCTTCCTGGAACATATGCACTATCTTCATGAATTTTGCCTACCCCTAAGGAATTTGCCTTAGTTACCAGATGAGCTTCCTGTCGGTGCAAGAGCAACCTCCTGTGCCGGTTGAGTAACCAGAGCATTTCCATCTGTTGATTGTTCTTTTGACTTCCTAACACATCTCTGGGTATGATCTTGTTGAATTTCATTAACCTTCTCTTTCCCTTTCTCATTTGATCTTTCATTACCAATCGGTGGATTTCTGCTTCTACAAAACTTAGCAATATGTTCAACCTCATTACATGCGTAACATGCATAACATGTAACATTGTTCTTTTGAATTTCTTTGCTAAAACTGGTATAATTGCTTGACCTGCATTGATTAGCCATATGTCCGAATTTTCCACATGTATAACATTTAACATTCATTCTGCAATCTTCTGTCTTATGACCATACTTATTACATTTAGAACATTGACCGGGAGCAGAATCAAGGTTCTGATTCGCTCTATTTCTGCCTTGCCTAGCCATGTGACCAAATTTATTACAAACAAAGCATCTACCATTAAATTTATAAGCATTAAACTACCTTACCGGTGCCTTATGGTTTTGATCTTCATTTGTAGTACTAGAACTCTGACCTTGTTCAAATCCAAGTCCATTGGAATCTCCAATCTGCCTTTGTCTTTTGAATAACTCATCAAGATGTGCTGAACTAATCTTGAATTTTTCTTTATACTCACTTGAATAGTCAGATCATCTCTCAGAATTATTATTTGTCTCTCAAGCTCTTGTTCATTATTCTGGGTTTGTACTAAATCAGTTCTCAACATATCATTTTCATGAACCAACCTTCCACATTCTTCAAATTTGTTCTTCAAAGATACAACAAGATTTTCTTCCTTTTTCTTGCGGTCCTCAAACTCTTTAGACATCCTCATAGTTATAGCTTGCATTTCATTCCTCATAACCATGATCTCTTGACTCAGCTTTAGACATCTCTCATTAAGTGCATCTTTTTCTTCATTATCATTATTCTGCAAAAGTTGCTTCCTCCTAGCCTGAACATATGATAGTCTCTCCCATAGGAAAAGAATGAATTCCTGAGCAGAATTCAATTCATCTTGTAACTTCAAGTTCTTCAAGTGCCACCTCAAGTTGCTTCTCCAAACTCATATTCATGGATTCCGAATTCAGGATCTTCTTCAAGCTGTTAAACTTCCTCCAAGGCACAAGGCTCTGATACCAATTGTTGGAATCCAAGAACATTGAGAGGAGGGGGGGGGGGGATGTATCAGTGTTCTACCAGAATGATCAATTTTAACCTTATTAAAACATGCATTCACCAACCGGTATACCGGTACATATAGAATTGAAAGAAGTAAAGCAACCAATGAGCCAATCACACAAATGAATACCATAACAGACATAATTATATGTGGAAAACCTCAAAGAGGAAAAACCATGGTGGGATTTGTGACCCACAATATCAATCCACTGGCCATATGAAGAGATATTACAAAATATAGGCGTCTGCACTTGCAGGAAGGCTTACAACCTAGAGCACACTACTCAATCACAAAAGGAGCCTCATTGACTACATAAAAATACGGGCTATAATCCAGAGAAATGATTGAGCTGCAATGATAGCATCTTCTATTCCTGAATACAGTTCCCGTTAAGCTTTGTCTGTTTCAGTCTGAAACCCTAAACCCTTACCGGAATACCCCTATACATAAATATCCTCACATACATGATTTCTCTCATATATTTCACATCACATTACATTCCATAACCTTACATCCTACATATTCCATATTACAAAATGATCTAATCAATTGACCTATATACCCTTTTACAATCCATCATGCCTTATGTCAGCTTACAAAGATAATTACAATATGAATATACATGTCAGCTTAATAACATAAACACATGAATATCAAAACAATTGCCGATGCCGGATCTCCCAAATGATGTAGGCCTCCAATACCGATAACCTGAATGTGAACCATGTTGGCCTGCAATGCCGGTAACCAAAGAAATCCTTCCAACTTGCCGGTGCCGGTGAAGTGTCTGTTGGTACACAACTAAACCAAAATATGAAGCCGGAACATGTTGCCATCAATGACAACATATTGAAACCAACCAATTGAGTGTCAATTGCCAACAATTTTTGCTTGCACTGATTCACCCCCACCTCTCAGTGCCTTATAAGTTTATCATTCTTCATACCATCCTCCCCCAAGGGGCCGAGGCATTAAAATTTTGATTGATTCAATGGAGATGGGGATCCCAATGTGCATATTAATTCCTTTATATGTTGGAATTACATTAAGTTTGTTGGTATGATGACATTGAGAAGGTTGTTGGAGATTTATGATATAATTGATAAAGGATGATTACTGTCTTAATAATATTATTTTGTCATTGATGTCAAGCAATTGATTTTTTGATTCAGTATAATGTCGCCATATCTTAAAGAGTATGTTTTGATGAGTATAAAGATGTCGGTAAGTGACATAGAAAGAATGAAAATGAAGGGGAGTAATAAGTTATTCAATGGGCAACTATTACCGAGTTAGACAGTGATGAGATTATGTTATTTTGATTGTTTTGATATCCTATATATGTGTATTCGAAGACTGAATAAGAAGGAGAAAAGATTTCATGTAATACAATGAGTAAACGTTTGATACTATTCTATTTTACCGATCAAGGAGCTAGTCGGTAAACACCAAGGTTATTAGTGTCGGTTAAAGAAGAAAGAAGTTATTGAGTAAAGTTTAGTATTTACCAAGTATCAACCGAGCAGTAACATAATGCATTGGATGAATAAATACATTATTAAATGAAGGATGCCAATGAGCTGGAGATTTATAGAAGATTGGAATGTCATGCAAGAAGTTTGTTAAGGATCAACAACAATGAAAATTCAAGAGTTAGATCTACAACACAGATTGAACGGTCATAACTGAGCACAAGTACCAAGGAAGGTATACAAGTTTCAAGGCAAGATAAAACATTTTTGAGTTCGAAGGATTTAATGAATCTAGTCAAGTTTGAAGATCTGATGGATAAGATTAATCATGGGAAATGTGATTAAGGAGATTAAGCGGTTAGGAATTGCTTATAAATAAGGAATAGTTGATGAACAACATATGCGGGCAAATAGAAGAGCAGTGATACTGCAGAGGTGATTACCGAGTATAGAAGATTGGAGATCTGATTGAAGAACAGATTGAGAAGCCCAACAAGGAGGAAGATAAGTCTTTTGACAAGATTATTTTGAGCACATAGAGTCTGCTTTAACATTTCAGATGTGAAGTTGCAGATATATTTTATTACTGTTATTTATTTTTGTAAGTGACAGGAAATCTCTTAACTGAGTGGACCTAACAGTCTTATTTGTAAATCCTCTAGCAAGGTAACATTCTGAATGAATGTTTGAAATCCTTTGACAAGGTCACTTCTAACAAAGTGCAAGATTCTGATAGATCTAAGGGAAATCCCTTGATCGGGTCACATCTAGCAATGTACTTATGTAATCTTTAACAGGATTGGCTTTTAACCGAGCATACTCTAGAAGAGTATATTTTCTTAGTGGGTCCGAAATCCCACAGTGGTTTTTCCCTATTTGGGTTTCCACGTTAAATCTAGTGTTAAATGTGTTTTGATGTTTCAAGTTTATCAGTTTATGAGTTTGAATGATTTGCAGTCATAGTTGCAGATCAAGTAAGTTCTACCGAGGTTGAATCTGGATAGATCATTGTATTGTGAGTTTATCTGATTCACCCCCCCTCCCATCTAACTAACAATTGGTATCAGAGCTAGAACTCCGAAAGAAAAGTTTAAAGGAACTTGAGGCAAGATCGGAAGATGTATAAAAGGGATGCACCAAAGTTGAACACATCAAGTTTCACCACATGGCAGAAAAGGATGACGCTGCACTTATCAGGAATTGGAGAATATGCAACATATTATCTGGAGAATTATTACACTGCACCTAGCACCAACCTGATGACAATGGAAGAGATAAAGGCAAAGCAAGAACATATTCAAGCAATGATTGAAATAAAATCAACATTGACCGACTCAGAGTTTAATGATCTAGAAGGTTGTAATGATGCCAAAGCTATGTGGAATAAGCTTATATCTGTGTATGGTGGTGACGAACATGTTCAAAGAGAAAAAGTAGACAATCTAAGAGGACAAATTGAATCCATGAGAATGAATGAAGGTGAGAACATAATCCAATACAATACAAGGTTAAAGGAAACTGTCAATCAATCAAAGGACCAGGAGGAACTATTGAAGAAAAGGATGTAACAAGTAAGTTGCTGAGAACACTTCTACCTGCTTATGCCATTCGAGTCTCTGCAATTAATGAATTAAGGTCTGTACCAAACATGCCAGTCTCTTTGGATGCTACTATCGGTAAGCTATATGCTTCTGAGTTGAGTAATTTTGATAACAGTGGGTCTTCGGTTAACAAAGTTGAATCTGCATTCAGTTCTTTTCATCTTGATGAATCTAATGATTAAAATGATAGAATGTATAAGTATGTTGATGGAAATCATGTTGGCATTTTTGATGTTTATGTTGTGATTGTCATTGATGGACACACACTTGCATAAGAGATCCCCTATATATGTATGAGCTAGAGCTCAACCAATACTTGTTCCAACCAGTATGTTGTATTCTAGTCTTTAGACTATTGGTGATTTTGCAGAATGTGTTTCCTAGTCTGAAGTGGCATGTTGACCTCAAGCGGTTCGTAGATCTCAACCGGTACGAAGGAGCAAAGCGGCATAACACATTCTTACCAGTCTTCATTTTTGTCAAACCGACAACCAATATTTTGTATGAACCGGTAATACTCTGTGATGAGTTACCAATCGACATTTTGTGAAGAGTTACCAACTGACATTTTGTGATGAGTTACCAACCCATCGATTGATTGACGGTGCTGACACACTGACGGTGCTTTTTGTGTCATGTTACTGAGTATGTCTAGATTCATTGAACCTAGGAAATTATAATGTAATCTTATTGGACCGACATGAAATCAGATTCCTTTAAAAGGACATCATGCCTAGGGTTTTGAGTGGTTGTTGCTATTGCTGAAAGGGTTTATGTTGTGGCTAGGGTTTAAGGTGGTTGTTGAGTTGTTGTAAGAGCGATCTTATCTGAGAAGATCAAGTTGTAAACAGAAAGAGAGAGAGAAGACTGAAGTAATGCTGAAATGCATTAGCAATGAGCTATACTGGATCTAACCAAGCAGTTTGTGCTATTAGATAGATCAAACACTTGTTGATTATTCACATATTTGACAAGTCTGTAGCCCTTAACCGGGTAGGCCCAAAAGCCTTTGTAAAATCCTCTAACAAGGTGGTTCACTTCTGTGAATCTAAAATCCTCTAACAAGGTAGTCTTTAATCGGACTTATCTCCTAACAGAGATTGAGATTCCTAACAGGATCTGTTCTAGTGAAGAACATCGTAAGACCTTAACCGGTCTGACCTTAACCGTTCTGGTTTCTATTTTGCAGATAGTGACTTGTGAGTTCCATCTCACCATGGTTTTTCCCAGTTGGGTTTCCACGCCAAATATCTTGTGTTATGGTTGTATTGCTTTTGTGGGTGAATGCTTTATTTGCATTTTGGTTTGCATGTGTGATAACCGGTCTGTCTGTTAGACTGTTTTACTGGTTTATCTTCAGACTGTGTAAGTGTTTAAGTATAGAGATTTTTGGCATACTAATTCACCCCCCCTCTTAGTATTCATCAATTGGTATCAGAGCCTACCTTTCTATAAGTTTAACCAGTCTAAAAGAGATATGGGGGAATACACCTTGAGGGAACTTACTCAATGAATCACTCAGTTTGAGCAAGCCTATGATGATCTTATGGTCAAATACAAGGCATCTCAAGCAAAAAGGAGAGAACATGCAGAGAAGCTGATGAAGCTATCTGAAAGTAGTTCTGAAGATGAAGCTAATATGGAAGCCATGATTGTAGAAGTGAATAAGCTGAATGATTCAAACTCCAATATGAGAAAGGAGTTGGAAGGACTGACCATCCGGTTTAGTCAAGAGCTTGAGAACCGGAGGAAAGCTGAAGATCGGGTAAAGGACAAAGATCATGAAATCTCCAAATTGAAACAAGAGATTAGTGCACTGACTGCTCGCCTTCATGAGAGCAGGATGGAAAAGGAAGACATGCAAGGAGAACTGAACATTGCCATCTCTGAAAATACAAGCCTAATGGAGACAAATACTGCTATTTCCAAAGAATTATCTGAGTCAAAGGAAATACTTGCTAAGTTTAGCAAAAGTACTGTCAAGCTAGAGCAAAATCTTGAGTCATCTAGACCGGTAAAGAATACCAATGGTCTTCATTTCTCTGGACATGAGGAAGGAGAATCCTCAGGAACAAATGCTGAAGCATCAAAGAAGCAACCGACACTCAAAGGAAAAGGTAAGAAAAAATTCAAACCTGTTTGCTTTAACTGTCTTAAAGAAGGACACACTGCCAATGTATGTAGGAGCAAAGCCTACAATAATTTTCCATATTTTATCAACAATGTACCTAGATCCAATAAGTTCAATGGTCATTGTTATGCATGCAACAAGTTTGGGCATAGAGCATCTGAATGCAGGTCTGTCATGAACAATACCAGAAGATATCCTCAGAGGACACAAGGAGTTGGTCTGGAATCTTTTGTAAACCGGAACCCTAACCGGTTTAATACCTACAATTATCAGTCAGACAACAATGGTTATCAATTGGCAACCGGATGGAGAGCAAACTGTTGGATTTGTCATGGACATGGTCACACTACTACTACATGCAGAAGGAAGAATGGAAAGACCTTGGAGAGCACCTGGAATGGTTTGCTATCACTGCAACAAACTAGGTCACATTGCAAGATTCTGCAAAAGCAGAAAGAGAATATCTGATGATATACCGATCACTCAGAAAGGAGAAGTTGATGTTGAAAAAGTTCAAGCGGACATGAACAAAACCTGGAGGAAGAAACCAACAATGTTGGAAGAGGAACCTGTTTTTGCACGTAGTGTGGAAATATCGGAACCGACAAACTAAGCTCCAAAGAGGATTAGGGGGAGAAAACGACGAAATGATTATGAACCCCTGGTTATACCGGTAAAAGACCTTAACCGGTATGTGATACCTATCGCTTGGCAGAAGACCGGAAACAATGAAAGAGGCAAATTAGGGTTTATGCCCTAATAGAGGAGCATTAATGGCGGTAGGTGAGCGAAGAAAATTTTTCAAGTGCATAGCGAAGAAAAGGCGATTTGAACTAATATTTCAAGAAATTGATAAATCTTGAAGGAGATTCAAATCTAGTTTGCAAGCGGTCGTGGAGAACACCAAGCGGTGATCTGGCAACCGACGGAGAGTGGAGTGAAGCAGAATCAGGAATCCCTAAATTCGCGTTGTAAAGGTATTTTTCATGTTCTTGAAATACTCAACAATGGCTTCCGCATCTCATACCAGTTCTAGTACATCCATTGAGTCGGAAAGTTTTATTTAGAGGAAGTCCAAATATAATGCCTTATTGCAAGTTCCGGCTGGAGTCATAGTTGAAGAAGGAATTTCAGATTATATTGATTGCAAAATAGAAGACCTAGGGTCTTTAGCTATTCACACCTAGTTAGGTTTATTTTGTGGCAAGGACAAAAAGATCAAACCAGAGTTTAGTATCCTAGAGAAGAAGAAACTCCATAATGCAGTATACTTTCTGGAAGATTTTATGGAGGATCATATCAGGATCATTTTGAGCAGAGTCCATGGTGACAAGATGTACTTGGAGAGAACACATGATATCATGCCTCAGGCCATTCATGCAGTCACCTGTTTCTGTAACATAGGGGAAGTGCCAGCCCTAAGAATGGTAAGCAAAACCAAAATGGCCAAGCTCACCGGTTCAACAAGTGACTCACGGGGTATGATAGTTAATCCTATCAAGGATGATCTGGTGAAATACGCTTGCATGGTGATAGGCTACAAAACATTCTCAGCCAGCAGGATTAATTCTGTATCTGCTGCAATGGTAAATGTCGCTTACCGGATGATTAAAGAGGATGCATCTTTTGACCTATGCACCGGTATGCAGAGGCAACTCCTGTTGAATCTAAAGGCGATCAAACAGGGCAATGCACTAAGGTTTAAGTTCGAACAACTACTGATAGGGTTGTTCTTCTATTTCCAAGGCTACTTTCCTAGAGTAGGAGATGTACAGTGGTCTCCTGACCAACCGGTAACCAAGCAGATCAGGGAAAGCATACAAGCCATTGGAACCGGTTACCCTAAAGTACTGAACAAATATTTTGATGAATTCAGAAGAAAGATGAGTCAAAGGGTAAGGATCTCAGGTGATATAGTTAAGAAATATGAAGATGACATCTGTTTCACCATTCAGGTGGACAAATGCTTAATGGAGGCTGTTGAGCCTAGAATGGAGGAAGTGGAGCCAATGGGCTATGAAGTTATGTATGATATGCTGGAAGGGTATGCCTCAACCCTTATTGCCTCACCTCTTGATCCTAAGGCTAAAAGGACCGGAACCTACTTGGAGAGGATCACACTAGCCGAGGAACCATCTGTTAAGAAAGGAAAAGAACCGGCAACAAAGAAAGCCAAGGCAGTGCCTGCAGCATTGGCACCTGCTACCACTGCAACTCCAAGAGTGACCAAGTGGTCACCTGCAAAGAAGAAATCGGAGGTGACACCGACAAAAGTCTTTGAAAGAAAAAGGAAGACTAAGACAAATGAACTAGACTCTGAAGAGACCGAGTCTAATGAAAAGCCAAAGAAGGCCAGACAGACAAAGAAAATGAAGAAGAATGAACCGGCAGGTAAATATTGATATCTCCTCATACAAACCTTTGACACATTTTCAAAGGATAGTTAAGAATATTAGGAGAAAATTACTTCATGATTTAGTAGATTATTATGATGATTTTAGTGATGAGGAGAAGGAAAAAGTATTACAGGAAATCATTATTTATTTGTGCAAAAATGACCGATCGCCATCAGAGATTAAATCTCAGACACCGAATTCTTTATTTAAAGCATTAGATAATAAATGGTGCATTGCCATTGAAAAGGAACAGGAGATTAGGGAGAAAGTCTTTGCACATTACTTTACCGACCTCTCAAATTCAGAATTGTTTGATGTATTGGACCAAAATAAAGGACTCTTCTTCACAAGGAGAAGAAGACTCTGGTTGTTGGAAGGAAGAATTGATGATGTTGAAAAAGACACTCATCAGTATATGAATCATGCTATTCAAGCTCACAAAGCACGAATGGTCAACCGACAAGCAGAAACAGAACCGATCATATCCAAACCAGATGAAGTATTTGATGAAGAAGGAAACCCGGTTGAAGAATAAATTGACACTATTGATGTCGATGCCCTGGATGTAGAAGATGTCACTCAGGACATACCTTATGAGGGAACAGAACAAGGGCAACAAGCCAAATAGGGTGGTGAGCAAGCTAAGGACACATCGGAAGCGACTAAGGAACAGGAAGAGAAAGAAAGAAGAGGAAGAGAAGAAGAAGAAAGAAGAGGAAAGGAAGAAGAAAGAAGAAGAGGACAAGGAAGAAAAGAGGAAGAAAGAAGAGGAAGAAAAGAAGAAGAAGGAAGAGGAAGAAAAGAAGAAGAAGGAAGAGGAAGAGAAGAAAAAGAAGGAAGAGGAAGAAAAGAAGATGGAAGAGAAAGAGAAAGAAGAGGAGAAGAGGAAAGAAGAAGACAAGAAAAAGAAAGAAGAGGAAGACAAGGAACAAGAACAGAAGAAAGAAGTAGAGAAAAGGAAGAAGGAAGAAGTAGACAAGGCAGCGAAAGCAATGGAGACTCCGAAGGCAACCGGGAGTCAAGCCAAACCGGCTGATATCTCTAGTCCTATTGATCTCTAGTCTGCAAGTGAGTCGGAGCTTATGCAAAGCATCAAGGTTGCTCAAGAGCACCTTGAGATCATTCGCAGGAAAAAGGAGCAGGACATAATTCAGGCAGCTGTAGACACCCTTACCAGTTTAATCCCCCGTACTAATCTTCCTAACACTGAATCATCACTAGCACAACTCAAACTACTATGTACTATAGTGGATGATCAGGTGCAAAGCCTGGAAGAAGCAGCTGAGGCAAATGCCAAGAAAGAGCACCAAAAGGCTCTTAACATTGCTTTGGTGAAAAAGATGAATGAGCTTCGGTCTGAACTGCTGAAAGACCAAAAGGACATAAGGAATGCCTTGGATGAGGGAAACTTGCTACTAAGCAAAATCTGTCAACCTCATCTATTCTGCGATGATGTGCTAGCTAAGAAGCAAAAGCTTCAAATGGACTTCTAGTCCTACTTGAGCACATTTAAGCCACCTTATGATTCCTTTGCAACATATGGGCAAACCGTTCACCAGTTCCAGATCCAGTCAGCCAAAATGGAGCAAGAGATCAGTACACGATCTAAAGATTTGCAGGAGCTACAACTAGTTTTACTTCCACGTCTGCAAATTCTTCAGAAGTGTTATCTGAACCTAGATGCCTTGACAGTTATGCAGGAGCTGAGCATAGTTGATGCCATGGAGGAACATGTATACCAGATGCAAACAGAAAAAGAAGTAGCCACCTCCTTACTTGAGTCCTGGTCTCTATCCATGAAACAATTTTTGCAGGACTATAAATCGGTTTTTGACAAGTATTATTCATTGTTGTCATAAACTTTTTATATATATCAAATGGAAACAGGGTTGTTCAGCGGTACTTTGTCATTGTTGGAAAAGGGGGAGAAGTACTCTATCTATTTTTGGAGACAAATAGGGAGAAGTATCTGATTTTAAAATTTTGATATATGTTTTTGATATATGCTATGTGCTCTGATATCTCAATGTTTATGCTCTGCATGCAAAATTGCTATACATTGTGTTGATTAAGGGATAGTGTATATGCTTAGGGGGAGCAATTTTGTTAATGGCATGTTTTTGTTGTAAAACACTTAGATGTCAAAATTTTATTTTTCCTAAGTGTTGCCATCAATGCCAAAGGGGGAGATTGTTGGCATTTTTGATGTTTATGTTGTGATTGTCATTGATGGACACACACTTGTATAGGAGATCCCCTTTATATGTATAAGCTAGAGCTCAACCGGTATTTGTTCCAACCGGTATGTTGTATTCTAGTCTTTAGACTATTGGTGATTTTGCAGAATGTGTTTCCTGGTCTGAAGCGACATGTCGACCTCAAGCAGCTCATAGATCTCAACCGGTACGAAGGAGCAAAGTGGCATAACACATTCTTACCAGTCTTCATTTTTGTCAAACTGGCAACCGGTATTTTGTATGAGCTGGTAATACTCTGTGATGAGTTACCAACCAACATTTTGTGATGAGTTACCAACCCACCGATTGATTGACGATGCCGACACACTAACGGTGCTTTTTGTGTCGTGTTACTAAGTATGTCTAGATTCACTGAACCTAGGAAATTATAATGTAATCCTATTGGACCGACATGAAATCAGATTCCTTTAAAAGGACATCATGTCTAGGGTTTTGAGTGGTTGTTGCTGTTGCTGAAAGGGTTTATGTTTTGGCTAGGGTTTAAGGTGGTTGTTGAGTTGTTGTAAGAGCGATCTTATCTGAGAAGATCAAGTTGTAAACATAAAGAGATAGAGAAGATTGAAGTAACGCTGAAATGCATTAGCAGTGAGCTATACTGGATCTAACCAAGCAGTTTGTGCTATTAGATAGATCAAACACTTGTTGATTACTCACATCTTTGACAAGTCTGTAGCCCTTAACTGGGTAGGCCCAAAAGCCTTTGTAAAATCCTCTAACAAGGTGGTTCACTTCTGTGAATCTAAAATCCTCTAACAAGGTAGTCTTTAATCAGACTTATCTCCTAACAGAGATTGAGATTCCTAACAGGATCTGTTCTGGTGAAGAACATTGTAAGACCTTAACCGATCTGGTTTCTATTTTGCAAATAGTGACTTGTGAGTTCCATCTCACTGTGGTTTTTCCCAGTTGGGTTTCCACGTCAAATATCTTGTGTTATAGTTGTATTGCTTTTGTGGGTGAATGCTTTATTTGCATTTTGGTTTGCATGTGTGATAACCGGTCTGTCTAATAGACTGTTTTATCGGTTTATCTTCAGACTGTGTAAGTGTTTAAGTATAGAGATTTTTGGCATACTAATTCATCCCGCCCTCTTAGTATTCATCAAATCACAATGGAGCAAGTGAGAGATTTCACAAAAACATGGAAGAAGTACACAAACTATATGAGGAAATCAGAAAGCGAGAAGAGTTTGAAGCATTATTGGCTAGAAGGTTACCGAGAGGCAAAGGTAAGTATAAAGGAAAGTTACCTTTGAAATGTTTTAACTGTGATAAAATTGGACATATGGCTTCAAACTGTCATGACAAAGAATCTAGTGAAAAGAGAGAATACCGAGATGACAAACAGAAATACAACCAATACAGAGGGCACCAGGATTTCAAAAGGAGAGATAGAAAGACATGCTTAGTAGCTGATGAGGAATCCAATGATGATAAATCTGATGGGACTAAGATAGAGGAAGTTGTATATGTGTCTATCAAAGATTCATATGAAGAAAGGTATGAAGAAAAAGCCTTAATATCGCACATAAATAATAATGATTCTTGGATCATGAATAGTGGATGCTCACATCACATGACACATGATAAACACAAGTTTATTAAATTAGAAGATAATGATGGAGGTTATGTAAGATTTGGTAATGATGCACCATGTCCTGTGAAAGGTAAAGCATCTGTCACACTTCTTGACAATTCTAAATGTGATGATGTATATTGGGCTAAAGGTCAGAAATACAATTTGTTGAGTGTAGCACAACTAAACAATACAGGATACCGAATAGAATTTCAGAAAGGAATTGTCAAAGTTCATGACAAACATGGAAAGTTGGCTGCTATTGGAACTCAAACAAGAGGTAATACATTTCATCTTGACTCAACTCAGAACAATTGTCTGTATACAAAAATAGAAGATACCTGGTTATGGCATAAAAGGTTTTGTCATGTAAATTTTGATAACCTGATCAAAATAAGTAAGAAGCACCAAGTAAGAGGTCTACCGAACTTGGAAAAACCTAAGAATGCAATATGCCAAGGATGACAGATGGGTAAGATGACAAAATCAAGCTTTACAAGTAGTCTTACACTTCTAAAGGAATTTTAGATCTTGTACACACTGATATTTGTGGTCCTATGAAAGTTCAAAGTTATTATGGTGATAAATACTTCATATTATTTGTGGATGATTACTCAAGGATGATGTCAGTTATGTTTTTAAAAGAGAAATTAGAAGCCTTTCAAATGTTCAAATGGTATAAGGCAAGAGTTGAAAATGAAACAGGAAGACAGTTGAAATGTCTAAGATCTGATAGAGGAGGAGAGTTCATTTCAGATGAATTTAACTTATTGTACAATGATCATGGTACAAAGAGACAAGTGTCTGCACCGAGAACACCATAGCAAAATGGGATAGCTAAAAGAAGAAACAGATCAATTGTAGATTGTGCCAGAACTTTGATGATAGAAAAGAGAGTACCTCAAATATTTTGGAGAGACACAATAAGCACTGCAGTTTAAACCCTAAACTGAGTACAACTGAAGAAAGGAACTATGAAGACACCGTATGAAATCTGGTACGACAAGAAACCAAATATAAGTTATTTTAAAATATTTGGAAGTAAATGTTATGTTCACAAAGATGACAGAAATGGAAAATTGAAATCAGAAAAGTGAGGAAGGAACATTTCTTGGTTATTCCTCTAGGAGTAAAGCATTTAAATGTCTGATCAAATCATCTAACAAAATAGTGGAAAGTGCAAATGTGAAAATTGATGAATTGCAGAAAGGAATGATGAAGGAAACTCCAAAGAACCAGAAGATTATGAAGAGTTTGTATATGTACAACCGAGAAGTCTATCCGAGAAAGCAGAAAATACTCAGTTACCAAGTGATGAAGAAGATCATACAGAGCCTATCGAGCCTATATTAGCAAAATATATCAGAAGAAATCATGCATCAAGTCAGATTATAGGAGATAAGGATGATCCAATGATGACAAGGAACAAACTGAGACAGAACACATGTCTGATATCCAAGTTTGAACCGAGGATAGTAAAAGAGGCATTAAGAAATGAAGATTGGGTGAGTGCTATGACATAAGAGATTCAACAAATCAAAAAAAAAGAAACATGGACACTGGTCCCAAGACCAAAAGAGAAAAATGTAATCGGTACAAAGTGGATTTTCAGAAATAAGCTAAATGAAAAAGGTGAGTTTATTTGGAATAGCAGAAGGCTAGTTTGCAAAGGTTATGCTCAAGAAGAAGGAATAGACTATGGTGAGACTTTTGCACCTGTGGCAAGACTTGAGGGAGTGAGAACATTGTTGGCATATGCTACTTACAAAAATTTCAAGGTATATCAAATGGATGTTAAATTTGCATTTTTGAATGGTATACTAGAAGAAGAAGTCTATATTGAACAACCTGAAGGATTTATTGAAGAGAAGAATAAAGATCAGGTATGTAAGCTGAACAAGGCTTTATATGGCCTAAAGAAAGCACCTAGAGCATGGTATGAAAGGTTGCACTCTTACTTATTCAAGATTGGATTTATGAGAACTAGTGAAAACAACAACATGTATATGAAGAATGATGAAGATAATGGAATACTGATTTCAGCCATATCTGTTGATGATATTATTTTTTGTGGAAATGATTCTTTATGCAAGAACTTTGGAAATGAAATGTGCAAAGAATTTGAGATGTCATTAATCGGTGAAATAAAGTATTTTATAGGTTTACAAATACTGCAAATGAAAAATGGGATTTTCATTACTCAATCCAAGTATATAAAGGAAATCTTGAAGAAATTTGGAATGGAGGATTCTAAACCTGTAAGTACTCCTATGACTACTAATTGTAAACTATCAAAGAATGATGAATCTGCATCTGTTGATGAGACACTTTACCGATCTATGATTGGAAAGTTGCAATATGTAGTTCACAACAGGCCTGATATAGCACATGCAGTAGGTATAGCTGCAAGATTTTCTGCAGATCCCAAAGAAACCCATATGATAGCAATCAAGAGAATTTTCAGATACTTGAGAGGCACTGAAGATTATGGTTTACTATATAAAAAGAGGAATGATTTTGACTTAAAAGTCTATACTGATGCTGATTGGGCAGGAAATATTGATGACAGGAAAAGCACAAGTGGTGGAGCTTTCTTTTTGGGAGAAAGACTAGTGAGTTGGCTTAGCAAGAAATAAGGATGCATTTCACAGTCAACAACTGAAGTTGAATATGTCGTTGCAACATTGAATTGTACCTATATAGCATGGATCAAACAATTGTTGGAAGGTATGAATGAGACAGTTACCGAGTGAGTAACTATAATTTGTGATAATACAAGTGCTATTAGCATTTCAAAGAATCCGGTAATGCACTCTAAGACAAAGCATATCTCTATAAAGTATCATTATCTAAGAGAAGAAGTTCAAGAAAAGAAAGTTGTGCTGGAGTATGTTAGCACAAAGGAACAAATAGCATACATCTTCACAAAGCTACTGCCAAGGGACACTTTTGAGTATCTCAGAAGTAATTTAGGGGTCCTACCCCTATCCAGTACTCACTGACAGAGTTCGGTGAAAGCATCAATTCTATAACTCTACAGAATACTATTTGTGAGTTGATGCCGATTTACACACTTTAGGAGGTTGCCTAAACTTGTACAGGAAAGAATGAATGAAGACAAGATGCCCCGACCGAGACTGAGATGATACATTTTTATATGTTTTAACAACAAGGAAATTACTTCATAGGGGAAGTAATCATGGATTAGTTTTACTTTAGGCATTGTTGTCAAAGGGGGAGAAGACTAATGACAGGGGGAGAAGATTACAGGAGAAGTTTACAACTCAAGGATAACAAGAGAAGAATAACAACAGTCTGAATCAATTGGAATAAATCAAGTTGGTATTGCCATCAATGCCAAAGGGGGAGATTGTTGGCATTACATTAAATTTGTTGATATGATGATATTGAGAAGGTTGTTGGAGATTGATGATATAATTGATAAAGGTTGATTACTGTCTTAATAATATTATTTTGTCATTGATGTCAAGCAATTGATTTTCTGATTCAGTATGATGTTGCCATATCTTAAAGAGTATGTTTTGATGAGTATAAAGATGTCGGTAAGTGACACAGAAAGAATGTGAAAATGAAGGGGAGTAATAAGTTATTCAATGGGCAACTATTACCGAGTTAGACAGTGATGAGATTATGTTATTTTGATTGTTTTGATATCCTATATATGTATATTCGAAGATTGAGTAAGAAGGAGAAAAGATTTCATGTAATACAATGAGTAAAGGTTTGATACTATTCTATTTTACCGAGCAAGGAGCTAGTCGGTAAACACCAAGGTTATCAGTGTCGGTTAAAGAAGAAATAAGTTACCGAGTAAAGTTCAGTATTTACAGAGTATCAACCAAGCAGTAACATAATGCATTGGATGAATAAATACATTATTAAATGAAGGATGCCAATGAGCTAGAGATTTATAGAATATTGGAATGCCATGCAAGAAGTTTGTTAAGGATCAACGGCAATGAAAATTCAAGAGTTAGATCTACAACACAGATTGAACAGTCATAACCGAGCACAAGTACCAAGGAAGGTATACAAGTTTCAAGGCAAGATAAAACATTTTTCAGTTCGAAGGATTCAATGAACCTAGTCAAGTTTTAAGATCTGATGGCTAAGATTAATCATGGGAAATGTGATTAATGAGATTAAGCGTTTAGGAATTGCTTATAAATAAGGAATAGTTGATGAACAACATATGCGGGCAAATAGAAGAGCAGTGATACTGCAAAGGTGATTACTGAGTACAGAAGATTGGAGATCTTATTGTAGAACAGATTGAGAAGGCCAACAAGGAGGAAGATAAGTCTTTTGACAAGATTATTTTGAGCACATAGAGTCTGGTTTAACATTTTAGATGTGAAGTTGCAGATATATGTTATTACTGTTATTTATTTTTGTAAGTGCCAGGAAATCTCTTAACTGAGTGGACCTAACAGTCTTATTTGTAAATCATCTAGCAAGGTAACATTCTGAATGAGTGTTTGAAATCCTTTGACAAGGTCACTTCTAACAAAGTGCAAGATTCTGATAGATCTAAGGGAAATCCCTTGACCGGGTCACATCTAGCAATGTGTTTATGTAATCTTTAATAGGATTGGCTTTTAACCGAGCATAGTCTAGAAGAGTATATTTTCTTAGTGGGTCCGAAATCCCACAGTGGTTTTTCCCTATTTGGGTTTCCACGTTAAATCTAGTGTTAAATGTGTTTTGATGTTTCAAGTTTATCAGTTTATGAGTTTGAATGATTTACAGTCATAGTTGTTGATCAAGTAAGTTCTACCGAGGTTGAATCTGGATAGATCATTGTATTGTGAGTTTATTTGATTCACCCCCCCCTCTCATCTAACTAATAATTGGTATCAAAGCTAGAACTCTGAAAGAAAATTTTAAAGGAACTTGAGGCAAGATCGGAAGATGTATAAAAGGAATGCACCAAAGTTGAATAAGTCAAGTTTCACCACATGGCAGAAAAGGATGAAGTTGCAATTATCAGGAATTGGAGAATATGCAACATATTATTTGGAAAATGATTACACTGCACCTATCACCTACCCGATGACAATGGAAGAGATAAAGGCAAAGCAAGAACATATTCAAGCAATGATTGAAATAACATCAACATTGACCGACTCAGAGATTTATGATCTAGAAGGTTGTAATGATGCCAAAGCTATGTGGAATAAGCTTATATCTATGTATGGTGGTGACGAACATGTTTAAAGAGAAAAAGTAGACAGTCTAAGAGGAAAACTTGAATCCATGAGAATGAATGAAGGTGAGAACATAATCCAATACAATACAAGGTTAAAGGAAACTGTCAATCAAATCAAAGGAGCAGGAGGAACTATCGAAGAAAAGGATGTAACAAGTAAGTTGCTGAGAACACTTCTACCTGCTTATGCCATTCGAGTCTTTGCAATTAATGAATTAAGGTCTGTACCAAACATGCCAGTCTATTTGGATGCTACTATTGATAAGCTACATGCTTTTGAGTTGAGTAGTTTTGATAACAATGGGTCTTCGGTTAGCAAAGTTGAATCTGCATTCAGTTCTTTTTATCTTGATGCATCTAATGATTACAATGATAGAATGTATAAGTATGCTGAAGGAAATCATAGTGGAGCAAGTGAGAGATTTCACAAAAACATGGAAGAAGTACACAAACTATATGAGGAAATCAGAAAGCAAGAAGAGTTTGAAGCATTATTGGCCAGAGGGTTACTGAGAGGCAAAGGTAAGTATAAAGGAAAGTTACCTTTGAAATGTTTTAACTGTGATAAAATTGGACATATGGCTTCAAACTGTCATGACAAAGAATCTAGTGAAAAGAGAGAATACCGAGATGACAAATAGAAAGACAACCAATACAGAGAGCACCGAGACTTCAGAAGGAGAGATAGAAAGACATGCCTAGTAGCTGATGAGGAATCCAATGATGATAAATCTGATGGGGCTGAGACATAGGAAGTTGTATATGTGGCTATCAAAGATGGATCAGATGAAGAAAGGTATGAAGAAAAAGCCTTAATATCACACATAAATAATAATGATTCTTGGATCATAGATAGTGGATGCTCACATCACATGACAGGTGATAAACACAAGTTTGTTAAATTAGAAGATTATGATGGAGGTTATGTAAGATTTGGTAATGATGCACCATGTCCTGTGAAAGGTAAAGGATCTATCACACTTCTTGACAATTCTAAATGTGATGATGTATATTGGGTTGAAGGTCTGAAATACAATTTGTTGAGTGTAGCACAGCTAAACAATACAGGATACCGAATAGAATTTCAGAAAGGAATTGTCAAAGTTCATGACAAACATGGAAAGTTGGCTGCTACCTGGACTCAAACAAGAGGTAATACATTTCATTTTGACTCAACTCGGAACAATTGTCTGTATTAAAAAATAGAAGATACCGGGTTATGGAATAAAAGGTTTTGTCATGTAAATTTTGATAACCTGATCAAAATAAGTAAGAAGCACAGAGTAAGAGGTCTACCGAGCTTGGAAAACCCTAAGAATGCAATATGCAAAGGATGCCAGATGGGTAAGATGACAAAATCAAGCTTTACAAGTAGTCTTACACTTCTAAAGGAATTTTAGATCTTGTACACACTGATATTTGTGGTCCTATGAAAGTTCAAAGTTATTATGGTGATAAATACTTCATATTATTTGTGGATGATTACTCAAGGATGATGTCAGTTATGTTTTTAAAAGAGAAATCAGAAGCCTTTCAAATGTTCAAATGGTATAAGGCAAGAGTTGAAAATGAAACAGGAAGACAGTTGAAATGTCTAAGATCTGATAGAGGAGGAGAGTTCATTTAAGATGAATTTAACTTATTCTGCAATGATCATGGTATAAAGAGACAAGTGTCTGCACCGAGAACACCACAACAAAATGGGATAGCTGAAAGAAGAAACAGATCAATTGTAGATTGTGCCAGAACTTTGATGATAGAAAAGAGAGTCCCTCAAATCTTTTGGAGAGAAGCAATAAGGACTGCAGTTTACACCCTGAATCGAGTACAACTAAAGAAAGTAACTATGAAGACACCGT
Source organism: Cryptomeria japonica (assembly GCF_030272615.1). NCBI lineage: Eukaryota > Viridiplantae > Streptophyta > Pinopsida > Cupressales > Cupressaceae > Cryptomeria > Cryptomeria japonica. The sequence continues at coordinate 266,744,665 of NC_081407.1, read as the reverse complement.
ATGAAATCTGGTATGACAAGAAACCAAATGCAAGGTATTTTAAAATATTTGGAAGTAAATGTTATGTTCACAAAGATGACAGAAATGGAAAATTTGATCAGAAAAGTGAGGAAGGAACATTTCTTGGTTATTCCTCTAGGAGTAAAGCATTTAAATGTCTGATCAAATCATCTAACAAAATAGTGGAAAGTGAAAATGTGAAAATTGATGAATTTGTAGAAAGGAATGATGAAGGAAACTCCAAAGAACTAGAAGATTATGAAGAGTTTGTATATGTACAACTGAGATGTCTAACCGAGAAATCCGATGAAGAAAATACTCAGTTATCGAGTGATGAAGAAGATTATACAGAGCCTATCGAGCCTATATTAGCAAAATATGTCAGAAGAAATCATGCATACGTCAGATTATAGGAGATAAGGATGATCTAGTGATGGCAAGGAACAAACTGAGACAGAACACGTGTCTGATATCCGAGTTTGAACCGAGGATAGTAAAAGAGGCATTAAGCAATGAAGATTGGGTGAGTGCTATGACAGAAGAGATTGAACAAATCAAGAAAAATGAAACATGGACACTGGTCCCAAGACCAAAAGAGAAAAATGTAATCGGTACAAAGTGGATTTTCAGAAATAAGCTAAATGAAAAAGGTGAGTTTATTTGGAATAACGGAAGGCTAGTTTGCAAAGGTTATGCTCAAGAAGAAGGAATAGACTATGGTGAGACTTTTGCACCTGTGGCAAGACTTGAGGGAGTGAGAACATTGTTGGCATATGCTGCTTACAAAAATTTCAAGGTATATCAAATGGATGTTAAATCTGCATTTTTGAATGGTATACTAGAAGAAGAAGTCTATATTGAACAACCTCAAGGATTTATTGAAGAGAAGAATAAAGATCAGGTATGTAAGCTAAACAAAGCTTTATATGGCCTAAAGAAAGCACCTAGAGCATGGTATGAAAGGTTGCACTCTTACTTATTCAAGATTGGATTTATGAGAACTAGTGAAAACAACAACATGTATATGAAGAATGATGAAGATAATGGAATACTGATTTCAGCCATATTTGTTGATGATATTATTTTTTGTGGAAATGATTCTTTATGCAAGAACTTTGGAAATGAAATGTGCAAAGAATTTGAGATGTCATTAATCGGTGAAATAAAGTATTTTATAGGTTTACAAATACTGCAAATGAAAAATGGGATTTTCATTACTCAATCCAAGTATATAAAGGAAATCTTGAAGAAATTTGGAATGGAGGATTCTAAACATGTAAGTACTCCTATGACTACTAATTGTAAACTATCAAAGAATGATGAATCTGCATCTGTTGATGAGACACTTTACCGATCTATGATTGGAAAGTTGCAATATGTAGTTCACAACAGGCCTGATATAGCACATGCAGTAGGTATAGCTGCAAGATTTTCTATAGATCCCAAAGAAACCCATATGACAGCAATCAAGAGAATTTTCAGATACTTGAGAGGCACTGAAGATTATGGTTTACTATATAAAAAGAGGAATGATTTTAACTTAAAAGTCTATACTGATGCTGATTGGGCAGGAAATATTGATGACAGGAAAAGCACAAGTGGTGGAGCTTTCTTTTTGGGAGAAAGACTAGTGAGTTGGCTTAGCAAGAAACAAGGATGCATTTCACAGTCAACAACTGAAGTTGAATATGTCATTGCAACATTGAATTGTACCTATATAGCATGGATCAAACAATTGTTGGAAGGTATGAATGAGACAGTTACCGAGGTAGTAACTATATTTTGTGATAATTCAAGTGCTATTAGCATTTCAAAGAATCTGGTAATGCACTCTAAGACAAAGCATATCTCTATAAAGTATCATTATCTAAGAGAAGAAGTTCAAGAAAAGAAAGTTGTGCTGGAGTATGTTAGCACAAAGGAACAAATAGCATACATCTTCACAAAGCTACTGCCAAGGGACACTTTTGAGTATCTCAGAAGTAATTTAGGGGTCCTACCCCTATCCAGTACTCACTGATAGAGTTCGGTGAAAGCATCAATTCTATAACTCTACAGAATACTATTTGTGAGTTGATGCTGATTTACACACTTTAGGAGGTTGCCTAAACTTGTGCAGGAAACAGTGAATGAAGACAAGATGCCTTGACCGAGACTGAGATGATACATTTGTATATGTTTTAACAACAAGGTAATTACTTCATAGGGGAAGTAATCATGGATTAGTTTTACTTTTGGCATTGTTGTCAAAAGGGGAGAAGACTAATGACAGGGGGAGAAGATTACATGAGAAGTTTACAACTCAAGGATAACAAGAGAAGAATAACAATAGTCCGAATCAATTGGAATAAATCAAGTTGGTATTGCCATCAATGCCAAAGGGGGAGATTGTTGGCATTACATTAAGTTTGTTGGTATGATGATATTGAGAAGGTTGTTGGAGATTGATGATATAATTGATTAAGGATGATTACTGTCTTAATAATATTATTTTGTCATTGATGTCAAGCAATTGATTTTCTGATTCAGTATGATGTTGCCATATCTTAAAGAGTATATTTTGATGAGTATAAAGATGTTGGTAAGTGACACAGAAAGAATGTGAAAATGAAGGGGAGTAATAAGTTATTCAATGGGAAACTATTACCGAGTTAGACAGTGATGAGATTATGTTATTTTGATTGTTTTGATATCCTATATATGTGTATTCGAAGACTGAATAAGAAGGAGAAAAGATTTCATGTAATACAATGAGTAAAGGTTTGATACTATTCTATTTTATTGAGCAAGGAGCTAGTCAGTAAACACCGAGGTTATCAGTGTCGGTTAAAGAAGAAAGAAGTTACCGAGTAAAGTTCAGTATTTACCGAGTATCAACTGAGTAGTAACATAATGCATTGGATGAATAAATACATTATTAAATGAAGGATGCCAATGAGTTTGAGATTTATAGAAGATTGGAATGTCGTGCAAGAAGTTTGTTAAGGATGAATGACAATGAAAATTCAAGAGTTAGATCTACAACACAGATTGAACGGTCATAACCGAGCACAAGTACCAAGGAAGGTATACAAGTTTCAAGGCAAGATAAAACATTTTTGAGTTCGAAGGATTCAATGAACCTAGTCAAGTTTTATGATCTGATGGCTAAGATTAATCATGGGAAATGTGATTAATGAGATTAAGCAGTTAGGAATTGCTTATAAATAAGGAATAGTTGATGAACAACATATGCGGGCAAATAGAAGAGCAGTGATACTGCAGAGGTGATTACCGAGTACATAAGAGTGGAGATCTGATTGAAGAACAGATTGAGAAGCCCAGCAAGGAGGAAGATAAGTCTTTTGACCATATTATTTTGAGCACATAGAGTCTGCTTTAACATTTCAGATGTGAAGTTGTAGATATATGTTATTACTGTTATTTATCTTTGTAATTGACAAGAAATATCTTAACCGAGTGGACCTAACAGTCTTATTTGTAAATCCTCTAGCAAGGTAACATTCTGAATGAGTGTTTGAAATCCTTTGACAAGGTCACTTCTAACAAAGTGCAAGATTCTGATAGATCTAAGGGAAATCCCTTGACCGGGTCACATCTAGCAATGTGTTTATGTAGTCTTTAACATGATTGGCTTTTAACCGAGCATACTCTAGAAGAGTATATTTTCTTAGTGGGTCCGAAATCCCACAGTGGTTTTTCCCTATTTGGGTTTCCACGTTAAATCTAGTGTTAAATGTGTTTTGATGTTTCAAGTTTATCAGTTTATGAGTTTGAATGATTTACAGTGATAGTTTCATATCAAGTTAGTTCTACCGAGGTTGAATCTGGATAGATCATTGTATTGTGAGTTTATCTGATTCACCCCCCCCTCTCATCTAACTAACATTATAACCACGTGTAGTGATTGTTTATGTTGAAATTGGGAATTAAAATTATTGTAAAACTTGTGAGATTCAACCACTAAACCTAGTTTTACAATGAATCCAACATAAAAGCCAATGAAGATCCTAACAACATGAAAATATGAAATAAAATATAAACATTATTTTTTTATAAGCATTCTCCAAAGGCTTGTCTTTGTTGTCCTCATATCTCCATTGATCTTGCTTGATGTATTATGGTTGCTCTTAGATTTATGTGTGCACAAGAGCTTTATAGAGAACAAATTGTGGTTGTGTATGCAATTCGATAGAGTGTAGGTGCTTGTACTTGAATTCTATTTGGAATGATAGGGAAAATGTCTCTTTTATAGAGAGCACTCTAAAAATTGAGAGCTAGGGTTAAGAGGTGGAGGGATAAATGACCGAGTCAGATTAGGGGGTAAGTATAGGAAATAGGAAACTATTAGAGAGGTGGTTCATGGTAAAATTAAGAGATGAATGACAAGTGTCATGGAGGGAAAAAACTAATGAATTAATTAAATAAATACAAATTTATTTAATTAATAGTAGAAGTGGGGCCAATTAAATGAATACAATATTTAATTTAGGGAAAGACTAATTTAAATAAATAAAAAAATATTTATTTAAATGGAGTAAGGCTAGAAGAGGATTAGTGAATTAATTAAATTAATAAAAATATATTTAATTAATAGAAGGCTTAGGATAAAGTAGTTAAATAAATAAAATATTTATTTAATTAGGGTAGGAAAATTTTAAGTGTCTATAATGATTACCACAATTTGGATTTTATGCTTCTTAAGCTATTCTCTTGGTCCCTCAAGGGAAATGCGTTAGAGTGGTATAGCTCCTTACTAGATCATTCAATCTAGATGTTTGATCAACTAATGGATTTGTTGCTCAAATGGTTTCAAGAAAACATTAGAAGCATGGTCACCATAGCTGACCTTGTTCATTTTGAGCAAAACCCGAATGAGAAAATTATTGATTTCATCTCTTGGTACCAATCTATCTCTACCAAAATTACCTTTTCCTTGCCAGATAGTGACTTGCAATTTTTTTTTATTGATAATCTACAATTGACATTGAGATAAAATTTTCCCTTAACCATTATCAAAACTTTTCCAACCTATGTTTCACACTCACTAACTACCAAAATACGATGATTCAATTAAGAGAATCCACTTCGAACTTGTTGGTATTTTGGTATGGTTTTGTCATTGATGTCAACACCTACTAAATACACCCACTTTGGAGATCCAACAACATTCACTGGCAATCAGTAAACTGTTCAAAACAGTCACCGGTATATGGTTAACCGATAGGATATAATGTTCACCGGTACCTGCATTGACATGGAAGACACCTGGTAATGTCGAAGACATCATGTGGACACCTTTCTTTGAAGTAATAATCATTGGCATATTCTTATTTGCATATTTGCTTTTACTGACAAATAGGTCCAGGTTATCTAGGGTTACACCAGTAGGTTTATCTTTTCCAGATCAGCATGGCACGCTATGGAGATGATTTATTATTGTTGTAAATTCATTAAGCCGACATGTTCAATCGGTTATTGCATCAGCTATTGTATTATTTGTAAAATATTTTATTGTAATATCTTGTAGAGCCAACCTACTAAAATTGGTCTTAGGGTATAGTATAAATGTAAGATCTTATTTGTAAGATCAAGTGTGGAATGCAAAAAAGATTTAAGGAAGGATATATGCGAAATCAAGCAGAGATACACACGAAGACATCATTTGAAGGTGAAGTTAGGTTTTTGTAGAAGCTTATCAGCATTACACAGGTACTGAATCCAGCATATGAAGATGCTATTTTGTGCAGTACATTCTCATTGGATTTAACCATCCAACTGTAGTCAGTGTGACTCCCATTTGTGATTGAGCAGTGAGCTCTAGGCTGTTGGCCTTTCTGCATGTGCAGACCCCTCTTTGTACACTTACTATTTGCAGTAGTATCATCTGATTGTGGGTAAGGTTTCCCACCGTGGTTTTTCCCCTTACAGGGTTTCCACGTACAAATATTTGTGTCATGTGTTGTGGATGACTTTATGTTTATGTTTCATGCATTAATTCTTACCGACATAGCAATTTTCTATTAACATTGTTTACCGACATACTCAACTGTCTTACCGGTACTAAGCATTGAGTTGGTTAATAAGATTTTTGTTTGAATTTATTAGACAACTAATTCACCCCCCCCTCTCAGTTGTCCCCGGGACCTACAATTGGTATCAGAGCCTAGTCCTCTTTTTGCAGAAGTTTAACAACTTGAGGAGATCCAATGTCTACTAATTATTTCAGAAAGGATAGTCCTAAACTTGATGGAACCAACTATGGGATATGGAAAATCAGAATGGAGACACATCTGAATTGCATTGGTAAAGACATCTGGGAAGTTACTAAGAATGGTTATACTGCTACTGTAGCTGGTTAGCCTGCTCCTATTATTTTAGCTAAAGATGAAGAAAATGATTGCAAAGCAAGAGAAGCACTCTTGAGCACATTATCAGATCAACAAATCATGGGGTTATCAGATAGATCTACTGCAAAAGCTATTTGGGATCATTTGGAAACAATGAATGAAGGGGATTCCATAGTCAAAATTGCAAAACTTGAAAGCTTCCGAGTCAGGTATGAACATCTGAAAATGGAAGAAGATGAAAGAATTTCTGCTTTTATGGAAAGAGTAAATGAAATTGTTTTAGGTATCAAATGTTGTGGAGGAACCTTGAGTGAAGATGAGATTGTTTCAAAAATCTTAAGAGGTTTTCCACTGGCATATAAAATGAAGGTTACTGCTATTAATGAGTTGAGAACAATGCCTAATACATCAGTAACTAGGGATACATTGATTGGAAAAATTTTAGCTTTTGAAATTGAGGAATTTGGTCCTGTTGCTACTATAAAAACTGATTTGGCCTTCAAAGCATCAACATCATCTACTCCATCTTTTGATAAATTAGACTAGAGAGCCTTTTATGCAAGAGAACTTGAAGAAACTAGGAAGGAGAATGAAGAACTTGAAGAACTTGAAGCACTATTTGCAAGGAAAATGCCAAAAGGTCCAATTGGAAGTAAGTATGAAGGTAAAGCACCCTTTAAATGTTTCAACTACAATAAGATTGGTCATATGGCTTCAAGATGCCCTGATAGACATGCTAGACTAAGAGAAGAAGCTTGAAGGACATACAAACCTAATCCTGAATATCAGAGATACAAATTTAACAAAAACAAAGATAAATCTTGTTACATTGCTGATGAAGGTGTGACTGATGATTCTGATGAAGATTCAGCAGACAACGGATGGGTCTTTGTTGCTATAACAGAAGATCAACCGGTACCTATTGCTCAACCGGTAGAACAAGCCCTAGCAGCTAAAGTGGAATCAAAGGATGAATGGATTATTGACTCAGGATGCTCACATCACATGACTGGAGACAAAGGTAAATTCTTGAACTTTCAAGAATACAATGGAGGTTTAGTAAGATCCGGAGATGACAAAGCCTGTTCAATCAAAGGTAAGGGTTCAATATCTCTTGATGGTAAACATAACACTAACAATGTTTACTATGTTGAAGGATTAAAACATAATCTTTTAAGTGTTGGTCAATTAGTTGAGAAAGGTTTTCAGTTACAATTTAAAAATGGAAAATGCAAAATCATGAATAGAACTGGTTTGGAAATTGTAACCGGTAATCAGACTAGAGGTAATATCTTTCATTTGAATAACAGTGAAAAGGCATGCTTAATTGCTCATATAGATGAAAGTTGGCTATGGCATAAAAGACTATGTCATGTAAATTTTGATTGCATGGTAAAAATCAGTACTTCTAAGGCAGTTAGAGATCTACCTAAAATTGTGAAACCTCAGAATACAATTTGCAAGGAATGTCAATTTGGAAAACAAGTTAGAGCTAGTTTCAAAAGTATTCCAGAAAAATCCAATAATGCTCTTGATTTAATTCACACTGATTTATGTGGTCCGGCTAGAACTAAAAGCTTACAAGGTGATAGATATTTTATCCTAATTATTGATGATTATTCTAGAATGTGTTGGGTTACTTTTCTCAGAGAAAAATCAGAAGCACTTGGGAAGTTCAAACTATTCAAAGCAATGGTTGAAAATGAAACCGGTAAGAAAATTAAATGTTTAAGATCAGATCAAGGAGGAGAATTCACATCTAGAGATTTTAATACCTTCTGTGAAGTAAATGGAATCAAAAGACAATTATCAGCACCTCAGACACCACAATAGAATGGAGTTGTTGAAAGGAAAAACAGAACTATTTTGGATGCAGCAAGAAGTATGTTATCAGAAGCAAATCTACCACATGTGTACTGGAGAGAGGCAGTAAGCACTGCTGTCTATACATTCAACAAAGTTCACATCAAAGGTGAAACCGGTAAGACCCCTCATGAACTATGGTTTGGTAATACTCCTACTCTTAAGTATTTCAGAATTTTTGGAAGTAAATGTTATATTAGAAGAGATGAGTATATTGACAAGTTTGATCCTAGAAGTGATGAAGGAATATTTCTTGGTTATTCATCTAAGAGTAAAGCTTATAGATGTTTTAATAAAAGACTACAAAAAATTGTTGAGAGTACAAATGTAAAGATTGATGAACAATTCAGAGGAACTTCAAGGTATATAGACTCTGAACCAGTAACAGAAATTATGACAAATGAACCAACACCAAATCCACCGGTACAGAATAATGATCCAATTACTCCGGTATCATCAGAGGATACCACAGTAATTGAATAACAACAACAGACTAAGACACCCCGGTATGTAAGACTGAATCATTTTGAAGATCAGATAATTGGAAGCAAATTTAAAGGAGTCATGACAAGAGGAAGATTGGCAAATGAAGAGGTATGTCTTATTTCTCAAATTGAACCATTATCTATCAATGAGGCATGTGAAGATAAATTCTGGATTAAAGCTATGGAAGAAGAATTAGGACAAATTGAGAAAAATAATACTTGGACATTAGTTCCCCGGCCTGAAAATAAAAATGTAATTGGAACCAAATGGGTATTTAGAAACAAACTCAATGAAGATGGTAAGGTTGCCAGGAATAAAGCAAGACTAGTGTGTAAGGGATATTCTCAGAAAGAGGGAGTTGATTACAATGAAACTTTTGCACCGGTAGCCATAATTGAGGCAGTTAGATTATTCTTGGCCTTTGCAGCTCACAAGGATTACAAAGTTTATCAAATGGATATTAAATGTGCATTTTTGATTGGAGATCTTGAAGAAGTTTATATTGAACAAACTGATGGATTTTCTTTGACAGATAACAATGATATGGTTTGCAGATTAAGAAAAGCTCTGTATGGACTAAAACAAGCTCCAAGAGCCTGGTCTACAAGATTGGATAAGTATCTTTTAATAATTGGTTTTACTAAAGGAAATGCAGATAGCAATTTATATTAAAAAGTAACTAATGATGACATCTTGATTATGGAAGTATTTGTTGATGATATAATCTTTGGAGGAGAAGATGGATTATGCAAAGAATTTTCTCTTAAAACACAACATGAATTTGAAATGTCTATGATTGGAGAAATAAAATTCTTTTTAGGATTGCAGATTTTACAGACTGATAAAGGCATATTTTTGAGTCAATCTAAGTACTTGAAAGAACTACTTAAGAAATTTGGGATGGAAAACTCTAAACCGGTAAGCACACCTATGACTACAAATGACAAATTATCTCAAAGGGATGAATCTACAACTGTCAATCCAACTAGATACAAATCTATGATAGGAGGTTTACTGTATTTGACACAAACCAGACTTGATATTATGAATGCAGTATGTATAGTTTCTAGATTTCAGAGTAATCCCAGGGAAAATCATGAATCAACAGTAAAAAGGATTTTTCGGTACTTACAAGGCACAACAAATCTTGGATTATGGTATCCTAAAGATGAAGATTTTGATCTATATGCATACACAGATGCAAATTGGGTAGGAGATGTGGATGATAGAAAAAGCACCACTGGAGGAGCATTCTTTCTTGGAAAGAGATTAGTTTCTTGGTTAAGTAAGAAACAGAGTTGTACATCTTTATCAACTGTAGAATCAGAATATGTTGCAGCAGCAACAAACTGTACACAGGTACTTTGGCTTAAGCAAATGTTGAAAGACATAAAGGTAAAATGCAAGGAACCTATTACTATATATTGTGATAACACTGCAGCAATTGATATATCTAAGAATCCAGTATTACATTCTAAAACAAAACATGTTTCTATCAAACTAAATTTTCTAAGGGAAAAAGTTGAAGAAAAGGAAATAAAACTGGTTTATGTGAATACTAAAGAATAGCTTGCAGACATTTTTACAAAACCTTTGCCTAAGGAAACCTTTGAGTATCTCAGAGATCAGCTTGGAGTCTTACCTCCACCAGTAGAGCCTTAGATAGTTGATGATTGTCATCAACTGGGAAAATTAAATGGACAAATCTTTTATTCTGGTATTTGATGAGGAAGCTACTTCTCAGGGGGAGTAGTTGGTATATTGAATTGGTTGGTATTTTGTATGAACTTGACTTTTTGTGACTTTGGCATTTGATGTCAAAGGGGGAGAGATATATGGGAAAACATTAAGGAAAGATATATTGAAAAATGCATTATCTTTTTGAGGAAAGATTGGTATGAGAGTTTGGTATGATTACTCCCAGAGGGAGAATTGGTTTCTGTACTTGGCATTTCTATTTTGGCACTTTGATGGTTTTTCCATCTTGTGTTGCCATCAATGCCAAAGGGGGAGATTGTTGGTATTTTGGTATGGTTTTGTCATTGATGTCAACACCTACTAAATACACCCACTTTGGAGATCCAGCAACATTCACCGGCAATCAGTAAACTGTTCAAAACAGTCACCGGTATATGGTTAACCGACAAGATATAATGTTCACCGGTACCTGCATTGACATGGAAGACACCTGGTAATGTCGAAGACATCATGTGGACACCTTTCTTTGAAGTAATAATCATTGGCATATTCTTATTTGCATATTTGCTTTTACTGACAAATAGGTCCAGGTTATCTAGGGTTACACCGACAGGTTTATCTTTTCCAGATCAGCATGGCACGCTATGGAGATGATTTATTATTGTTGTAAATGCATTAAGCCGACATGTTCAATCGGTTATTGCATTGGATATTGTATTATTTGTAAAATATTTTATTGTAATATCTTGTAGAGCCGACCTACTAAAATTGGTCTTAGGGTATAGTATAAATGTAAGATCTTATTTGTAAGATCAAGTGTGGAATGCGAAAAAGATTTAAGGAAGGATATATGCGAAATCAAACAGAGATACACACGAAGACATCATTTGAAGGTGAAGTTAGGTTTTTGTAGAAGCTTATCAGCATTACACTGGTACTGAATCTAGCATATGAAGATGCTATTTTGTGCAGTACATTCTCATTGGATTTAACCATCCAACTATAGTCAGTGTGACTCCCATTTGTGATTGAGCAGTGAGCTCTAGGCTGTTGGCCTTTCTGCATGTGCATACCCCTCTTTGTACACTTACTATCTGCAGTAGTATCATCTGATTGTGGGTAAGGTTTCCCACTGTGGTTTTTCCCCTTACAGGGTTTCCACGTACAAATATTTGTGTCATGTGTTGTGGATGACTTTATGTTTATCTTTCATGCATTAATTCTTACCGGTATAGCAATTTTCTGTTAACACTATTTACCAACATACTTAACTGTCTTATCGGTACTAAGCATTGAGTTGGTTAATAAGATTTTGGTTTGAATTTATTAGAACACTGATTCACACCCCCCTCTCAGTTGTCCCCGGGACCTACAAAACTTTCATGTTGGTGCTTTTGGGGGTATATCTTCCATGGAAGGGTCCATAAAGAACAAAGCTATGGCTAATGTTGTCACTGTACCTTAGGTGACTGAGAGATCTGCACAAGAGCCACAACAAAATAGTCTTTACAAAGTTAAATGACTCTTATTTGAGCATAACACAAAGATTGTTAAAGGATAACTTAATAACCTTCTTGCAACTAGACCTTTTCCCAACAAAATACCATACCTTCAGTTCTATAATGGTTCAAAGTTCTGTTAGTTTCACTGTGTGCCTGGAAATGACACTGAACGTTGCATTCATCTTAGACATTTTTTCCAAGACCACATAGATATTAGAGCTATCCAAGTCAATGAAAGAAAGTAGAAATCTAACAAGTTTGTGGACAAGGCAAACCATGAGTTGCAAGTATACATAGATTTCTTTCCAACACATTCGTCTAACTTTGTCTCTGCATCATCTTTAGATTTGAATTCAAATGAGGGCCCATACGTGAATATGGTCACTATCACTCGTATCTCACCTCCTATCTAGAGGGTGAAAAACCATTGATATATCTTTCACCCCTTTGGATGTTCCTTAGCTTTCTCCTTTATACATCCTTGCAAAGTTAAATGGTCAGGCTATCGTAGGTGTGATGGTTTATCCTTCATGTAGAGTTAATGTTATTACAAAGGAGGCCTTGTTTTCTAATGGTTGGCATAGGCCAAGATACAATGAGTGTCATGCTACCCTTTGTACACATAATGGATTATCTCTCAGATCTTTGGGAAATATCACCTTGACAGTCCTTGTGGGACCCAAGGCTGTATCAATTATGTTCGTTATTATTTTTGAATCGAATCTTTTTCAGGTTAAATTACATATCCCCTCTTTGATTGCTATGGATGCGACCCCTTCAGTGATTCAAGTTTCACAAGTGCTTAAAGTTTCTTTATGAGGGCTCCAACATGTCTAGGATACTGGATATCGACTGCTCGTAGCCGGTGGGGATTTTTCATTGGATCACTCTTGGCCTATTTCGGTTGGAACTGCGCTTCCTTGTGGTGATTTAATGTATATAGCATATTATCAATATAAGATGGGGGAGTTGGATCCTAATTTACTTCAGCCTAGGTACTCATAACCTCTTCTTGCATCGATATCTGCTCCACCTTCCTTGTCTGCTCCTATGTTGCAGTACTTCGTGTCTTTTGTCCCTTCTTCATCGGGGGCTAGGGATAGATCCATTCCTTAGGGTAGACCTCCTCACTTGCTTAGGAATACATAGATCCTAGTGGTGTCTTCTATTCCCGCAACTACTTTTGATGTAGACAAGGGAAAGGCACCCATGCTGTCAAAGTTTGCAACTTGCCCACCCTTTGAGCTTTTGATCCTAGCTGACATCCCTCATCCAAATTGGTACACTAAAGGTAAGTGTATGCACTTGAAAAATCAGAGGAACACTTGAGCCTAATATATCAATGCCAAGTAATCACTAAACTTAACCCTATCATGCAATTCCATATACAAACCAATAAGAGTATAATAATTAAATTAACAATACAAAAGATATTCTAATAAAGAAAATGAAGCAAACTCCATTGTTGATCACGAGCATTGAGACTCCTATTGTTCTTCTTTTTCTTGTGGAACATTGACTCTCAGAGTTGCACTATGAAAACTTGAAATATGTTGACACAAGAATTCAAAGATAGTGGTTATCGAAATAGAGAGATTGATTCTCAATTTATAGATTTTGAAAGGATTGATTAGATGATTGATATCGATTTGAAGACATAAATAATCAATGGTTGAGATTTGATGAGACAAGTTGATGGGAGAGAGTTGCTCATATTCACTAAATCTAATTGAGAGATCAACTAGATTGATTGAGTAGTTAAGAGAATTGATTGAGAGTTGAACATGATTGTTTGATTAGTTAAGAAATTTGATTTAGTAGTTAATTGGCTTGATGATTAGAAGATTGAATTGATTGAATAGTTAGAAAAAAGTTGATTGAGAGTTAATTAGAAGTCAGTGGCAGTTAGGAATTTTGACATGTGATGTAGGAAATTAAGGTGAAATGAGCCATTTAATTTGAAGTTGGGTTTTCAAAAGATGAAATGCATTTGAATTAATGAGAAATGAAATGAATTTGAATTTAGGAGAGAATTTGGTTAATTCAAAATGAAGAAGAAATTAGATTAAATAAATTTATGAATAATCGAGATTAATTAAATAATAAAATTATTTAATTAATTTAAAGAGGAAAAGGGTTGATTGATTAAATGATTTAGAAATTAGAGAGATTATGAAAATGATGAGGAATATTAAGAGGAATAATTAGTAAAATTGGTGTTTGTAGGCGCAAGACAATTCTAGGTGTCTACATTTTGCCCTTCTTTGAGACAATGTTCAAAGTAACATTGTTTCAAAGAAAAAGTGTAAAACATGTCCCAGTATGCCGAGGGATGGAGGTAGGATGTTGATGCCCCCTTGAGAGATTATTTGTGCATTAAAGGCATGAATGATCTGTTGAAAGAAGGATGTTATATGAGAGATATTTGAATGGTTTGTTTATGACATGTATGGGTTTGATTAGGTAGAAGAAATGGCTGGAGTGATTTGTAGATTGATTGATTGATCAGATTGATTGGATTGATTGGATTGATGGATAAAGATGAAGTTTGGTTTTAGGAAGGACACATCCTATATAAGAAAAAGATAGATGATTATTTGGTTTAAGGAAAGACACATCCTATATAAGATAAATGCTATATAAAAATGTTTTGTTTCAGGAAGGATACATCATGTATAAGACAAATGATAGATGCAAGTTTGATGAACGGTAAAATATTATGAAAGTGAAGAATTTTAGGAAATAGAATTGATTGATGTATAGAATAATTGATATGAGGAAATGAAACTATCACAAATTCTTGTGCTTCTTAGGTAGTGCAACAATTTCATCATCGAGCCTTATTATGTATCAATGGAGGTTTGTACAGCTGGGTATGAAAAACCAAGGTGTAAGTGATATCCCATTGCAGTAATAGACACGTAGTTGACAAGGAGTGAATCCATCCATTCTAGGGCTGTTGTACTAAGGGTTGAGGTATGTGTGATAGTCACAAGCATAGTTATCCTTGAATTTGATTTTTGCATAGGATACTTGCTGAATGAATGTACCAACATAGACACACAAAATACCTGTGCCCCAAAATTTTATGGAACACCATAAACAACAAACAAAGAAAAAGGATCACGAACCACCCTAGCTTCTCTAGTCACTTTCGAACATTCTTGAGTAGCATAGGAATGCGATGTAAATACAAATCAAATATAAGAGAAGACTCATTGGACCAAATGAGTCAACAACTATATTGATCTTCTTGCTAAGGATAAGTCTTTTTGGATATGATGATTGTTTGATAGGATGCCCATTATAGGAAAGATGCATCCGTTAGGACATGATATCTGATAGGTGCTTGTTTTAGGAATGATGTATTTGTAAAGGCACTTTGTTTGATAGGGATGCTGAAAACTGATAGGTAGTTGATCAATTAAGTTGTAGACTAGCTTGATAGTTTGTTCGTTGATACATGATTTGTTAAGCTTAATGTTTTGCATGATGTTATGGTTGTATTTGCTCAAATGTTTGTTTTTGCAAAGCATATTTATTATGAATAGTGAATAACAAATTGTTTTTGGGTTTTTGATTGTTTCTAGTTTGTAGGATTTTCAGAGTTTATTTGATGTTTTTTGGGTTTTTTTAGGGCTTTCTATGGATTTTTTTAGGACTTTTTATGATTTTTTTTTCAGGACTTTTTATGATTTTTATGATTTTCTTAGAACTTTTAATGATTTTAATGATTTTTTTTATAGATTTTTTATGATTTTTATGATTTTTTTTTTTGATTTTTGATGATTTTTATATTACTTTTTCTTTTCCTTTTGGATTTCGAGAGATGTCTGGATCATTGATTGGGGTAAAAGACACATGTCATGATTTATTCTCAAGCTAGATATATTTATTTGCCCCAATGTCTAGCAAGGCATAGAATATTATGAATGTATAAAGGAACTAGTGGGATATAAATAAATAGGTGAAAGATGGAGGTAGCTTATTATGGAATCAGAGCTAATTTGGTTTCCAAGGACTATCTCGCAATGTGATAACATGTTTATCCAAGCTGGGAGACTGGATACAATGAGGTAAAGCAATAACTTGGTGCAATGAATGGTATGTGGTCCATATGCATGGATATGTCAAGAGGATTCTGAAAAATGTGTTTTGTATTTTATGTCCTTAGTTTTGATCAAGATCAAGAGATGGATTTGGATAGGATGGAGATAGGATTGGATAGGATAGTCAAGATCATGAATGATAATGGATGATGGATGTAAGAAATGGATAAGGTAAGGGATATGGACTAAAGGTTGTGGATAAGGTGAAGCAAATATGATATGAGATGCTTATGAAGCTCCTTAGCCTCATGAAGATAAAATGTGGAAAAACAAGATGGATATTGGATGAGGGATAATGGGAGATGTAGTAGGTAGGATAACATAGATAAAACTTGCTCCCAAGTGTAGAGTGCAAGGGGATGATGGATTACACATGACACCTGTTTTCTAGGTTTTCATCATGGCACTTGCCCAAGATGCCACAAGAAGTGGTTTTCACCATTGGATGAATTATTTCTCATTGCCTTTTTTTCTTTTTTTTTTTGGTGTCATACAAGATGCCTATTTGCCAAGTTTTCATCAGGGTGACTATTATTTTTGTTTTTTTTGCTTCTTCTTTTTTGACTTTTTATAAGACAATGGATGCATGATAGGAGATGGTGGAAAGAATCAAGCATCTGATTCTCTGGATACCCTTGAAACATGTTCTATATTGGACCATGTCTATTAAAGGAATTAGATCAAACACGCTGGTAGGGTGATGGTAAAGGGAAATGAAATGGATGATAGGATGGAATGGGGGAAGGATTTCCCCAAAGAATTGAATGGGAGGGATGGAAGGATGGAAAATAGGTGTTGGATAATAGATTGGATGTTGGAAGATTTTTGTTTGGGTGGATGGCAATGTCTTCAATATCAACGTCAGCAGACACTTTGAGAGGTGGTGGAATGATGGAGGATAAGTGGATTTCGGATTTTGAGATTTTGATGGAGGAGTGGATGTAAATTTCAAGACATAAGGACCCAACATGGATGAAGGAGGTGATGAAGTATTTAAGATAGTGGATTTTAGGACACTAGAACCCAAAATAGACTTGAAAAGTTTGATATGTTTAGATAGAGAGATGAAAGAAGCCTTGTGAATAACAAGTTTGGATGCCAATTTTGATATTTCTTTAGGATGCAGTTCTTCTTTGAGTGATTTGGGAATTCACATGGTTATTAATTTTTCCTTCCTTTATGGTTATCTGGAATGCATTTCTTTTGTGAGTGACTTAGGAATCCACATAGTTCTGGATTTTTCTTTTTGCTTAATGGGCCTTTGTGACTTTTTGGATTTTGCTTTTGCTGTTGGATCAAATTTTGCTTTATTTTTATATGTCTTTTATATTGGACATGTAAAATTTTAGGTGTATGTGGCTTTTTAGACTTATGAATTTAATGCTTGGCATACAAATTACTTCCAAAGGAGATGGGGTCATATGGATAGTGGATGGAGGGATGAAGGGTCCTAAGATAGATGGAAGGGAGGAGGGATTTGATTTTGGAATACAAGGACCCAAAATAGATTTGGAGGATAGGGACTGTGTATGTTTGGACTTAGATGGAGGGATGTGGGATTTAGTAGGAACACCAATGTTTTAAGAGTGAGTTGTGTATCCAAGGCCATGATAATTGAGATTTTATTTGATATGAAGGGGTTATAATATACCTTTTTAATGTATCCCTAACCCTTTTCCTTGATAATGCATGTTTTGATAAATATTTTTGGAAATGGGATAGTTGTTATTTTTGAAACAAGGTGCGAGTCCATTTTGAGGGGGATATGTTATGGAAGGAATGGCGAGAGAATGAAGTAGAATGGATCAGATGTAAGTGGAGGATCCCATTTGATAAGTAAGAGGTTCATGACTAGCTTTGGTAGGGGTGACGAGATCTTGAGGAGGATTAAGGTCATGACGTGGATATGAAGGGATACCTTGATCTTGACTTGGAAGAGGATAATTGAAATTTGTGTTTTATTCTTGGTTTTGAATGGGATCATTGGAGGGGATGGAAGGGATATCATGATGTTGAGTAGGAGGTGGATTATGAATGGGAATTGGAAGAATTTTCTCTTAATTTTGAATTGGATCATTGAAGGGGATGGAATACAAAAGGATTAGAGGATCTTCATAAGATTCTTGACAGGTGGGATCTTGATTGGAAAATCATGGTATCTTGATCTTGATTTATGCAAGGGTTCATTTCTTCTGTCTTTGGATTATCCTCTTGAAATGGGGTAGGAGTTTGGATATGCATGTGAGATTCTTGTAAGGATTCAAATCTTTGGCATGATAATAACTTATTATAAATGGGACTCTCTAGAGTAGGTTTTAATAGGACTGAAGCATATGATAACATTGGATCTAGGATTCAAAATTGTACAAGGATTTGTATTGTGGATCTTCCTTGGAGGTAAACTCAAAAGATGACATTATTGGGTGTACTGCTTGGTGTATAATCATATGAGGTAGATATGGCATTAATATAATCACTTTGGAATGAGCCATTGCTAGACATAGGTGGATGATTTTGTTCATGCTTGAAAGAGGCATCTTGATATATTTGACTTCTCTTTCTATATGATCATGTATAGGCCATGAAAGACTCATAGGAGTATGCTAATGAATATAAAGATAAACACTATGTTTTTGGAATTTTGAATGACGATGCAACCTAAGTTTTGGATTTTTTGAGATTTAGGATGACTCTAAAAAGAGGAACTAGATGCACCTATAGAATCTAAGATCTCGATTGATCACAAGGTTTGAAATTATTTGGATCCCAGTTGACAAATTTTGATTGACCTTATAAGGCACTAGTTTGATAGCCGAATGCAAAATTAGGTCCTAACAACTATGACACAGATTGAAGACAACAATGACAATGATCAATAACAAATACGACAATAATTAGTAACAAATGTTAAAATATAAATAAACAATTGCGAACTAGGTTATTGACAAATGCAAAAAATTGACAAGACTAATGCGACAATGATCAGGGACAAATGTGAAAATATGTGATCTGGTTCTAAGATTTAAAGGTTTACAATTTATTTGTAGAGATTTTGAACAAATTTTTCAATTAACTACCATAACTGTGTATGTTCAAGGGCCAAATTTAGCCCAAATTTCCACTGGTCTTTACACATTCAAAAAAAGACCAGGCAGTACTTACTCCACAGGACAAGGCTTCACTATGATAATCTTAGCCCACAAGTTGGAATTTCCATCAACAAACACCTAAAAAGGGTGTAATCACTCTTATCTTTGTGAGAGAGGACATGTAGGAGCCTCTGGAAGGATGACCCAATCACCCTCTCTTCAAAGAGCTACACGTAGCTTATTTCAAGCTAAGGATTTCTATCTCATCTCAAGGGAGCCATATGGTGAATATCTTGGGGGGAAACTAGCTATGCACTTGAACATAAACTATTGCAATGTTCAGTCAAAATAAAGGAAGGATACTAAAGAGGTTTCTAGTCACAATTTAGGAGACCAACACTGTGTGATCATCCAACAAGTCACTTGAGACTTTGATCAACTCTACTTGAAGTATAGAACACCTCACATAAATTTGGGTATAGGGTATCCTTTTGGATTGAAACTGTATGACATAGGCTAATGTTGGTTAGATCTTGACTTTTATCTCAATCGATTTATAGAGCGGCCCAAAGGAAAGACCTGCTTAGGGTCATTCCCTTCTTTCCAAGCCAGGCCCTTCTATTAAAGAAAAAATAGGGTTCTACAACACAAAATGTGCAAGTGCACCGAACACTTTAGATAAATTTTTCTTTTTAAATAAACAAATCCAAAAGTGATCTATTATAAAATATCAAAAACACACTCCTAAATTACCTTTGCAAGTACACAAATTAGTAGTTTCAACTCCACCCCTTTTCCTACAAGAAAATTGTTACTTATAAGTTGAGGGGTCTTCATCAAACGAAGGATAAGATACACAAATTGAGTTAGTCACAACAAGAATAGCCAAAAATTATCAAAATCAAAATGATATAAGACATTTTTTGAGTGAATTCCTTATGATTTACTTAGATTTGAATTTTCTTTTTACTAAAAGATCATCTTGTTTGGAAAAGATATGAGAAAATGAAGTTTTTAGAAGAAGGGTGAATTTAAACAAATTTTCTAAATTTTCTATGATAGATATGGAAAAGATAATTATACCAAATTATGGAGCATTGAATTAGCTTTCTAATGCATTTGAAGTTCAAAAATCCGATATGCTATGCAAAAGTTACACATGTTTCCATAAATGTAGTATATTGAGTAGTCAATTGCGAAATTTCTAAGTACAAATGTGAAATTCAATTTACAATTGCAAAATTTTGAAGTCATAGGTACGAAAATCAATTTACAATTGCAAAATTATAAGCAAAAATTGTGAAAAATTGAATTAACGATTGCAAAAGTATCGTAGCACAGATTCAAAAATCTACAAGTGAATGTGAATTTTAACAACAAATACAAAAATTGCAAAGACGAACGTGAGAATTTGGAAACATTTGTAAAATCTGAAACCTGTATCTGCAAACACAGAAAAAAACAAAATAGTATTCTATTAACTTCACGTTAGGTTCACCAAAAATGTATGCACTTTAAAAATTAGAGGAACACATGAGCATAATGAATCCATGCCAAGTAACCACTAAAATTAATCCTATCACCAAATTCCAAGATGCAAACCAATAAGAGTATACTATTGTTGATCATGAGCATTAAGACTACTATTGTTCTTCTTCTCCTTGTGGGAAATTGGCTCTTAGAGTTGCACTATGAAAACCTGCAATATGTTGACACAAGGATTGAAGATAGTGGTTATTGAAATAGAGAGATTGATACTCAATTTATAGATTTCAAAAGTATTGATTAAATGGTTGAGATCGATTTGAAGAAAAAATTAATCAACAATCAAGATTTGATGAGACAAGTTGATGGGAGAGAATTACTCATCTTGACTGAATTTAATTGAGAGATCAATTGGTTTGATTGAGGAGTTAAGAGAATTGATTGGGAGTTGAACAAGATTGACTGATTAGTTAAGAAATTTGATTTAGTTAATTGACTTTTGATTAGAAGATTGAATTGATTGAATAGTTAGAAAAAGTTGATTGGGAGTTAACTAGAAGCCAGTGACAGTTAGGAATTTTCACACGTGATGTAGAAAATTAAAGTGAAATGTCATTTAATATGCATTTGGGTTTTCAAAAGATGAAATGGATTTGAATTAATGGGAAATGAAATGAATTTGAATTAAGGAGAGAATTTGGTTAATTTGAAATAAAGAAGAAATTAGATTAAATATATTTATGAAATTTATTTAATTTGGACATAGCTAGATAATTAAATAATTTAAAGAAATTATTTAATTATGGGAAAATAAAAATTGATTTTAATTAAATGATAAAGATAATTTAAATAAAATTAATAATTTAGATTAATTAAGAATAAAATTATTTAATTAATTTAAAGAGGAAAAGGGTTGATTGATTAAATGATTTAGAAATTAGAGAGATGATGAAAATGATGAGGAATAATTAGTAAAATTGGTGTTTGCAGGTAAGGGAAAATTTTAGGTGTCTACAACAAGTGCTCACCTCGTGGTCACTCATCACCATTGGCTCCTACTCCACAGCCTCTAAGGGTACCCCCTATTCATCTAATTGCTCCTCAAGAAAAAAGAGGAAGAGCATCCATGTCTGTGTCCATAGTACCTATTCCAACTGTGCTTTATGCTCCATCAGTTGGACTTTCTCCTTCATTAGCAATGGTCTTGGAGGCTTCTCACATGGAGCATGATGTTGCTACTCCTTCTCAAATCTCCTTTCTTGGTCCCCATTTACACTAGAGCTAGCTTGCGCATGAGCGTAAGCATCGTCAATGAACAATGGCCCAGGAATGTGAAGTCGATTTGAAGGCTAAAAGTGAGTCATCGATCTTTACTCCTTTTGTTGTTTCCGCTTGTAGACACCCAAAATTGTCATGTCTAATTAAATAAATATTATTTATTTAATTACTTTAGCTTAATTCTTCTATTAATTAAATAAATCCTTATTTATTTAATTAATTCATTTATCCTCTTCTAGCCTTATTTCTCATTTAAATAAATACATTTATTTATTTAAATTATCCTTTTCCTAAATTAAATAAATATTCTTATTTATTTAATTATCCTACTTCTTCTATTAATTAAATAAATCTTTATTTATTTAATTAATTCATTAGCCTTTTCTACCCATGACACATGTCATTCATCTCTTAATTCATACACTACCTACCCCTTTCATTATTTTATTATTTCTTTTACCTACCTTCTAATCATAGCCGACCTCCTTTTACACCTCTCAATCTTATCCCTCCATTTCATATAGTGTCTTCTATATAAGGAGATGCTTCCTTCATTATCAAACCCTAATGACCTAATGAATCAATTTATGCAATTGACTACACTACGATCCTACTTGCAACCACATTCCATTCTTTGTTGAGCTCTTGTGCATATAAAATCTGAGAGCAAACATATCAAGCAAGATCAATGGAGATAGGAAGAATGGAGATCAAAACCCTATTGGACATGTGATGGTATAATCTTTGTGATTTCATTTGATTTGCATTGTCTTAGGTAATCTTCATATGTTATGGTGGATCTTTGTTGATTGTTAGGCTAGGGTTTTGTGGTTGAATCTATTTAGCCTTTCAATATTGTTATTATTGTCATCCATTTTCACCATATACATTTTGGCACGCCCGGTGGGACTCTTGTCCCTTTTGCATTTAACCTTTGGCTGTAGATTTTGTGTTTGAAGTTGCAGATCTGGCATTTCTGACAACATTTTCGACATTTTCGCGTCTGCATACTTTCGTATTGTGTTTTTGATTTTCTGGCGTCTGTGACATCTGAAATCGCATCCATGTTTTCGACAAAATTTTATTTTGCAGGTTTCCGAAAGGCGCATCTGTGTTACTGAAACGCGTCTGCGTCTTTTTAATCCGCGTCTGCGTCTATGTTTTTTATCCGTGTCTGTGCTTCACAGAACCGCGTCTATGTCATAGAGGCGCGTCTATGTCGAGGGTAAGCGCGTCTATGTTCACCAGTTTTGAAATTTCGCATTTTTCATTGATTCAGTTTTCGGATTTTGCATTTAGGGTTTCAGATCTAGTTTATTTTTGGACTAACATTTTCAGATCTAGCTAACAAAATTGGTGTAGCTTGTCTTGGAAGCAAAATCATTTGGTTGAAGGCCCCTATTTTCACAAAGTCATTTGGGTTTTAAAATTTACCTAACTTATGTGCATGCAGGAAGGGGTGATTATTTCAAACAAATCCAAACTACTAACAACTCTTTGTTGCAGATCCTTGGCGAGGGTTTTTGGATTTTTATTGTGTGCCTTGTTTTCATAGACTAGCAAATACTTCCATTGGTGCACTAAAATTGAATCATTGTCTTTTGTGTCTTGAGCAATAGGCTCTTTTTGTTTAATCTTTAGAGGGCCTGTCTTCCCGTGTGGTCATTAGGACTACTAGTGAGAAGAGAACGACCCAAGTGGTAGCGAGGAAAACCCACCTCATCCGAACCACTATAATCAAATGTCTGGATAACGTGTGCTGATTAGTTCATACCGACACTATGTCTCCCCATAAACCCGTTTGATCAAATTTATTTGATCATTTGTAGGGCGTAACCCCTATCGGCTGGGAGCCTTCTGTATTTACAGAGCTGAAAGTGCCGCATGTATGGCCACACGAGCGGATGCCCTTACTAGCACCTTTTTGTTTTAGAGGCCCAAATCCTTCTAGTTGTTGGGGCAGGAGGTCAGACCTCTGGTAGCGGCCCACACACATACGGTTCTTAGTAGAGATACAAAGTTCGCCATGGGGAGTTTTCATGGGGACTGATGCTTAGCTGACCTGAGAAGTGAGTGCTGAGGGTGGAGCCAGTGAGGTCAAGCATCTAAGTAGTTGCTCTAAATAGCGTAGCCTTAGGGGTAAACCCCATGTGGGATCAACAACTATTGTCTTGGCCAACCATAAGAATTGTGCTTGACTTATTTTAAACATTCAAAACATTCAAAACCAAATAGCAAAACATTGTGTCTTTTGTGTCTTCAAGTGTATGCAAAACATTTTTACATCAAACAACACACTTTTCTTGGAGTTATTTTGGAGTCTAGACACTTGCAAACCATTGAGTCTTTATCAACACTGTGTCCTCTTGTCACGAAAATCAGTCAAACAGTCAGATTTGATCACAACTAAACAACTTCACAGATTGGAGAAATTGCACAAAATTTGTAGAAACGCGTCTGTGTCAGGCATAATAGCATTTGTGTTGTCTAGCCGCATCTGTGAAGGACAGAATCGCATCTGTGTTCCAATAGCAACATTGCATTTGGAAAACAAAAAAATCTCAGAAGCGCATATGTGTTAAACAGAGCAGTGTCTATGTCGGGAAACCGCGTCTGTGAAGTATACAGGCGCGTCTGTGTCCAGAATTGAAAAACTGTTACAATCCAGCAAACATAAACAAGAAAATGTCAGAAGCGCGTCTGTGTTAAACAGAGCAGTGCCTGTGTCAAGAAACTGCGTTTGTGAAGCATACAGGCGCGTCTGTGTCCAAAATTGAAAAACTATTACAGTCCAGCAAACAACACAGTCAGTTTCAGAATTCTTGAGCTTCCTAGGTCATCTCTCTAGGGTTTCATTTAGCATTCAACCTGTCCTTGGGTCTCACAAAGTCTATCATTGCTTTACACCTTACATTACATTCACATTTGTCTAAACTTGAGTCAAAAGGTCACTTGCTTGTCCTCATCATACTTTGTCAACACACTACATACAACAACACTTTGCTAAGTGATCCCTCATCAAGGTTTCTTACCTTTGGGTCCCATTTGGTTTTACTTAGAGTCAAGGTCAACTTACCTCATCAAGAGAAACTATCCTCTCTTTGGAAGTCACACCTACTCTACTACATACATACTTGGTCTTACACTTTGGACATTGCAAGTACACTTCAGACTCATTTACATTCCATTCAACTCTTGGTCTTCCATACTCTTTTCCATTTTTCATCTCGTCTCTCACATCTTGGTCAATACCTAGTTCATGGTTGAAACCCGTCTTCAAAAATCTAGGAGAGAAACTAAAGAGGCTCAAGAGTCCGCAAACATGAGATCTTATGAGTATGACAATGATATCTTTTTCAATTCTGATCATACTACATTACCTGACATGGATGCCTATAGAAACATTCCAAATGTTGAGAACATGGACACTATAAACAATAATGCTACACACAATGACAATGTGGACAACTTTTCAGTACATTCAACAGATGTGGAAGAATCCATCATGAATCCCCATTTCAATTGATTGGTTGAAGAAATAATGAGGAGGGATAGACAATACTTCTTACAAATGATGGCACAAAGTGGAGCCAAGATACCTCATGATTTTGACATGTCTCAAATAATGGAACATAGACCTTTGCAACAACCTCACTCAAATATGGATCAAAGGAGACCTAATAGTGGAGGGAATAGAGGACCACACATGGTACCTGAATCACCATCAGCTTTGCTTCAAAAACCAGAGGTCCCACATACACATGGTCAAACATATGATACTCACCTTCGCAGACCATTATGGAAGTCTTATGGAGAAAAATATGCTCAATCACATATCAATGCTAAGGATCAACCACCAAAGCAATTGGATGTTCAAAGGCATGCTCAAAATTTGGACACAAGGAAACCTCATGTCAAATTTGGGGGCAACACAATGGAACATGACATGCCTGTAGAATATGGTATACATGCACAAAATAGATATGGTGTTCCTCAACATGAATCTATACCAAGTGGTCCATATACATAGCATCATTATAGACCTCCTCCATATGAACATGTGTATGATCAATATCATCTGTATATGCAACATGTACCTCCTCCAATGGGTACCTCGAACATAGGATATGGTCCAAGAAGTCGATCTCCACCTAAGAGCAATTTGGAGCAACAAATCAGGGACTTACAAAAGAAAATGGAGGACATAAATACACCGAAGCCAACATACACAATGAGAGACATATGTCCTTATCCATTTGACAAGAGCATTCCAATGCCTCCTTTTCCTACACACTTTGTGATGCCTAAATTTAATAAGTATAGAGGAAAAGGGGATCCTAAGGTGCACATAAGACAGTTTTTCACAGCTTGCATTGAGGTAGCAGTAGAAGAGACATATTTGATGATATTATTCCCACAAAGCTTAGGTGATCAAGCTATGGAATGGTTCTCCCAACTTCCACCTGGAATTAAGTCATGGGGTGATCTAGCAGAGGCATTTATTCAAGATTTCTCCTACAACATAGAGACAGACATATCAGTCACTACTTTGTGCAACACCAAGCAAAAAGAAGGAGAATCTTTTGCATCATTTTTACAAAGATAGAGAAATCTAGCCAGCAGATGCTCTTGTGAAATTCCACAAAAACAAATGGTAGAAATGTTCACCCAAAATGTTAACAAAGAGATTGGCTATGATCTAAGGAAAGCTTGTTTGTCTACCTTCAAGGACGTCATAGAAAAAGTCTTAGCGACAGAAAAGGTCCTAATTGAACAAGGAGTCGTTAAAATATTCAAGGAAAACAAAGATTACTTTAAAGGCAAAGACAAGCCAAGATTTTGGAATAAAAACAAGAATACAGTCAATGATGGTGTTGTTGATGCCAACACAGCGCGACCCAAAGTCATCTTTTCAGGATCAAGTTCTACAAACAATCAAGTGAATACTCAAACAACTTCCAGATCACGAAGGAAGTACACCCCATTGGGAGAACCACTTGAGTCAGTCTTCAAGAAGCTAGTGGCAAACAAGGTAATCACAGTTCCAGATTTTCCTCCATATGAACCAAAGGTTAAACCAAATTGGTGGAACGATGATGAGTATTGTGAATTTCATAAGAGCAAGGGTCATAAGATAGGAAATTGTCATCGACTGAAGAACATCATACAAGATCTCATTGATAGAGGTGATATTGAGATTGAGGGACATTCATCCAATCAAGAACATGAGATGTTTAAGGAACCATTCCCAAAACATGACAAGGGAAAAGCTAAAGCCATAGAGGATCAAACCAACTATACCAGAGCATCCTACAACTATGATTCAACTATCAATCACATCTCGATGGACAATTATGTCTCTACTATTATCATCAAGGACAAAGCGCCTGAGAATTCTACTCAGAGACCCAAGATTGTCCTAAAAGGTGTTGGATCTTCTTCTGAACCTACCTCTGAATGTCATGTTACAACCCGCCGAGGTAAAATAACTTTGCAAGGTGCTCCAACTAAAAACACCACTTCTTCATCAACACAACCTGAGTATAACCTTGTAGAACAGCTAGGGAAGACACCCACGCTCATCTCCATTCTTGAACTATTACGCATATCTCCCGCACATAAAGCCATTCTTGACAAAATCTTGAGAGATACTACTATCCCTACTGATCTAAACGTGGACTAGTTTCAAGCCATGGTGGGATACCTTTCCATTCCACACTCCCTTACTTTCACAGAAGCTGATGACGCCTCTGTAAGTCAGTCGCATAATGTGCCATTACACATTGAAGCCTTCATACACAAACATCGAATAAAATGAGTCCTGAT
Organism: Cryptomeria japonica; assembly: GCF_030272615.1. NCBI lineage: Eukaryota > Viridiplantae > Streptophyta > Pinopsida > Cupressales > Cupressaceae > Cryptomeria > Cryptomeria japonica. Next base: position 266,716,979 of record NC_081407.1, on the reverse strand, counting down.
AGATGGAGGAGCAGGTCTGAACATTTGCACATTAAGCACTATCACACAATTGGGATATTTTGATAAAGTTGTGAATTCTACAAACAAGATCACCATTAAGGCATATGATGATGAAGAACGTTCATCCAAGGGTATAGTCATCTTACCTCTCAGAGTTGGGCCAGTTACAAAGGATGTGGTCTGTCAAGTCCTGGATTTAAATCTCACTTATAACATATTGTTAGGACGTCCTTGGATCCATGAAATGAGGGCAGTTCCATCCACATATCACCAATGCACTAAATTTCCTCATAATGGAGTGGAGGTAACTGTTAACGACGACCCTAATCCATTCATATATTGCAATAACCTGAAATCAAAAACTGAGACCATCATTCCTAGTAATCGGGAGGCTGTTCCTTTGTCGGCATACATTGATCCCGTGTCATTAAAACCTTCGACATCCAAACAAGGTGAGCTTAGAGGCAAGTTTCAGGACAAAGGCATGGGGGAATATACTTTCAATCGGACCATGTACTTAAGACAAGTCATGAGTTCCCGAAAAGAATATGGAAGACCACATCCTAACAAGCAAATCTCCATCATGACGCTCAAATGGGACCCTACTATCTTTCAAAGATGGGGTGAACTAGAAGAGGAAGGTTTATACCAAATGCTTTTCAGAGATAATGAAGAGGAAACACAAGATCACGTCAATCTTCCATGTGAGAAATATGGCAAAGGCTTCAAAATTCTACAAAAATTCGGGTATGATGGAAAAAGCCCTCTGAGGTTATGAAAGGAACACATCATTGAACCTTTACAACCTGAATTGACTTTCAAGAAGGAATGCTCGAAAGGACTTGGTTTCTTAACTTCCAAGGTCCACACCCAAAGGACGAAAGAAGCCTTACAAATCAAATTTGCCAAAATTCAACAAGAGAATCACTATTCCACAGATTCCAACGAATGGGAATGGCGTTCCGACAAGTCTTCCAGTGACTACGAGCTCACCGAGACATTCAGAGAGCCAGGTGAACCCACAGAAGAGGAGTTTTATAACAAATTCAGAGTTGGTCAAGAAACAACCCATGAGGAGTCTACACAGTCCTTGTCTCAAGGTTCTAGGTTGAAATCACATAGGATGAGAATACCTGTCCCAGAATGCGCTACTAGTGATGATAATTTGGATTCACTCGTGATCGAGACTGATGAGGAGAGTGCCATCGATGACCTTGATAATTACCTTGACATACCCAAATATAACCAAATCTTCACTCTTAGCCCCGCTAACTTCGAAGACATTAACGGCCTTCCCCTTGTTCACCACCAACTCATTGACTGGGATCATGAAGGACCTGCACAGTTGGATACATTCCAAAATGATGAAGCTTTTATTGACTATCTAGGCATACGAGATGATCTTCCCCCTGGAGATCATAAAGCGGGATACACTATAGAACTCAATAGCGTGGCATATTTTGGTGAGGGTGTCGGACCTTCCAGTCACAAAAATGTGAAAATAAGAACAAATCAAGGGTCTTATGGCGAAAACCACATGGTGGCGCTATCTGACCCCAAAAAAGTAAAAAGAAAGGATGTATCTGAGGGTGAAAACCTCTCTGAGGCGCCCGAAGATGGAAGGCTCGACATTCTCCCATCATCATATGGGGAAAAATCATCCATGTTGGTAGAGGAGACTATCAAAATGAACGTCGATACAGAAGACGTTCCACACAACATATTCCTAGCTCAATCACTGACAGAGTCTGAAAGGTCAAAATTCATAAGTTTCTTCAAAAAGTGACAAATCAACTTCGCCTGGTCATACACTGATATGCCTGGATTGGATCCGAAGTTGGTAATGCATCATCTGACAGTCAAACCAGGGGCAAAACCAGTAAAATAGAAATTAAGAAAAATGCATCCACAAGTGGCATTACTAGTCAAAGCAGAACTTGAGAAATTACTCGATGTCGGATTCATACACCCAATTGATTATCCTGAATGGATCTTCAACTTGGTACCTGTCAGTAAACCAAATCGCAGCATCAGAATTTGCACAGATTTCAGAGACATCAACAAAGCTTGTCCAAAGGATGACTTCCCATTACCAAACATTGACTTGATTGTTGATCTCATAGCAGGTCATGAAATGCTATCATTAATGGATGGATTCTCCGGCTATAATTAGATAAGAATCGCACCCGAGGATCAACACAAAACATCATTTACTTGTCCATGGGGAACTTTCTGTTGGAATGTCAGGCCTTTCGGGTTAAAGAATGCAGGTGCTACATATCAAAGAGCTATGACTACTATCTTTCATGATCTCATGCATGCAACTGTGGAAGATTATGTTGATGACCTCTTGGTCAAATCAATAGACAGAAATACACATTTGGACATACTTTCAGTTGCTTTTGATCGGTTGGAAAAATACAAAGTAAGATTAAACCCTGAGAAATGTGTCTTTGGAGTAACCTCTGGGAAGCTCCTAGGATTTATTGTATCTAAAAGAGGAATTGAAGCGGATCCAGCAAAAGTCAAAGCTATCTTGGAAATGCAACCACCAAGAAATATCAGTCAACTTTGATCCTTACAAGGCAGACTCCAGTCCATTCGAAGATTCATAGCACAACTGGCAGATAAGTGTAATCCTTTTCAGCACCTGCTACATAAAAACATCAAATTCAAATGGGATGACAACTGTCAACAGGCTTTCCAGACGCTCAAAGATTATCTTCTAAATCCACCAGTTCTGATGCCACTAGTTCCAGATCAACCACTGTTACTATACATATCAGCTACTTCAACAGCACTGGGGGCACTCTTAGTGCAACAAATTGCTGAAGGCAAGGAAAAAGTATTATATTATATCAGTCGCACATTGGTGGGATATGAGCTAAACTACACACCAATTGAGCGTGCATGCCTCGCTATGGTCTTTGCTTCACAGAAATTATGACATTACATGCTTACTCATAAGACAAAGTTAGTTGCAAGGATAGATCCATTGAAATACCTTCTCAATAAGGCAACACTTATTGGGCGACTGGCCAAATGGGTAATGATACTGAGTGAATTTGACATCGAGTATGTGGACAACAAAACAATAAAAGGAAAAGCCATAGCAGATCAATTAGCAGATGCTCCCATGATCGATGATGTTCCTCTAAGTTCAGAATTTCCAGATGAATCCATTTTGACAATGTCACATGTAAAGCCATGGCAACTATACTTTGACGGCTCATATACACAGCATGGGGCAGGAACTGGCATCCTCTTTATAACTCCTCAAGGGGATTCTATACCAAAATCATACTGCTTATCATTTCCTTGCACTAACAATATAGCGGAATATGAGGCATTAACAACAGGATTACGAATTGCAGTTCAATGGAAGATCCAGGAACTTCGTGTTTTTGGGGACTCCCAACTTGTTATCCATCAAGCAACTAGTGATTATCACACAAAAGATGAAAAGTTAATGCCTTATAAACAAATGGTGGATGACCTAAAACAACACTTCACAAAGATAGACTTTGAGCAGATACCAAGAGAGCAGAATCGCGCCGCAGATGCCATGGCTACAATTGCTTCACTGATCGATCTACCTCCAAACGAGACCCGCTATGAGTTCTTGGTGGATAACCTTTTCATCCCTTCATATGAGCTCATGCCTACTGAGATGCTATGCGTTGTTGGTCCCGAATCCCAGTTATATGGTCCCATTTTCACATACCTACGTGACAATACTTTACCTCCCGATCTATCAAATAACCAACATCGCACTTTCATTCGCCAATCCTCTCAATATGTCATTTTAGCTGATATCCTATACCGGTGAGGTCTAGATGGCACTCTTCTTAGATGTTTAGAAAGTGACAAAGCTCAGATTGCGTTACGGGAAGTGCACGAAGGGATATGTGGTCCACATGCTAGTGGTCCTACCTTGGCCAAGAAACTCATCAGGACTGGATATTACTGGCCCAATATGGAGAAAGACTCATATCAGTTTGTCAAGAAATGTAAGCAATGTCAAATTCATGGAGACCTCATACATGCGCCAGCACAAAAACTTCAACCACTTGCGTCTCCTTGGCCCTTTTGTCAATGGGGACTCGATCTCATAGGCAAGATTCACCCTCCTTCTTCCAATGGTCATAAATTCATTATCACTACCACAGAGTATTTTACAAAATGGATTGAAGCCGTGCCTCTCACACAAGTTACTGGAAAACAGATTGCTACATTCATCCTCAACTATATCATTTGCCGATACAGTATTCCTATTTCCATTATCACTGATAACGGGCGTCCTTTCAAAAATCAGGATGTTTGCGAACTCTGTGACCGCTTCCATATCACCCATCATTTCTCCACACCATACTACCCCCAAGGTAATGGCCAAGCTGAGGCGTCTAAAAAAACAATCCTTAAAATCCTAAAGAAGACAGTCGACGATGCTGGTCGTAATTGACATATCCAACTTAATCCTGCACTTTGGGCCTACCGCACAAGTGTCCGTACACCTACAGGAGCTACACCCTGTTCACTAGTCTATGGTTCTGAAGCCATCTTTCCTATTGAGGTCGAGCTACTCTCTTTATGGGTCTCTTTGCAAAACATCATCAGTGATGAAGACTACAGGGTCTCTTGCTTACAAGAGCTGGAACTATTGGATGGACGAAGACAAACTGCTTTTAATCATCTCAAGGCATACCAATAGCGAATGAGTCGCAGCTACAATCACAAGGTCAAGCCTCACACATTTGAGGTAGGTGACTCAGTTCTCAGAGAAAATCCTAAAAATCAACAAGACAGAGAGAAGAAGGGCAAGTTCGAACCAAATTGGCTTGGTCCTTACATCATTACAGCAGCATATGGATCTGGTGCATATTAGCTCTCAACTACAGAAGGTGAACCTTTGGAGGATCCTATCAACAACATGCACCTTCGCAGGTTCTACGCATAGCTCTTCAGAATATCCTAATTCAAAAAAATAAAAATAAAATAAAAAAATAAAAATTATAAAACAAAAAAATTGTTACTTGGTGAAAACCTGGCAAACAGGCGCCTTGTGACATAAAAAAACATTGAAAAATTGAAAAAAGTAAAGAGAAATAATTTCGTCCAACGGTGAAAACCACTTCGGTGGCGCCCTGGGCAAGTACCATGGTGAAAAATGGGTCACCAGTGCCATGCGTAGAGACATTGCTCCTCCCTCCTTCAGGATTCTCTTTCATCATTTCACTTTGCACACACTCACAACCTATTCGTCCATAATAAACTTACCCATTCCCATCATGGCTTGTTATTGATCTACCTAAGATTGGTTAGCCATTCATAATAAACCTCCCTTTTCACCTCCCTTTCCATCCACAATAAATTAGATCCTATCTGTGGCTAAGGCAAATCTTACGTCTAGTGATGGGTGTGGAACTGAGAACATCACATGTTTTGAGGAGTATAGTTTCTTCCAGTTTCCTTCAGTCTGTCCGCGCCCAATCCGCAATAAAGCAGCATTTGCATCACAGATCCGCAATAAAGTTTCATCTTCTCCGCAATAAAGTATCAGTTTCATGGATTCAGTCAGTTTCAGATGACACAGCAGCAACAATGGGCTTCAACAAATCAAATCTTTCAACAGACTCAGACAACATTATGGTTCAGTGCTATCTATCCTTTCTGTGAAAGTAAACATTGTGACCACAATCAAATAAGACTTATACAAGTGACAAGAGACACTAAACTTGAGGACTACAGTGGATGTTAGTGTCGAGTCTTGGTTTTCTTTTGATTTTATCTTTTTTGGTGACATGTCTTTTAGCTTTTCCGGGATGTCTTTGACTAGAAAGGCGAGGATGGGGTATTGTCACCTATTTGTATTTTCTATCTGTGGATTGTCTCTTAGTAATGCTATGACTTGTCCAAGGATATGAGGACACTGTGAGTCTAGTGTGAACTGGGGCATTCCTTGTTTGTGACTGTCTTATCTCCATGCAAATAGGTACAATGACTTTCTGGGTCGAACATATGCCTCGATTGTCATAACCTACTTGCCATAATAAAGCTCAATGATGATAACGCACAAGAAGCTCTTTCACTTTCATATCTTCTGTCTTCCATCCCCTTTTCTTGATTGACTTCCATCATCCTTCTCGAGTCCGCGTAGCCTGCTATCACATGACTGAGTATAATGACACACCAAAAACATTTGCATTTCATGTAGTTGCACCTACATTACCACATATAAGCATTTCATACATACATATAGATATCACAACTGCATCACATCCTGCACACAACACCTGTTAGCACAATTTACATTTGCATTATCATATTCATCTGCATTACATACATTCACATTTGCATCATGCATACACATATAAAACATAAAAGAACAAAAATATATCGCATTGCATCATATACATATTTGCATCCATATCATAAGCATCACATAAGAACATCTCATCACATAGGTACACATGCATATAGCTGCCGCAAAGATGCATCATCTCATATATAATCATAAAGTGTCATAATACAATGATGTCAAAATCATATGGCTACAATCACCCGCAGGTGTCTACAATACAAAAATGGTACAAAACTGATACAAAGGGAGCCCTCTAAGGCTATGCTGAACTCCCTCCCTCGGAGCTGCCTGGCCTCGGTGGAATCTGAGCTCCTGAAGGACCCGCCCCAAGATCATCCCTCCTATCTCCTCTATCTGGTGGTGGTGGAGGACCCATGACTTCACCACTCGATGCCTGTCTCCTCCAGCTCCCTCCCATAGCTGTCGCTGTACACGACGGTCTATGGAAGCTCCTCGCCCGCTGATCTGCTGGCACTGCACCATAGTAGAGGTCCCTTCAGTAGGCTATCTCCTCTCCTGCCCGCAGTACATAGGTATATCCGGCCCCTGTGTCCTCTGCTGTCTGCCTCCCAGCCCTCAGTGTTGTCTCAGCCTCTGTGTAGCACTAGATAGCCCGATCCCGCTCTCTCTCAGTATCCCTGAGCTTGGTCCTGAGCCGATCCCTCTCCCTCTCCAGATCCTGAATCTCATCTGCCTGGCCCTAGCAGATCTCCCTTAGATCCAACAGCTCAACCTCCACTAGGTCAACCCCCTCTGCCTCTGCCCCTGCCTGTGGCTTCTCCTCTGCGGGTGCCTGCCCCTGTACCTGCCCTTGTGCTTGTACTGGTACCTATCTCTGTCCCTGTCCCTCTATCTGCAGCTGCCTGAGACCCTGTGCTGCTGGCACCTTTAACGGAAATCCATCGCGAGCCCTCACCACCGCGAGCCTATCTCTCCTCTCCACCCTCTCTTTGAGGTGCAACTCGCCTCTCCCCAACTACTCCTCTCCTCCTCTGTTGGCCTTGACCCCCCTCGCCTCCACCATCATCCTCATCGCCACCACCATCTCCCTCCAGTGCCTCTCCTGGATCGGTTAATCGGGGGAATGGATGCTTTGCCCAATATGCTGTATACTCAGCATCCATCCCGGCATCCTCGATCTCAGGCCACATGTCCCAAGGAAGAGGTATCATCTCCACCAGCTGAGTCACTACCTGATCATATGACAATAGCGGCCCAAACTGTGCCTGATCTCTGACTGTGCAGGCATACATGCCTGATCCCCGGGGCATCCTCTGAATTTGACCAAACTGTCGGCCAATCCTGTCTACCAGCTACCTCTCTAGCACATAGGGCGTCTGCCCAATCAGGTACCTGCTCTGAAAGGTGTACAGTAGCTCAACTGCATCATCCTCCCACTGCTCGCAGCCCAGATATGGTCTCCATATGACCTCATCAATGTCATCAATCACTCACCGCCAGTACTCTAGCCTGCCAATCTGTGGCTGTGATGTGATCATGTCTATAAATGTACAAAGCTACGTCTGTGACCTCTGCCCCTGAAGTGTATCGGTCGGGTAACCGGCAGATGCTCGTAGGCCCATACCTGCAGCAATGTCACTCCACAGCCCAATCCCACTGATCCATGATAAACAAACTAATGCAGCTCGTAATACAAGTGTGCCAGCACACACGGTCCCCAGGCATATCTGGTATGCTATGTCATCAGCATCTCTAGTGCTCCCCCCCAGCCCACAGCTAATCCCCGTATCGCCCTATCTGGACATAGGAACCCACTGATAGCTCCTCTGATCACTGCCGGCAATGCTAACCTTGTGGCTGTCATGGTGTCCCATGCCACATGTCCTACCCTCATCTCCAATCCAGGGTCTTGAAATACCCGTCTCAATGCCTCCCTGTCTCCATCTCGATTGTATGGGATCAGCTCCCCATCGATCGACACCCGCAGAATCCTGTATACATCCTCCAGGGTGACTGTCATCTCCCCCATAGGTAAATGGAATGTGCACGTCTCAGAGTGCCATCTCTCAGCTAGCGCAGTCAGCAAACCCATGTTTGCCCGAAACTCAGGCACATATAGCACATGTCTCAGACCCATCTCATCAATAGCAGCTCTGTCCTCAGCTGTCAAAGCAGGTCACAACCTCTGCGTCGACGGGAATCTCTCCCGTGACTCTAGCATCGGCAAATACTCTTGTAGTCAAACAACTCAATCATGTCAGTTATAGTGGCATTCACTGTTTATCACAAAATGCTACTTGCTATCTAAATGCATATGGTTATCTATCCTAGTGACACTCACTGTTCATCACAAAGTGTTGCTATTTATCCTAGTGGTACTCACTGTTCATCACAAAGTACTACGTGTGTGACACTCCCTGCTCATCACAAAGTGTTACTCACATTTGCACTCCCTGTTCATCACAAAGTGCTGCTCATATTTCAGTACTCCCTGTTCATCACAAAGTACTCTATCTTGGTACTCACTGTTCATCACAAAGTGCCTTGATCTATCCTAGTCTTCCTAGAGGACCTGCTTGAGTGTATCCTCTCAGCAGCTTATCCAATCGACAGCGTATGTTCATCACAGAACTGCCGATTTGACCTAGAAGATGCAAATTCATATTTTTCAAACGCAAATGCGTTTACATGACATAAACACACTCAAAGACTGCATAGACGCACCTGAACAACACAGACGCGCCTGCTTGACACAAACGTGCCTATGCTCTGCATAGACGCGCCTTGTTGACATAGACATGCCTTCTTGGCACAAATGCACCTGAACAACACAGACGCGCCTAGCGAACACAGATGCGCCTTCTTGACCCAGACACGCCTGGCACCAACGCAGACGCGCCTAAACATTTTTTGACACTTTTTGGACCCTAGTCAAGCGCATTTATTACCCTATTAGACATGCATTAATGACAAAATTAAATGCGTCAAAGTATGAGGAGGTTTGGTGGTACTTACCGGCTCTCCTACCTCTGCTGGCCTTTGAAATCGGCGAATGCGGTCGAATTTGTGAGTGAAAGCCATCGCTGCAGACTGCTCCTGCTAAATTTTTGCTCTGCAATATGGTCTCGTGGATGTGTAGATGACAATGAGGATGTATTTTCCCCCGTGGTCTATCTTATAGCCTACCCTAGCCCTCGCCTTCGTCTCCCGAGTCAGTCTTCTTTATCCCGTGACTTTGTCACTTTATCCAGTCAATCCATTCTAGCCTCTCTTTCTTATCGAGAGATTGTCTGCAATCTTTTCAGACATTTTCATCCAATCTCTCGAGGGGGCATATCATTCCCATCTTGGGGCAACTCTGTATCAGTTCATCTTATCTTCTTTGAAACAACGCGACGAGCCGCATTGTCTCAAAGAGGGGCAAAATGTAGACACCCAAAATTGTCATGTCTAATTAAATAAATATTATTTATTTAATTACTTTAGCTTAATTCTTCTATTAATTAAATAAATCCTTATTTATTTAATTAATTCATTTATCCTCTTCTAGCCTTATTTCTCATTTAAATAAATACATTTATTTATTTAAATTATCCTTTTCCTAAATTAAATAAATATTCTTATTTATTTAATTATCCTACTTCTTCTATTAATTAAATAAATCTTTATTTATTTAATTAAATCATTAGCCTTTTCTACCCATGACACATGTCATTCATCTCTTAATTCATACACTACCTACCCCTTTCATTATTTTATTATTTCTTTTACCTACCCTCTAATCATAGCCGACCTCCTTTTACATCTCTCAATCTTATCCCTCCATTTCATATAGTGTCTTCTATATAAGGAGATGCTTCCTTCATTATCAAACCCTAATGACCTAATGAATCAATTTATGCAATTGACTACACTACGATCCTACTTGCAACCATATTCCATTCTTTGTTGAGCTCTTGTGCATATAAAATCTGAGAGCAAATATATCAAGCAAGATCAATGGAGATAGGAAGAATGGAGATCAAAACCCTATTGGACATGTGATGGTATAATCTTTGTGATTTCATTTGATTTGCATTGTCTTAGGTAATCTTCATATGTTATGGTGGATCTTTGTTGATTGTTACGCTAGGGTTTTGTGGTTGAATCTATTTAGCCTTTCAATATTGTTATTATTGTTATCCATTTTCACCATATACACCGCTTCCACTCCTATTTTCTTATTTTTGTATTGTTTGCCTCATCTTCTATCTTGCTCTTGCCTACTCTAGGAAGTGTTGGCTAGCCTCACTCTAAACAGGTCTAGGTTTTCATTGATCCTTTCTTGGAATCTCCTCTCATCACCTCTTTTTGTGATGTGCCTCTGCTCTCTCAACCACTCAACATGTTGTGAACAAAGGTGGCACCTAGTACAACCTTTCTCAACACACTTGCTTTGCAGTCACATCTTCATCAAAGCTTTCCTAAAATCTTGCAACTTGCCACAATTGACCAGAGGCTCATGTCTCCAATCTATCCTAAACACAAGCTCGAGCAAGGTCCCAATCTAAAGTTTTGTCATCATAAATTAGCTTTGGTAATCTCTTTGTCTACTTCAATGCCTGTTTCTTTTTTGGATTTTGTCTATTTTGTTGAGGAGGTTCCAGCTTCTTTGGAGTTTGTCTCCACCCCTCTTTTGGAGGTTAGTAGTACAACTCTTGTTTCACCACCTTGGGCCAAGTCACTTGCCTCTTCTCTTGAGGGGAACTTTTTTTATTCTTTGGAGGAGATCCCAACGTTGTCTATGATCTTCATGTGGTTGTTGACTCTTGCCTCTCAAGAAGTGTTGGATGAGAATGTGGAAGTTTCCTCATCCTTGGCTCTTGTTGCTAGTGCTGTGCCCAATGCTACTCTTGCTATTGTCATCCTCCCTCCCCATATGATCTAGATTGGGAGGATAATGACCTATTGGTGGATGACCCATAGGACAATGCCTTCTTTTCTCTATCTTTAGTATAGAGTTTTCCTGTCTGTGTTCCCCCATACTTTCTTTATACGCTTATTCCCACTTGAAGGACCCAATTTACTCTATTAGTACTTGGAAATGAGAGGTTGACTATCTTTATTTGTTGTGCTCTTCTGGAGGACCTAAGTTGCCCCATAGGTGCTTGAAAACATTGGATTTTCTATTGTAAAACTTCTACTATTTGTCAATCACTCTTCTTCTATCTGTCATCTTTTTCTTTTTGATCTCGAGGAAGATGCAAAGCATTGGGCACATTTAGGCCCTCTTTCATGTTAACCTGGTTTTTATTTTCTCCTTGTTTTCATGTGCCTTCTTCATATGATCCATAACGTTTGGCACCATTATGAAACACTCATACACAACTATACATGTTATCTCATTTCACTGCTATGGGTTCTCACACTAAATCAACGGATCTCCATGTGCCTTTATGTTTTGTTGATATTATAGATCTCCTGTGTTATCTATTGCAAGGTAGCATTCCATAAAAACATCGTGTTATGTTAACATGACACAACATCTCTTCTCCTTAGAAGGACATGCATTCTTCGCATACCATTTAGGGGGGGGCTTTCATATCTTTTCACTTCTGCATATCCGCATTTACATCTTATGTTATCTATCCAATGATCTCTTTTTGTCTTTTGGCTTTGTGGGGATGAAACCACTTGATCTCTTTTTATCTTTTGCCTTTGTGGGGGCCAAACCACTTGATATCTCTTGCCTTTTTGGGGGAAAAACTACTATCTAATCAATTGTCGATCGATGCAAGCCACCCTATCGTATGCTATCTAACATTAAACAACTTACTATCAATACCAATGCATATCTTTTAATGATTATCTAGTTATCTCCTTGTGTTCTCTAATTTTTCGCTTTTTAATTTGACATCTTTGTGTGTAGCTAACATGTTTATGGTGGAACAACCTAGCAAGATCTTATGAAGGTTCTGTTATGCCCTGCATACCTACCCCCATTAGTTTCCCTATCTTGAAAATATGGGTCCCCTTTCTTTCTATTTTGTAGTTTTGTTTTTCTTAGTTTTTTGCCTTAACACCTTGGAACTCTAGAAGCCCAGAGTCCTGAGGTGTTCTTTGCCTGGTTTGAAATCCTTCCTCAGAACCATGGAACCCCAGAGTCCTGAGGTAGGCTTTTGTTTCCTATTTTGGTTTCTACCCTGGAACCCCAGAGTTTTGAGGTAGGATTTTGTTTCTTGTATTGGTCACGACCTCGGAACCCTAGAATCTTGGAGTCTCGAAGTCGTGCCTTGTCTTGTGTGTCGTTGAAGCCTTAGAATCCCAGAGTCTCGAGTTCTTCATGTTTTGTCATTGGTCACTTCAAAACCCTGGAGTCCTGAAATTGTGTTGTGTTCTTTAACTTTGGAATCCCAGAATCCCCGAGTCCCAAAGTTGTTTTTTTTGTTTGTTGTGAACTTCAGAACCTCGGACTCCCGAAGTTGTCTTGTCTCTTCACCTTGGAATTTTGGAACCCTGGAGTCATGAGGTGAGTTTTTGTCCTTTTTGTGTTTTGACCTCGCATGTTTGGAACCTTGGAGTTCTGAGGTATGTTGTTGGTTTTCTTATTGTCATCTCAGAAATTTGGAACCCTAGACTCCCGAGGTCATGTTTTAAGGAGACAATATAAATGAAGTATCAAGGGGGTATAAATAGGAGAAATAAACTTTTTAAAGCTCATTTGTGCATTCAAGTTTTCTAGTTTCCCAGCTGTGATCTCCTAACTTCCCTCCTCCGTGTTGCCAAGTTCTTCGTGGGTTTTCTTCCACCAGGTTGGTGGATTTTATCCCTTCTTGTGTTTTCATGTTTAGATTTTCTAGTTTTTGGGTTAAGATTTTTTTTTCTTTTTTTTTTTTTTTTTTTCGTTTTGCATGTTTTGATCTTCCCGCGTGCCCTAGGTTTTCAAAACCCTGGAACCCCAGAGTTCGGGCTCGACAGTCCTCTTCATCTCGGAACTCTGGAACCCCAGAGTCCCAAGGTTGAGCTTTTTGGGTCGTGCTTTTACCCCGGAACTTCGGATCCCCGAAGCAATGGACCACCTTTTGACCCATGAATGAATTACTCCCAACCTCGGTACCTTGAAACCACATAACCTCAGAGTTCTGAAGTTCTTTCCTTTTAGGCCACTGTTATAACCTTGGAATCCCAGAGTTTTGAAACATTTGTTTTTGCACTCAATAAACTACACTCGGACCTCAAAACCCCTAAGTCTCGAGTCATCTTGTTTTATCCACCCCGGAACCCCGGAGTTTTGAAGTTTCTTGATCCTTTGCGACCATGCTATTTCCAACCTGAAATCCTGGAGTTTCGAACCATCTTTTGGGTCGTCATTTAAACCACCCCAGGACTTCGAAACCTCGAAGTCTCGAATGAGCCAAGTTAACTGGTCAACCCCAAAACCCTAGAGTTACGACCTTTATTGTTCCATGTTTGTCTACCCCGAAATCCTGGAGTTCCGAAGTTAGTTGTTATAGAAGGAGTTACCCACCCTGAAACCCCAAAATTCTGGAGTCTCAAAGTGGGCGATATTATTGATATATATTTTATGCGATAGGATAATTTGTGATTCCTTCTTGCAGATTAGAGCAATTAGATGGACCCAACCTCCAGTAAGAGAGGCAAGGAACTAGACAAACTCCCCATAACCATGAAGTACCACTACCAAGGGCAGGTTTATGTTTCAAAATTGGATGATCAAATTAGATGGGTAACTGACACAGAAGTGGGACATGTGGAGTTGGAGGATATTAGAACTCAATTGGATAAACCAAGGCTAGAGGATCCTTATACGAGAATCAAGAGGTCAGGGCTGGTAGAAGCAACTATTTTCCCCCAATCTGTTCAAGCCCCGAAGTTCATGATGATCAAAGCACAGTTTTGCAATGCGAACACAAGAAAATGCACCAATGCCCAAGGAAGGACAATGATTGATCTATCTACTGATATGCTGGGATTTGTGTTTGGTATGCCTACAAGGGATGAAGTTCTCCAGACCAAAGAGGAAGAAGCCGCCGAAGTATGGGATAGGGATATTGCTTCTAGAAAAAGGCATATGAATGAGAATTGGTTAGAGGAAGAGAGGAAGATAGGGCTAAAGGCCACATATATTCCAAGGGCTGATTTCAGGGAGAATGGGATCTAATTATCATGCTGAGCAAGGCCTTTGGCAAACCTGATTGCCGTTGCCGACACTTCCATCCTTGGATGTTTCATTTTATGACTACTATTCAGATAGGGAAAAAATGTTTTGATTGGGCTCAAATCCTATCAGATAATATACATAAGAATCTAATTAATGGACACAGAACCAAGAAATTCTTCTTTACCTCATATGTTATCTGGGTAGCTGCCCGAGAAGGTAAATTTCCAGGGCTACAAATAGATGGCCAGCTTGGTGATGAGGAAGGACACAAGAAGGTGTGGGAGTATTACACTTAGCTCCCTCTGGGCGATGCAAAGACTCATTTCAAAAGAATAAACGATGCCTTCCTTTTCCCTATTATAATCAAACTCATAGGTGATACAGGCTACAAGATAAGCCTGCAAGAAATGGCCATAATTGGGGAATTGGCATGTTGGTTCATTCAGAACCAACATTCCACATATATCAGGGTCATTGGATTCACAGGGAACCCTATGCTATTACCCAGATACTGCAATGAGTGAATAATACTCCTGGAATATGTTAGGTAGATGTTGGGGTTACAATTACTATTGACTTCAGAACATAAGGTAGGTGTGGATTTTTTAGTTTCTATTGGTTACTTTTCCCATTCCAAGATTTAGGTGGCCAAGACGGTGGAGCAGGAACTTCAAGATTTAAACTTAAAAGAATTCAATTATGCTCGAGAGTACTATGACCCATATGGAAAAATGAAGCAAATAATACCGAAGGCATATGAGGGGTATAGGCCAAGGTTGGAGGATTTTTGGGCTAACCTCCAAGATAGTTTTGAAGTTAGAGAGAAAAATTATTCTAGACTCTTAGTGCCACAAATAAGAAATTTTGAATAGAAACTAATCTCCCTAAATAATTGAGGGACAATGACGAATTACTAGATCCAACATATAAAGAGTAGGAAATTGATAAGAAGCCTCTCTCTCCAATAAGATGGTCACGATAGGAGGAGGTAGACATAGATTCCATAACCCAAAATGTTATAGAGAGGACTAGATAGTGGTTGAGTTTGAGGGTTAGACCAAGCACCTCAAAAGGGAAGCAAAAGGAATCAACCTCTGGTGTTCCTTAGTCAAGGGCTCATGAAGAGTATGCCCACAGGACAAGGTCTAGCTCCAGAAAGAATACGTCCATGGACCTAGAAGAGGCTACCCAACCTGAAGAAAGTACTTGTAGTGTCATAAAAATGTGACCCTAGCAATTTTCGATCGGATTAGGGTCCTCACACATGTAAAATCGAATCCCCTAGCTTGATCAGAGACCGGAGACTGCTCAACCCTCAAAATCTGCTTCTCCCTTGTCCCCCACACCACCCTATCTATACTATTCCTTGGAGAAAGGGGTAGGAAAAGGGCATGAAACCCTTGTCCTCCCAGGATAGGGGCGTGGCATCCTTGTCCCTACCCTATTTCAGGGCAGGACCTTTTCCTGAGCTTGCATTGTAGTTTGTGTAGTGAGCGGGAAAACTTACCCGATGTCGGCTTGTGACACAAATCAGTTTCATTTATCCTAATTGACAATTATTTAAGTTGCATTTACCCTCTCATTTGCACAAGTTGGACAAGTTGGATGAGTGAGAAGTTTACATGTGATCAAGTGTTCAAGAGCATTCAAGCATCCCTTTCAAGCATTGAGCATCTCAAGTCTCCCTTCAAGGATAGGTATTGCATTCAAGTCAAGGATTCAATCATTGAAGAGGAGATTGATTCCAACATTCAATTCCACACAAGCATTTCTATCAACATTGCTTTCACAACCTCCCTTGAGGTGATTTACATTACAATCTTTCATTTACATTTACTTGCAAGTACTTTCTTTCATTACTTGGTTAATTCCAAAACTGGGGTTTGACCTAAAGGCAAACCCCCAATCCCAACCCATTTTCCTCTCTTTTTTGTGAGTAGGTTGCAGGTACATAGCTGTACTTTCAGATTCAGACTCCATTTGTAGAGGTGGAAAAACTCTTTTCGTTTCGCAGATTTTTCGGAGGAACGTGTACATTCCTGCCACGGTTCGGGCAACTTTTCCTCAAATTCGCAGGGTGACTTCGTCTCGACATATTACTACTAGATCCAGGTGCACATCTTCATCCCATACTCCGATCTCAAGTTATAATCAGTTCTTTGTCACTTTTGCACTACATAATTCAATCAATTCCTTTCCATTTCAAATAGGAAGAGGGGATCAACTTATCATTCCCATTTCATTCAGAATTCCATCTTCTTCTTTGGAGGTTGAATCTAGTTAATTTTCCTCTCCTCTTCCAATGCAATAGGTGAAAAGTGTTTGAAGGGAAATCCATAGTGAAACTCTCATCTCTCCTTGGAGGGAAAGGGTAGTTTTCCTCTTGATCTCTCATTCACACATTTTTCATCCACCATTACATTTTTGTGACATTACAGTATTGAGGAGCTAATGAGGAAGGCCAAAATTTTGAAGAAGGCTGCCGATTTCGGAGTAAGAGAAGGGTTAGGAGCTGTGCTATTAGCAGAGGTACATCTCATTAGGACAACAATTGGGCAAATTCTAGGAGAGGGCACTCAGGAGAAAGATGAACAAGGGAAATCTGATGAAAGTACACAACCTCCTCCTAACATGACAAGTGCATCTACTCATCCCCTGCCAACAACAACCACACAGGCTCCAATTTTGATGTCAACCACTACAACCCCTCTGCCAATACCACCTAGTATTTGTGTAACAACATCAACAACATTACCTCCAGTAACCACAATATTGACTCCCACTATAGAAAAGGTAATCATTCACAACATTGAGTTAGATTCTGACCAGGAGGAAGAGCAACCAGTGGTGCAACTAGTGCAGAACAAGGCTAAGAAGAAAGAAAAAAAGTCTTCCAGGTTTGAGAAGCAGGCACCAGGGGATCCCATGGACATCGATAAGCAAGATTTGCCAGGGAAGCTGCCAGTTGGGAAATAAGAAGAATTGAGTAAGCCTGAGGATGAGGAAGATGAAAGATTGGTCTTAACTCCAAAAGACCAAGAAGCTTTACTAAAAGAAATAGCTGCTGGAGGAAGGATGGAGAAAATAGATAAAGGTGATAGGGAGTTTAAAGAAGAGGCAAGTGATAGGTTAGGAGAGCTACATAAGTAACAACAGTTAAATATTGATGCCACTCTACGAATCACCCAAATTCAACCAGGTACACCAACTCGAGATATTCAAATCTGGGAGCAAGAAGAAGAGGAGAAAGACGAAGCAGAAGAGTAGTCAAAGGTACACATGATAACTGTCAACATCGTGCCACATGAAGGTGAAAAGGATAAGGATGTGCCACAATGGCTAAAATTCACCTTCGAGAAGAAGGAGAAAGTAGTTCTACCAAAGGTTACACTACAACAGGCTATCACTGAAGAATCATGGAAAACAAAGAAGGCAAAGATAGTGCATCATTTGTCAAGGATAGAATCTGGTGAAGTGATTGCTGATGTAGCAGCTCCAACACAAGCTGAAGGTCAAGACTCCCCAAAATACCAAGTGTCATAGGTCAAATTGGGTAAACAGACCAAGTGAGGAGAGCTAGATACATTGGAACTTGCTACTAGTGTCATAAGGGGCCGAATAGAAAAGGAGCACATCTCCCACTTAGAGGTCAAGGCACAACTGGAACAATATAAGCAGCTATTGGTAGAGATGGGTAGTCCCCTAGATACACATATAGATGACAACCTACCTTCAACCTCATCACTCCCAGAAGGAGATATAAAAGCACTGGTTGAAGTAAGATAGGTGGAAACTACAACAAAGGCATGGGCACAAACAAATGCCTCTAAAATTAGATTATTTTTGCAAAACACCATGAGAGAATATGAAAAGGCCATGCAGGTTGGAGGAGCGTTAGCTTCCTGTTCTTAGCAATGGGAGCAGAAGCTCAACATTTTTGGAAAACAGTTTCAAGTTTTGAATAAAGTTTTGGATCTTGGGGAAGGGGTTATAATGAGAGAAGACCTCTTAGGCGGAGATAGTTGTAAAAATTTGCAATCCTACATATACATTTTAGAGTTGAAGATTGAAATTCTTCAGCAGTATGGGAAGGATATAACAGGTATTTGGTTTCCTCTTCTTGGTGTAGTAAAGAAGTATGAGAAGTTTATAGAGCATTTGTTAGGAGTTTTTGGGCTTGGTATAACCAATGTTGGATATATGGTGGAAGACAATATACTCCATCAATGGGATGCATATGAGGCACATTATTTTGCAACTCCTGCTTAGTTTAATGTTGCATTAATGGACATGTATACATATTTGATAACTTAATGTCAATAGGCCATAGGGATAATAGAAAAGTAGGAAGGTAGAAGAAAGAATGCGGGGGAGATTTTGAAGAAGTACAAGTTTAGAATTGAACATGTTGCTGACCCTCCCACAGAAGTGGTTGCATGCATCATTAGCAATTATAAGAGCTATAAAAAGAAGTAAAGAATAAAAAGGCAGTTGCTAATGATAGCATCATATTTTTGTTGGAATTTTGCATGAGACCAGAGCTGAGACTTTGACTGTTGCTTCAGCATGTACATGGATTATGGAATGGGTTTTGAATGATTATGAAATGTTAGCTCATGCAACATCATTTTCATAGTGCTCTCCCAGTCCCAGTTTCGTAATAGTTAACTGGAGTCTAAGGCAGAGACTTGCATGTCAACTACGACTCCTTTATTTTTAGTTCCTAATTTAGATAGATTTATTTCCTAGAAAGTAGGACAAGAAACTCTATAAATTGGAGAGTTTGATTCATTTGTAAGGGTCCACAAATTGATGATTTGAGGCCCACTTAGAGATTTTAGATTATTTTATGCAGATTGTTATGAATTAGAATATTTTTGTGATATATTATTTAAAGTTAATACAAGAAGAAGCTTATATATTACTTGATCTATGCGTATGTGCTATTAATTTGTTCTTTGCAGTCTAGTAATGTCTATTGTTTGAAATCAACAACTTGTTTTGGTCTTATGTTTATTGCTTTATGAATCATATTGTGCACGTAAGTGGTGTATGAGAATTACTGGGATAGATGATATTGTGGTGATATTCTTGCCATGAATTTGTGAGGCTGCTGACTTTGCAAGTTTATTGGAGGTCCGTTATTGAATGCTGGTTTAAATAATATTGATGATTTTTGGATTGCAGGGTACTAATTGTAGTTCATTAAGTTGTGGTTGCATTAGTTTCATTGTTATTTTATTGTTTCCTTGATCTATCCTTTGCAGTTTATTTCAAAAGAGTTTTAAATCATAAAATACAAAAAAAAGTGAAGTTATTGGAAGTTATTGGGATTCGTTTAACCAACAGGCCCCTTAACAGGTACAACCGCATCAACCATTGAGTTGCCCATCATTGTTGAGAACTGACTATAGAGACCTTGGAGTAGTTAGTTTCCCAAAACTTATTGCTTTTCAAGAGAGGTGGTGAGTGGTCACATAAACTACTTGACTGTTGGTGAGTGTGTCAAAACACCTGTCAACAGGTCCCAGGCACTTTTTTGGGGGCAAATTTGGTTTGAGGACTCAACTTTCCCTCCATATCTTTGTAAAATCATTTTAACCTTATCTCTACTTTAGTTTTGCATCTCGTAACAATGATATGCTAACTAAAGTGGGGATAAAATGTAACATCATAAATTGCAGCCTATGCAATTCCATGCTACACAAATGCCTTCGCTTTACATTGATTGGAGAAAATATTCACCTTTTGTCATTTTTGCTCGCATGGATTTCCTAGTTATCTTTTACCTTGTATTTTTACTGACTTCATTGAATATTGAATCATGGACACTAGCGCGCCATAGAGATATCCATGTGGGGCGCTAGTGCCCCACAAATCTGTAGATTGAAGGTGACCATTTGAGCAATACACTTGCAATTGATATGGTTCATAATGCCTCTATGTGCACCCACCAATGTCAAATTCAACCCTAGTTTGTTTATCTTCCCTTTAGAGATTGTTTTTTGGCTCTCTAACAATGGATTCAACTCTCTCTTGGACACTTTGAGACTTTCTATAACTTCTTGATCATTCTTCTTGCATTACACCATTGTTACATGCCATTAAGATTATTGTTATCTTAGCAACCATGCGTAGGAGGACTCTTAGTGCTTACCTTCACTTTGTCAAGATCTTGTTCTTCGGGTGTTGAAGTGGAGTTGTTTTCTCCTTGTTTCCATAAAAAATCATTGTATTTATAATAGCATATCATTTTGTTTTGTATTGTTACATATCACTTCCTATCTGTTCATTATCTATAATCTTGGTTTTCTATGGAGGTGATAAAACTGAAATGGTGTTCTGACTGTGGTATACCTCTGTACACAACCCCAAAATTTTCTCTCTATTGTGTGTGAAGGTTTTTGAAGTGATCTTAGGAGCTAGCATGAGGCTTCTATCTTGGACTAGTTGTAAGACATCTTTCATATTTTCTCCTAGTTTATATTCAACATATACTCACTTGTACTCTTTGTTATTCTTTTATTTAGCTTAAATGTTTGTTTGTAATATCTACGTGTCACTTTGTACCTTTTTCTCGTGTCTCTATGTTCTATCTATATGAGACATTAGTGCGCCATGTTGTCATCTTTGGCCCGCACATGTGTCCTTGGGCAGAGATTGTGTAGAGACCACTAGAGATTCTCTGTGACCTATCTTATCATGTCTAGAACACCTTCTATCTAGTAAAATCTGTCTTAGGTTTGGGTAGTTAAGTAGTCTATATCTCTTGGCTCACCAAAGCACCAGTTTAGTGAGGTGGAGTAGGTTTATTTTCTCCTCTAATATATCATCACCTTGAGAGTGTTGAATTTCTTCCTCCAAAAGAACCATTGGACTTGTCATAATAAACATACCCAAACTAACACTTCTAAATAGAATAAATATATAATCTTTGGCCCACTAAATTAATAAAACCAAGAGATACTATGTTAAGAGCAGCGTGAAATCAAGCTAAATAGAACCCTAGGTATAAGCATCACCACATACACTAGCATAAGTACTAGAAAAGACTTGGACACCAACATGCCTAGAATCAATAAAAACACCACCTTTTTCTTTACCATCAACTAAAATAGGATCAATAAATATACCCATACCATGTAAAGCACTAGGAACTACATCATTGATAAGTACAAAGGAATCAACACTAGAAACTTCAACATGGGAAATCCTCCACATCATGAGGAAAAATATCATTAGGATCGACAACATTACAACCAAGAGCAACAAGAAGAGAAGAATCCACATCTTGAGGAATAAAAGGGTTAACAACACCTTGAAGAGAAGGAATATTGAAATCATGAAATTAGATAGCACCAACCACCCCACTATTCTTTTGTATAGGTCAAATGCCCTGGTCATATAAGCCACCTTTTGGAACCACACTGCAATAGAGATTGAGGCCCCATCCAAAATAAATTGCTAAATATTCTTCTATCATAGCTCGTGTAGAGAATGTCATTAATAATGTGTATTTCTACCCGAGGCATGGTTTTTTGTGCTATTTCTCCACTCTCTGGCCTAGTCTATTTGACCTACACAACTGTGTCCAAGACTCTTGGAAGCCTATTGTGTCTAGTAAGATTGAGCTCTTTCCCTATGAGAAATGATTTTTCATTTCTTCTTTTGCTTCATCTGAAGACATAAATTTGATGTTGGGATAAATTTGGGCTTGGGAAGAGCATTCTCTTTCCCTCAAACCTATGACTCCTTCCTTCAATCTCCTCACCAAACTACTTTTTGTGTGTCTAGTTTAGGTTCATCTATTGAATCTTCCCCTACAATTATGGGAATAGTATTTCTACAAGGCCATTAACAACTCAATTGGCAATTTCTTGAAGGTTCATGACTTGACCTCTCATATGGGTCACTCCACCTTCACTTGCATTTTGGTTGACATTGATATCTTCAAACCTCTTTATGGGGTGTGAATCTGATGGTTAGGATAGGCCTTGGACACAATAGTGGATTATGAGGGCCTCCCTTTTTGTTGTCACCACTGCTTTACTATTGGTCATCTAGTTTTAGATTATTCCCTATCTCATATGAAAGGTTCTTCTACTTGGTGGAAGGATGCACATGAATAACACTTAATAGTTTAGGTTTCTACCTCCTCTGATGATGGCTCTGCCCATAACTCTATCAATTTTCATGTTCTAAGGGTGGCTTCGTTGTGCCTCGATGTTCCTACTATTATTCCTCCAAATTTTAGTTTGACTCTATCCACACTGGCTTCCCTTGTTACTCTTGCTATGGATCCTCCTACTTCATCCTTGATTTCTCCCACAAAAGGATCCTCTTGCTAAGTGTCAGAATCTTTTAGTTGCTTCTTCTTAGCTTCAATCTTCTCCTATGATTGATTCTTGTCTCTTCACCAGACACCTTATTGTCACCCCTTTGGTTGATATTGATTCCTTGATGAAGGAGTCACCTGTTGTCTCTCATAGTAATGGGGTTTCAAATGATAGTATTTATTGGACTATCATTAGTAGGAGGAGAAAATGCCCTTCTCTTCTTTGTTGACATTTGCATGAAGATTGCATTAATAATATGTTATGTTGTCATTGATATCAATTGACCGGTAATGATATTGTTGTAATGATGTTTTGTAATCGATAGGAAGAGCTAGTGAAGGAAATTGTAACTGGTAGGTAAGTTTGCGGAGTGAACCAGTATTGCTAAGTATTGGAGAGTTGAACCGGTAAATCCTACCTGTTGATTTGATAAACCCTAACCAATTAAGTTTGGTGAATTGGTTGTATTGGTTTATGATCTGATGATGAGCGGTAATGATTATGACACGTATGCATATTGTATGAAGAGAGTTTCAAAGTGTTTTTGGTATGTTGAGGTAACACTTTTTGTCTAGGGAATGAGAAAGTATATTACATGTAATACAAAGCGTGTGATGAGTTAGTAAGTTCGATGAAGCGGTGATCAAGGAGCGGTTGAGGCTTTCTTGAATGATGTGTAGAGATTTTTATATAATCCAATGGTCATACTTGAACCGACTTGTTTGTAATCTCCATGAGAGAATGAGGTTTTTGTTGTGTTACCAACCTAATTGATTTGTTTATAAGGTTAATGAGTTTTTTAGTTTTAAGAGTTGTCAAAGTTTCAGTTGAGTGTGTGGTTGTCAAACCGGATGATGTATCTGCAGTTTGTGTAAAGGAAGATAGGAGCATGAAGGATCTAAACAAGCAAGTGTAGTTATATTCAAATAGATCAGCAAACCCCTGTTGTTTTCTAACAATTAGTACAGATTGAAATCCCCTAACTGGGTAAGCTCTAACAAGCTTGGTGTTATTAAAATCCTCTAACCAGGTGGTCCATTAGATTGGATTTCAAAATCCTCTACCGAGGTTACTCCTCACAGGGTATTGCTTCTAACAAGGCATTATATTCAATCCCTTAACTGGGTGGTCCCTAACAGGATCTGTTCTTAACAAGACTTTTTATAAGGCTTTAATAGGCTTGGCTCCTAACAGGGTGAACTTCAGAAGAGTTCAGATAGTTATCTTGTGAGTCTCATCTCACCGTGGTTTTTCCCATTTGGGTTTCCACGTCAGAATATTGTGTCAAGTGGTGAATGTTTTTGTGGTTATGTTTTATTATGGTTGATTTGCTTAACTACTTAATCCACTTTGATAAGTCATGATAACCGACAACAATATGAAATGAAGTTTTACTTATGTCAGTAAAAGTATTTGGATGTTTTTGAGTTTCAAGTTGTTTACTATTAATATTTTGTAACAGGCAACCGATTTAAATTGACAATTTATCTTGACAGTGATATTGCATTGATAGTTCTAAGTTTACTTTAAGAAGTTGATTTTGAGAATGGTGAAGTTTTATTAGTTTTTCTATCTAATGATTCACTCCCCCTCTCTGTAGTTGATTGGATCCTTGTTCTTTCATCATACCATCAATTGGTATCAGAGCTTCTCAGGTCCTCTAAGGTCTAAGCCTAACAACTTGAGGTAAAGATCTTGCAGAACACAATGAAGAAGGAAGGTCCGAAGTTTAATGGAGAGAACTATAGAATATGGAGTGATAGAATGAAAATTTATATCAAGAGTCTAGGAAATCAATGCTGGGAACATGTTGGTAGTCAATATGTTGCACCTAGTGGGATTATGACTGATGATCAAAAGAAAGAGAAACAAGACAACAATAAAGCACTAGAGGCTATTATCAGTTCTTTGTCTGATGTAGAATATGTTGATGTCCATGGTCTAGAGACTGCATATGAGGTATGAAAGAAACCTGAAGGGATTTATAGTGGTGATGAACATGTGAAGATTGCCAAGGAAGAGAGTCTAAGAGAAAAGTTTGATGACATGCGGATGGCTGAAGGTGAGAATATCCAACAGTATGGTCAAAGGATAAAAGAGATAGTTGGTGAGATCAAGAGTGTCAGTGGTAAAGTGGAAGATGCCATAGTGGTTAGTAAGGTGTTGAGAACCCTGCTACCAGTCTACGCTATCCGAGTTGTAGCCATTTAGGAGCTAAAGTCTATTGACAAAACTAAGGTAACCCTTGACTCCATAATTGGTAAGCTTACTAATTTTGAATTAAATGGTTATGATGGTAGTGTTCAGAAATTTGAATCTGCATTTAGAGCTTCAGTTTCTAACCCATCTATGAGGAAAAGTAGAGATGTCAGTCATAGTTATGAATCTAGATCCAGTAGAGAAGTTGATGATGAAGATAGGTTGGTTGAGCTTGAAGCATTGTTGGCCAAGCGGTTGCCCAGAGGTACCGGTAAATATAGAGGTAAATTAACTTTGAAATGTTTTGCATGCAACAAGATTGGACACATTGCATCTAACTATCCTAATGGTGATAATGAGCACAAACGAGATAAATTCAAGAAGTACAAGGGAAAAGGCAAAAGAGATTGTCTTATTGTAGTTGATGGTGGTATCACTGATGAGGAATCTGATGGTGATGCTAATGAAGATATTGTGTTTGTAGCCATTAAAGAAGAAACATCTGATCAAAAAGCTTTAGTTTCTTGCATGGATAATTCTAATGATTGGATCATTGATAGTGGTTGTTCACATCACATGACCGGAGCAAATTTATTTCTTTGAAGGAATTTGATGGTGGAGTTGTAAGTTTTGGTAATGACTCACCTTGCATTGTTAAAGGTAAGGGAACTATTTCTCTTAATGGAAAGAGTAGTGCAAATGATGTCTACTGGGTTTAAGGTCTAACACACAATCTTTTGAGTGTTTCTCAACTCAATGATAGAGGATATCCATTAGAGTTTAAGAATGGTATGTGCAAAATCTATGGGAGAAAAGGTGAATTGATTGAAACCAACAAGCAAACTAAAGGTAACCTGTTTCACCTGAATCCTAAAGTCAGCAACTGTTTAATTGCTAAAGTAGATGATAGTTGGCTTTGGCATTGGAGATTTTGTCATATAAATTTTGATACCATTGTTAAAGTGAGTAAGTCCAATATAGTGAGATGTTTGCCTCATTTGGACAAACCGGTTAATGCTTTGTGTAAGGAATGTCAGTTGGGAAAGATGACATCCTCAACTTTCAAGAGCAAATCTTTTTCAGCGGAACATCTGTTAGATCTGGCTCATACAAACCTCTATGGACCAATAAGGACTAAAACTATTCAAGGTGATAGATATTTCATGATCTTCACTGATGATTGCTCAAGAATGATGCTGGTCACATTATTGAAGGATAAAACATAAGAATTTAGTAACTTCAAGGCATTCAGGGCCTTAGCTGAAAAGGAGAGTGGTAAGAAGATAAAATGTCTGAGGACTGATCAAGGCGGTGAATTTACTTTTGAGGAATTCACTAGATATTGTAAAGAAAATGGTATCAAATGATAACTTTGTGCACCGAGGACACCACAACAAAATGGTATTATAGAGAGAAACAACCGATCAGTTGTTGAAGCAACTAGAACAATGTTGATACAAGGAGGTGTAGCGAAAAATTTCTGGAGAGAAGCTGACAGCACAACTGTCTACACTATAAACCAGATTTTGGTAAAAAGAGGTAAGGACAAGTCTCCTTATGAATACTAGTATGGTAGATCACCTAATGTTAGTTATTTAAAGATATTTGGTAGCAAATGTTTTATTAAGAGAGGTGACTATGTTAGCAAATTTGAGGCTAAAAGTGATGAAGGTATATTCCTTGGTTATTCTACCAAGAGTAAGGCATACAAATGTTATAACAACCGGACACAGAGAATCATTGAGAGTGCTGATGTTCGAGTGGATGAATATCCTAAAGTCTCAGAGGAAACCAATGTAGAGAAAAAGGATGAAGATCCTTGCATTTTGTTTTTGGAACCAAAACCTATGAAACTTGAAACTGGGAAAGAAAATGCTATTGTACCAGTTCAATCAAAATAGGTAGATTCAAAAGAAGATGATGGTAATGTATAAGATGGACCTGAAGACAATGATCATGTTATTATGAGTTATGTGAGACTCAATCACAATCCTGAACAAATTATTGGAGATAAGGATGCTGGAGTGTTAACCAGAAGAAGAATTAGAGAAAATTCTTGTATGATCTCCACTATTGAGCCTATAACTGCTAACGAAGCATTTGAAGATGATAATTGGGTTAAAGCTATGGAGGAGGATCTTGAACAAATTGAGAAGAACAATGCATGGACCCTAGTACCCTGACCGGTGAATAAAAATGTGATAGGTACTAAGTGGGTATTCAGGAACAAACTGAATGAGGATGGTGTTGTAGTTTGTAACAAAGCTAGATTGGTTTGCAAAGGTTATGCATAAGAAGAAGGAGAAGATTATGGTGAGACTTTTGCACCAATGGATAGACTGGAAGGTGTCAGAACTTTACTTGCATTTGCAACACATAAGGGATTCAAAGTATATCAGATAGATGTGAAGTCAACATGTTTGAATGGAATACTGGAAGAAGAAGTATACATTGAGCAACCAGATGGTTATTCTCTGACTGATGAGAAAGACATGGTATGTAAGTTGCACAAACAATTATATGGATTAAAGAAAGCATCGAGAGCATGGTATGAAAGGCTTCATTCACACTTGATGAAGATAGGTTTTTCAGAGAAGCAGTGAAGATAGCAACATATATCTCAAATCTGAAGGAGATAAAATACTGGTTAGTGAAGTATTTGTAGATGATATCATATTTGGAGGTAATGATGACATGAGAAATGACTTTGCAAATGAAATGAAAAGTTGTCACGAACCCTATTTTTCCATAATTATTTAATTAAGAAAATAATGTTTATTTTTCGCAAATGAAATTGAAATGAAATGAAAATGGAATTGAGAATAAAATAAGATAGGAGATTGAATGCATTGAAATGATTTATATACAATTGAATGATCAATAATAATTTTTATTGTAAAATTGGGGTCGTCATTGCTAATGAGCAATTGAGTGCAAGCGAATGTAGGAATATAAGAACACGAATGAAGGCGAGAGCATGGTTCAGGTAGAGTTGTCTTAGCTCCTGGATTTCACTAGAATAGATGGAATCTCTCACACACCACATTAGGATTTATAATTTGCATCTTGTAAAGATGGATGATTTAAATAACCTTATTTGAGTGTTTGTTTAAATTGGAATGATGAATTTGGAATGAGTAGTAGACTGATTTAAATATTTATACATGTGCATTTATTGCAAGATTTGAGTGGTGATTGAATCAAATCAAAGTTGCATGAGTGATTGTGAAATAGTATGTCTTATTTTAAAGTAAGATTTTTTTCTAATGAGTTAGATATGAATATTGACCCTATGTTTATATGTTCTTTTTATGCAGATAGGTGTGATTTAGTGAACTATATATTTATTTGTTTGCCTATAGATGTACACACACACACACACACACACATATATACTTATTATACACACACACACACACATATATACTTATTATATATATATATATATATATATATATATATATGAGTTAGAATAATGATTCGAACATATACATGTAAATATGTATGTAACTATAATATATATCTAATTACAATTAGATTTAAATTACCTTACTTCATGAATTTTGTTTATACCTATACGTAATCATTTGAGATTAAATAAATAAATATATATATTATATATATATGTACATGAGTTCTAATAATAATTCGATCATGGACTTATAAATACGTATGTAATTATTGAACATGTAAATCTATTGTTGAAATTAAATAATTATTGTTTTCAATGAAAAGTCATTATTTATTTATATATAAATAGAAATAAAATTAAAATTAAATAATAATAATAATAATAAAAAAAATGATTTAAATGGAAAGCAACTTAAGTGAAAAGCTATCGACTGAAAGGGGTGGTTTATTAATGCAAGTGAATGTTAATGAGGGAGGTCAATGGTAATATCAACCACTCCCCTTATTTAAAGGGAGGGGTCAATATTATCACCGACCACTCCTCCTATCCTTTATTACCTTCCATGACAAGTCACGTTGTAGCCACAAAGACCTAGCCTGCAACAATGTTGTACATGGTGAAAGCCGTGGGTTACCAGCCCACGTAAACCATAGAATAAGGTATGAGAAGTGGGAGTCAAGGTTGGCAATTCCATGTAGCAAGTTATTAAGAGATAATATTACCGCATGGTAGAGTCAAAGTATAATAATGAGTAATGCAACAGTTGGGTGTATAAAATACAATTCATAGTCGACAAACCATGCATGATTGGATGGAAGTCGACTTGGAATCATAGGAACTTAGAAACTGTTTGCAACGACATGTGTAGTTTGGTGTCACGTAGTAGATAACAAATAACTTTGCATGGTGAACACATAGGTGTTCGAACCCGATCAGGACTGTTATGTTGCAATTAAACCATGTGTGGTGTCATTTAGAATCAATCCACCACTAGGAGAGATAGCCCGTAAATAGGAAAGAAGGTAGATTGGATCACTATATATAGACCATCGAGTTGGAAGAGAAGAGAGAGAGATAGACAACAAAGGAATAGAGAATGGAAGGTAGAAGAGAATAGGAATTCGATATTTAGGAGAATGACGACTAGACGTAGAGGTTTGGTTATGATCATCTCCAATTTAGCATTGAATTTAAGAGTTAGGATCTTGAACGAGCATTAGTTTGTTTTATTATTATTAGAAAATAGAAGGGAGAGAAGATGACATTGAGAAAAAGATAGAAATTTTGCAGAATATAGAAAAGATAATATCTAAGAATGGTGAATGGAAAAATAGGGTAGTAAGAAGAGTAGAGAGAGCTCATGAGAGAGAATAGCTCAGAGGAGAAAAATATTAAAATCGGGATGAATTGTAGACAGTTTAAAATTATCAGTGACCATAATAGACTTGGATCGCATTTCAGAGGTAGACTCTAATCTAGCATGTTTTGTTGTAGGGATCTAAAAGATAAAGAATGTTCTATTTTTAGATTTATACAATATTCTAATGAAGGAATTATAATCATGATATGAACCATTTTTAATTGCTTTAAATTACATTCATGTAAATATAGATGCAATAATGAAATATTTTCTTAAAGTTTGTTGATTAACTTAGTGAAACTCTCAGAAATTAGATCACCAAACCCTCTAGAAATAGAGTAAAAGGATAGAGAGAGAGAAACTTTGAATTTGAATCACAAAGAAGATGAAATAATAGGATAACAAATTATTAAAGATTGAAGCTTACTTTGAATTCGTGAAGAAAAGACTTACAATTCCAAATTTGATCATTGCATGAAAAGTAGAGATGATTAGGTGTCTCATTTGAAAAGCCATATAGATATGTGCTTTATGAATTTTCATCATGTTAGATTGCTATTATGGAAAATTAGTAAAATCAGTTAGTTGAGCTCTTTAATCATGAAAGTCACATATTAGTATTAAACTAAATATGTTATTCGAGAAAAGAGGTAGACAAACCAAAACACATGGAAAGATAGAGAGCTTAGACAATTCTAAACCATAAGAAATGGAATGCAAGTTAATGATTACGCTATTTAAATGTTTTAATAATTGAATAAAAGAATGTGTACTCATTGTTATTCAATTTTTATGTAAAGAAACATACATGTGTTACACCTTCTTAATATTTAATTCTTGTCTTTAATTACTTGAAAGATAGAAGCGAAAGATTGTTTTCTTTTCAGATGTATATTTGTTTATCCATGAAAGATTGCTTCTTGTCAGATAGGATTGGTTGTAACAAAGGATTGATTCTTTCTATTTCTATTCAACGGAAGATTGTCTTCTTTACATTGTATTTTTATCTTGCGATAAATAGGAAGCTAGAATTGAAAAATGAAAGATTGTCTTCTTTATATATTTATTTTAGATTCATATGAACAAAGCTAGATAGGCTTGTGTTTGTGGAAAGTTACCTTCTAGGATGGGTGCCGAATGTGGAATTATAGAGAGAATAGTTTGCTTTTCCAAACTATCTTTTATTGCTATGCACGACATTATACTTGGCCAAGTAACTTATGGACCATTGAAACAGATGGATTTATTTATGCTCTCTACCATATCCTTGATTGATCTTGCTTGTTTCTTAATGGAATTAGAAAAATGAAAATGCATGTATCATCTAGGCATGCACCAAATTCCATCTTGTCTTTCAAATTCTTTTTGCTAAGATATTCATGCAGGGTCGGGTATTCTTGATTGACCAAGAATTCCGAGGAAGTGTAAGCTTCAAGGTTGAGTGGAAAAAGCACCTGAATCTTGTTCTTGTCTTCATGCTAAAGATTGCATTGAAGATAGCTTGGGTTGCAGATCAAAGGATGCATCTCACCCTTTACTTTGTATTATTTTGTTATTGAACTTACAAATTGAAATGCCTAAGTATTGTATGATTTGTTGGCATATGGACACTCCAATGAGACATTGTATGTGATTGAAGGTTTTGTCATTGATGGCAACCTTGCAATCCTATGGCACCAACAAGATATTATATCGACAAAGCATTACATAGGCAACCTTGTAATCCTATGGCACTGGCAAGACATTATACTGGCAAAGCATTACACCGGCAAGATAGTGCACCGACATCAGCAGAACACTCTACACCAGCACCGACACAGAAGGAAGAAAGTATACCGACACAGAGGCCAACAAGATTTTTGTTATGTAATATTTTGTTTATTATTGTAAGCCGACTTGGAAAATTGTAAAATGACTCTTGTATATAAAGGAGATCATTGTAGACATTTGTATAAGTGATGGTAGAAGCATAAAGGAAAATATTAGGCAGATCTAATGTGTGAAATATAGGTCAAAGGTATATGTAAAGAACAGAGCAGGAAAAGGTATTGAATTTGGCATTGAAGATGCTATTATAAAGCAGTGCAAGTTATTGGATTAGTATAATCCTTATTGTAAGTCAGTGTGACTTCCCATTGAGCAGTGAGCTCTAGGCAGTTGGCCTTCCTGCATGTGCAGGCCCCTATTGTAAGTAATATTCTCTCATTGGCTAGTGAGTGAATATTGTGGGTCACAAATCCCACCGAGGTTTTTCCCACACCAGGTTTCCTCATTAAACATCTTGTGTTATGGTGTACTTTTCATGTGGATATTCTTGATTCTGTTTATTGCATTATTTCTTGCATACCGGTACACTGTTATATTATGTTCTGCATGTTTTATCTTAAGAAATTCTTATTACCGGTTAGATACTGATTCATCCCCCCCTCTTAGTATCCATGGGATCCCTAACAATTGGTATAAGAGCCTGGTCCTCTGTTTTCAGAAGCCTAACAGCTTGAGGAAGATCTTGACACCGGTAAATATGAAAAATCTAATGAAGCAACTTGAAGGAGCTCTTACAGACTATGATGTAGAGAAATTGAAAAATATCAAATTAGAAGATGATTTAAGAGCTGCTCAAGATATCATTTAGGCACTTCAAGAAAATTTTACTGTTGCAAGAAATAAGAGAAGAGAACTTTGTGAAAAACTACAAAATGAGAATGATGAAAAGGAATCACTTAATGATATGATAAGCAAGTTGAAACAAGAAATCATGACAACAAAAAATGAAATGCAGGATATGACTATGAGATTTTGCAAAGAGATTGAGGATAGAAAGAAGAATGAAGAAGAATTGACCAGAAGACTAAGTGATGTAGCAAATGAGAACACAAGACTTAGCTATGAAAATGACATGTTGAAGACAGATCTGATGCATACTTAGAATGACTCAAATGAACTGATGAGACAAAAAGAAATCTTGGAAAGAGAACTGGAAACTGCAAATCAACACAAACAAAAATTCAAGAAAAGCTCAGAGGAACTTGGTACCTTGCTGAAGAATAAAAAACCTAAAGGTGACACTTCTAGAATTGGCTTTGAAGTTGGTGAAAGCTCCGGTATTGCAAATACTCAGGATCACAACAAACCGGTAAGACAACCTAATGCTTATAAATTCAATGGAAAATGCTTTAACTGTAATAAGTATGGTCATAGAGCAAATGAATGTAGATCTAGGAATTATCAGAATATCAACACACCCATTGGTCAATGTTCAAAATGCAAAAAAGTTGGTCACAACTCTGAAAATTGCAGAATGAATGTGAGATGTTATGTTTGTGAAAGATTTGGACACTTATCAAATCAATGCAGAACACAAACCGGCATAGGTTATGAGAAAGCTATTTAGAAGAATAATGTAACTTGTTATGCATGTAACAAGATTGGGCATATTGCTAAATTTTGTAGAAGTAAAGGAACACCGACAGACAACGAAAGTGCTAGCTTGAAAGGTAAAGAAAAAGTTGAAGAGGTTAAGCAAGAATTCTCAAAACAATGGATTATAAAAGCTGATCTAAATATTGGGAATACTTCTCCACCGGTAGAACCAACCAATGCTTCACCGGTAGGACAAAGTGATACTTCACCGACAGGATAGAGCAGTGCTCCATCGATAGGAAGTTCTTCATCTAATTGAAGAAAATTTCCTTGAGGGTTTGGCAATCAAATGACACATGTGCTAATTATTCCCTCGGTTAGAGATAAGAAGTTGAAAATTACTTATCACCGGCAGACAATGTTAAGTGAATACTTAACCGACATGTAATAAATATGGTAGATGGTGAAAGACATTATAAAGTAAGGTTTTGGCTCCATTTCATTTCACCGTGATTTCAAATTTTCAGAGAGCGCAAAGATTCCGAGCTAAGGCATTTCGAGCAAGAAGCAAGCACACTCCAAGAAATCATCCATTTAAGACAGTAAAAGGTATTTAATCATGGCATCCACCTCTACAATTGAATACATAGCAAACCCTACTGTTGTTGAGGTAATAAAAAGGCCTAGGTCCATATTTCAGTTAGTTCCTAAGATAGCAAAGAAGGATGATACCTTAGGTGCATTTTCTCAAATTCCTAAGGGAGTTGTATATGCTGAAGACCCCATAATGTACATCCACTACAACATTGAAGAGTTAGGAGATGAGGAAATAAAAACTATGTATAAAACCATAATATGTGATGATACCGGCAATGTTAAAGATGAACACAAGATTATTGAAACCCTAGGATTCACAGAAATCCTTAGCATTCCTGAATTTCCTAAGGATGTGACTAGGATAGTGTTAAGCAGAGTTCATGGAGAATTTTTATAGTTAGATGCAATACATAAGATCACCAAGGAAGCTGTGAAAGCTATCACAGGGTTACCGACCACTGGTAAGAGACTAGATAAAAACAAGAAGGTTCTAAATGACCTAGTTACAAAACTAACAGGTGCAACATTCGATAAGAGATCTTTAAGGGTTAATGATGTAAAAGATATCAACGTGAGATTCATAAGTATGATATTAGGATACAAGGCCACTCATGCTAATAGACTTAACTCAGTTTCAAGTTTATGCATTAAGAGTGCTTATGATATGGTAACAGACAATGCAAAAATTGACATATGTGAATGGTTAAAGGATGAACTAATTGACAACCTTGAAAAAATCAAAAAGGACAAGGAAGGAACTTTCAGATTTGGAAATATGTTATTATGCCTAATGCTACACATAACAAAATAGGTTCCTGGTATAGGTTATAAAGAACTTGGATATGACATACTGGTAGGAAAGCAATTGACAAAACTATTCAATAACATGGGTTAGAACAAGGAGAACAATATTAATGACTTCTTTCAAGCATTAAAGACCAAAATGAAGAAAAGAATAAGGTTATCCCAGAAAATAGTAGACAAATACAAAGATGATATATGCTTTGTTATTAAGAAAGATGAAATCTGGATGGAAGCGGTCATCCCAAGAACAATTTGGGTAACCGAGATGGGTTATGAGACAGATGATCACATAGTTGAAACTTATGCTAAAGCACTTCTGGAAGCCCCCAATGAACCTAAAGATGAAGTATTTGGTAGTGCTAAGACTATAGAAAGCCAAATACAATCAAAGAAAAGAGTAAAGAAGGTTGAGGCATTTGTGAGGAAAGGATCCAGGCAAGCAAAAGCCATTAAGGAAGATGTATTGAAGAAAACTGGCATAACAGAGGATGAGTTGGAAGCTCCACAACCTGAAACTCATCTATCACCGGTAGGTACTTCTTCGAAAGGTGACATGCCAACAACTTTTAAAAAATTTGTAAGAAAAAGAGATCCCTCACCGGCAACCACTCCTTCACCTAGAAGAACAAGGCAAAAGAAACAAGCTGTGAGATCACCGGTTAAAGGCCACACCAAAGAAGAAACTCACACCTAAGAAGAAGAAAAGGACAAACAGTGACTTGACACCTCTTGATGTACTGCTAAATGAAATCACAGAGGAAGGAAAACTGAAGAACATAGGAAAAATCTATGACACTCTAACTGCTGATGAGAAAGAACAAGTTGAAAACAGTGTGATATTGCATATGGACATGTACAAGAAATTTTTGATGGAAGTAGAAAATGAAATTCCTGATGATTTATTCAAAAGAATTGAGGCCAGAAGGCAAGCAGTGATATAATTAGATAAGAAAAGAAAAATAGAGAAGCTACTTGCTGTATATCCGGTAAACTCTCCCAAGGAAATTGATGATTTGATTGCTCAAGCAAATTGGTCAGTATTCTCTACTGCACACTGACATATTTCACTGATGGCAGGAAGAGTTACTGAAGTGACAGAGGAAACAGAAGATGGATGGGATATATTCCTAGTTGACAAAGAAAAACAAGAAGAGTACAGGAACCCTAAACCTATAAAGGTATATTAGAAGGATAGGGACAAGGGGAAAGGCAAAGTTGGTGGACCACCAAGCATCAAAGTTAAAGACAACCTACCCCCATCGGTAAAAACAACAACTACTAAAGATCAACCAGCAGCAGATAGTATGGATGTAGAGGATAAAAATCCTAATTCTAAAGTTCTATATACTGTAAATGTTGATACTCAGAAGATCAACATAATAGTAGATAAAGATTCAACTGACAAGTCAGATATGGCTAATGAGCCTCTGGTAGCAAGGGAAACAGAGAAACCGGCACAAGATACAGAGAAAAAGGTAGAATCTGAGGCACAGATAGAGACAACACAACATATAGAGAAACCAACAGAGCTAAAGGCTCCGGAATAGATACATAAGGAAACAGTGCCACTGGTAAGTAGTGAAGTAGGAAAACCAGTGCTAAAAGAAATGCAGACACAAACTGACCTGCCAGAGGTCAATACAAGCATGGTTATTTCCACCGGTACTCAGATTGTTGGGTCATCATCAACATTCAAGTCAACAAATGTGACTGAGGTATTACTTGACTCCATCAAGAAAATAACTGACTGCAACTCATAGGCTTATAAAGCAATTGATGATTCCATACCAATTTTGAAGGTAATAGCTCCCAACTGTAATATAGATAATAAAGATTCTTTAGGACAATTGGATACATTGTGTAAATATATTTCTAAAAACATTGAGAAAATAAAGGAAGAATCAGTAAAGGATAAGGTAGAGAAAGAGAAAGAGAAATTCTTTGATGAGGAAATAAAGAAGTGTAACAGACATACTGCTTATATTGATTTATTGAATGAAGAATCTTTATCTGTTATAGAAATTTCGTGTTTATTACGATATAAATGGAATGATCAAATGAAGCTATGGAAGGAAAAGTGGAAATGAAATAGACTTATTAAATGAATTATGAGTTTATTTAAGAATAAAGAGTATTTCGTTTATTACTGAAGTTAGCATGATTTATATCTTTACAAAAGTGAGTTTGAAATGTATCTAGTAGGAGAGATAAATTTTTTCATAGGTTTGTAAATACATCAAATGAAGAGTGGTATTTTCATCACACAGTCTAAGTATTTGAAAGAGGTATTAAAGACATTTGGTATGAGTGACTGTAAACCAGTTGGGACACTAATGGTTATAGGTTGTAAGTTGTCTAAGGAAGATGAAGCCACATCTGTTGATGAGAATGAGTACAGGTCAATGATTGGAAAATTGCACTATGTTGTTCACAATAGACTGGATATAGCTCATGCAGTTGGTCTAGTTGCTAGATTTCAGAATATTCCGAAGGAAACACATTTGATAGCAACCAAGAGGATTTTTCAGATATTTGAAAGGTTTTGTTGACTATGAATTATGGTATCCATATGAAGTAAACTTTGACTTGAAGGTGTACACAAATGCAAACTGGGTAGGTAATGTTGATGATAGGAAAAGCACAACCGGTGGAGCATTCTTTCTTGGAGGAAGACTTGTTTCATGGAGTAGCAATTAGAAGAGTTGTATATCATAGTCTACTGCTAAAGCTGAGTATGTTGCAACTTATATGAATTGTACCTAGGCATCTAGATGAGGCACATTTTAGAAGGTTTCAAGATGAAGTTTATAGAACCTGTAAAGATCTTATGTGACAATACTAGTGCCATAAATATTTCAAAGAACCCTATCTTGCACGCACGGACCAAACATATTGAATTGAAGTATCATTTCTTGAGGGAAAGAGTGCAGAGTAAAGATGTGATCTTGGAACATGTTTCTACCGAGAAGCAGCTTGTAGATATCTTTACTAAACCTCTGCCTAAGACTACTTTTGAGTATCTTAGAAGTCAGATAGGGGTTGTACCCCTTCATGAGGTGAATTGAGCATGATGTAGTATACATCAATCCTAGAGCTACTTGCAGAATTTTACAACATGATTAATGTAGAAGTGGAGTTATTCCACAGGGGGAGCATCAAGTTGCAGGTTGTTGATGCTGAACAGTGAAGTTTTACATTGCATGTTTTACTTTCACTTTGGCATTGTTGTCAAAGGGGGAGAAGAACTATGTGATTATGGGGATAAGAACCAGTGACAAGCTGAAGACAAGGAGAGTACATGGTAAAATGTAAACCAGGATTCTTATTCACAATCACAACAATCTATGGTATTGATATTTGTATTGCCATCAATGCCAAAGGGGGAGATTGTTGTCATTTGCATGAAGATTGCATTAATGATATGTTATGTTGTCATTGATGTCAATTAACCAGTAATGATATTGTTGTAATGATGTTTTGTAATCGGTAGGAAGAGCTAGTGAAGGAAACTGTAACTAGGAAGGTAAGTTTGTGGAGTGAATCGGTATTGGTAAGTATTGGAGAGTTGAATCAGTAAACCCTACCTATTGATTTGATAAACCCTAACCAATTAAGTTTGGTGAATTGGTTGTATTGGTTTATGATCTGAGGATGAGTGGTAATGATTATGACACTTATGCATATTGTATGAAGAGATTTTCAAAGTGTTTTTGGCGCGTTGATGTAATAGTTTTTGTCTAGGGAATGAGCAAGTATATTGCATGTACTACAAAACACGTGATGAGTTACTAAGTTCGATGAAACAGTGATCAACGAGCGATCAAGGCTTTCTTGAATGATGTGCAGAGATTGTTATGTAATCCAATGGTCATACTTGAACCAACTTGTTTGTAATCTCTATGAGAGAATTAGGTTTTTGTTGTGTTACCAACCTAATTGATTTGTTTATAAGGTCGATGAGTTGTTTAGTTTTAAGAGTTGGCAAAGTTTCAGTTGAGTGTGTGGTTGCCGAACGAGATGATGTATCTGCAGTTTGTGTAAAGGAAGATAGGAGCATGAAAAGGATTTGAACAAGCAAGTGTAGTGATATTCACATATCAACAAACCCGTGTTGTTTTCTAACAATTATAGCAGATTGAAATCCCCTAACTGGGTAAGCTCTAAGAAGCTTGGTGTTATTCAAATCCTCTAACCAGGTGGTCCATTAGCTTGGATATCAAAATCCTCTACCGAGGTTACTCCTCACAGGGTATTGCTTTTAACAAGGCATTATAGTCAATC
Organism: Cryptomeria japonica; assembly: GCF_030272615.1. Taxonomy (NCBI): domain Eukaryota; kingdom Viridiplantae; phylum Streptophyta; class Pinopsida; order Cupressales; family Cupressaceae; genus Cryptomeria; species Cryptomeria japonica. The sequence goes on along the minus strand of NC_081407.1, from coordinate 266,678,144 downwards.
CCTTAACCGGGTGGTCCCTATCAAGATTTGTTCTTAACATGACTTTTTGTAAAGCTTAAACAGGCTTGGCTCCTAATAGGACGAACTTCAGAAGAGTTCAGATAGTTATCTTGTGAGTCTCATCTCACCGTGGTTTTTCCCATTTGGGTTTCCACTTCAAAATATTATTTCAAGTGGTGAATGTTTCTGTGGTTATGTTTTATTATGGTTGATTTGCTTAACTAATTAATCCACTTTGATAAGTCATGATAACCGACAACAATATGAAATGAAGTTTAACTTATGTCAGTAAAAGTATTTGGATGTTTATGAGTTTCAAGTTGTTTACTGTTAATCTGTTGTAACAAACAACCGGTTTAACTTGACAGTTTATCTTGATAGTGATATTGCATTGATAGTTCTAAGTTTACTTTGAGAATTTGATTTTGAGATTGGTGAAGTTTTATGAGTTTTTCTATCTACTGATTCACCCCCCCTCTCAGTAGTTGACTGGATCCTTGTTCTTTCATCATACCATCATTCTTCTCCTCTTTCTCCTTCATGTGCTATGAAAGATAAGCCTCCAATATAGGATCATGACCCTTGTTTCTCGTTGGTTCTTTGCTCTAGTCACTTATTAGTTGTTTATAATTCCAATCTCATGACTTGTGAGATTCATTTCATTTACCTTTATGACTAAACTATAATAGATCTAGGCCCTTCCCATGCTTATCTAATCAAAATATTTCTTAAGTTCAATATGGTTAGACCAAATCCTCTTTATTATTATTTTTTTGATCATCCAAGGGTTGAAGCCAATTACATTAGTAAAATTAGTAAATACATAATAAAAAGTTTTATCCAGTCTGAAATTTTTTGCCCTAGACTTAACCATATCTGATCAAACCATCTAGGGCACAAACCGAAAGTCTTCAAAATTTATAGCCTTTCTAAAAACTAGAAAATTTGAAAGAGGATTAAAATGAAATCTATGTAAATTCGGTATTTTAAGAGAATTTTGTCCAAACCCAGCCATGAGGCATATTTTTTTATGCCTCATAAAAAAGATCACTAAGTAGGTGAAGAAGGGCCTATAGTAGTCAACGTATCCACTAGGTAAGCAATCTTTGGAATCCGTAGACTGATCCATATTGGTTTTGGGGGAGGAAAGCAATCAACCATTTCCAAAGGTTTTGGACTAAGACAAGCTATGAAATCTTTTAGGTTTGTTTCCCATTTCACCAATATTTCCTCAGGAGAAAATTTAGATAGACCATTCATTTCGAAATACCTTTTTATCTAGTTTTGATAAAAAAATTTTAATAACCGAAAGAGAGACCAAAGGAATTTTTTTTTCCCTTGATAATAAATTTCCTTGCTTTGAAAGGCTTCTCCTCCTCTATATATAATATGGGAAACCTTGGAGGAGGTTTACCATTTCTAATCATGACATTATAATCCACAGGCTTTAGAATCGTGAGATTTTCATCTATACTATGCAAAACATTGCTCAAGTCTCCTAGCAAATCTACCTTAAAAACCTTCCTGCATAATGGTCCAGTTTTGCTTTTTGACAGAATGAAATGAAGAAGGGTGGTGCAAACCTCGCTAGTATCTCCATGTTCACCTTGTATTTATGGTTAGTTCTAAGGAATTCATCGCTTAAAATGCATTTAACATCTCTTACTATGACAAAAAGAGACACATTCATCACCTCCTTTGTTATTTTGTCTTTGATTTCTCCAACAAAAGCCATCTGTCTTTTGGAGGAAAGAATCTTGATGGGAGAATCCATCACCTTTGTGCCTCTTCCCAAACCTACAAAAAATAGAAACCTCAAAGGACAATTATTCCAGCTTAAATTTTGGTAGGTAGAGGAAGAAGAATGAGAACAACAAAGAGCTTGTTGGAGAAGCTAAATGATATTCAATATTGGAAAAAACCCCAGGAAAATAATCAACTCGAGGTAGTTTGATCTGACAAGTACTTTCTAATCAATTCTTCATCCTATCTAATAAATGCGACTTTGTAGGCAAATTTAGTGGAGGCGCCCATCTCGAGTGGCTAAATTTTTACTTAACCACCCCAATCTATCTTTTCACACTGTTTAGAGTTCAGATAAGTTAAAAGGTTAGGATTAACACCTCCACCACCATTTTAGCAAGGATCCATGTCTAATTCAATGCTAAATATTGAAGATCTATTTTCTGACAAATTTTTTATTAAAGCCCCTTCTAGGAAAAGTGGCAACCTCATTTTGAAAAACAAACCTCCACTTGTCCAAGAAATTGACAAGAATTTTTGCCAAGTTAACTGATATATATTCTGAATTTGATCTCCATCACCTTGATCAATTAATGCTTCATCCCACAAGGATGCCCACTTATTGAAGAAACTACCCTTTACACCAGAAAAATCTAGCCGCTCAAACTTTATGATATGTTTCTCATCAACTTGATCTTTTGAGGCTAATGAGGAGACCGAGAAGAAAGACTTAGCCAAATTATTTCCACCCTTTTTAATAATGTATTCCTAGGAGAGGATGCTAAACTCACCAAAATTTAAAATTTCTAACCGTTGAGCGAATCATTCAAAATTTCTAATAGGATTATCTAGATCACTCTTCTACTGGATCTCTTATCTCCAAGGATCTTGAAGATTTAAAATATTTCTCATTGAAACCATCTGCTCCCATTTTTTCTAATTGTTCTAGCATACCATTATCTTCTCTAAAGACATTATTAATGGCGTAAGAATTTAAACATTTTAGCAATTTAATAGTCCTTCTTAAAAAAGAGTTAAGTCTCCAATTTGGGGTATTATCATTCCTTAAAGCATTGATAATTATAGCCGAGTCTCCTTAAATTTCCACTTTCTTAAGACCAAGATCCCTACAAAATTCTAATCCTTCAATAGCAGCTTGAATTTCTGCGACATAATTAGTATCCACTGCTAATGCTCTGGCTTGTTTGGTTTCTACCACTCCATCAAAAGAGTGAATTATGGATCTTTCTCTTAAGGATTCAAGATTCTCCAGGAAGCCCCATCAAAATTCATTTTGAACCATCCTTCTTTTGGAAGAGTCCATACCATCCTTGCTCTTTCTTTTGAATATTTATGACCCCCTTTCCCAACAAAGGGAGGATTGTTCAAACCAAACCAATTACCCTTTATTTTTCTATCCCAGGTTGAAAATTAAGATTTTTTTGGCTTATAAGATGAGCGTCTGCTGTTAACTACTTCCACTATGGCTGCTTCTAGTTTATTGTTGAAAGTCTCCCATGACAATTTTTCCTCTTGGAAAATTCTCCTATTTCTTTCTTTCCAAAGCTCGTAAATTAGAACTGATGGGGAAGAAATCCATAATGAATAAAGATTGGGCCAAATTTTAAATAAACTTAGAATATCATTTGGCAGAGCTGACATTCAACCTAGTTTAGTGTAGAGCCATTGCCAACATTTAGAAGCAAAGGGGCAAGACAACAATATATGATTTATTGATTCTTCATCTTTCTCACCTAGAACACAAATTGATGGGCCCACATATACTAGCTTCTTAAACCATTCTGCTGTTAGTATTCTACCTTGCAAAATAGCCCAAGCAAAATAACCTGCTTTAAGGAGACATCTTTTATCCCAACAAAGAGAAACAAGAACTTCATTCCTCTCCAAAATTTGTTTTTCACCTATTGAGTTATAACCATCTTTCGAATTATAACATCTTGAATTTGCCCCAATCCAAATGTTCGAGTTTTATCATGCACTTAAAACTAGATATCTTTAGAGAAATATGTCCATCAGAGTTTTAATTTCTATTTAATCCAATAGTAGGTCCTCAAATTTTCTCCATTTCCAACCAAACGAGGAATTCCCTTCTACAAGTTCCATGTAGGATTTCATAAAAAATACCCCACCTGCTTTCTGTTATGACCTTAAGATTATTCTGCAACATCAATTTGTCCAAAGTCAAGTATTTACCCCATGAATCTGACTAGAAAAGAGCTTTACCACCATCCTTGACATACCATGAAATCTGATATGTTATTAGATTTCTACAATTTAGAATACAATTCCAAACCCTTGAACCTTTTGGAAGATTTTGGACTCTGAAAATGCCTTCCAAACTCATGTGATCCAAAATTTTTTTCCTTGAGAATTCTAAACCATTTCCAGTTGGCATAGATTTTCCAAACTAATTTTGCTCCTAATGCTTTGTTTTTCCATAACTGACTCCTCAGTCGAACTCCCCCCAACAAATTGGGTTTGCAAATATTTTCCCAAGCTATTAAGCCATTCTTTTTTTTTCGGCCATGCCTTGCCAAAAGAAAGATCTCATTTTCTTCACTAATTTTGAATTTGCTCCGATTGAAAGAGGTAAACAAAGCATAAGATAAATGAGAATTGCTAAGAGGACTGCTTTTAGCATAATTATTCTTCCTACCCAAGAAAGCTATTTTGTTTTCCAAGAATCCATTTTTTTATCCATCCTTTCTCCCAATGGGTCCCACACTTTGGCTCACTAATTTTGAATTTTCTCTAATTGAAAGAGATAAACAAGACATAAGATAAATGAGAATTGCTGAGAGGACTACTTTTAGCATAATTATTATTCCTACCCAAGAAAAGCATTTTTTTTTTCCAGGAATCCATTTTTTGTCCATCCTTTCGCCCAATGGCTCCCATGATTTGGTTGATCTCAATCCCTTATCTAAGGGTAGGTTTAGATATAGACATGGGAGTTTCCCTTAAATGTCAATATAGCTAAAATTTGTTGCTCTGTCCTTGACTTCACATTAAAAAAGAAAATTTTGGATTTCTCTTGGTTTACCTATTGACCAGAAGCTTTAGCATATACTCTAAGAATTTTCTTGAATTTAATTGTGTAATGGTGAAAATTAGGGTTTCCACTATTACATGTAGTAAAACCACTAATTTTGCTTAAGGACCATTACATTAGGGAAAGATAGGAAATAGATAGATCTAATCCTTAGAGGTCTAAATGTTGATCTAATTCCAGGGGTTTTGGAATGTGCCTCTTCTTTCCCTTGAGTTGAATTGAATTGTTGAATTTTCTAAAATTAGGGTAAATATGTTGGAATCGAAGTAAAAATGCATGAATAGTGAGTTACAGTCGTTGGATCGAGCCACAAACCTGGATTTGAGGATTATAAGAGTATTGAGACCTATTATTAGAAGGAGCTCTTGATTTGTTGGTACCGGTGTAACGGTCGCTTTGGTCCTCCATACTTTTCACACTCTAATGGGGGATTTATTTGTCACTATAAATAAAGCTTATCCTGAAGATTGCAACTCTGTACCTTCTTTTGCACACACTAGAGAAGGGAAATAGGTTGGGATTAGGGGTTTGGCTAAGTCAAACCCTGGTTTAGGAATTTACCTTGAATGAAATATTGCAAATACTTAAAATAAACAATGGAAAGATATACCTCAAATTTTCAATGACTAATAATGATGCTTTACTTCTTGAATGTAATCACATATGTTGTATGAAATGACATGAACATGACAAAACCCTAATCACATACACATGCTTGCATATGAATGATGTAATTTTCTCCACAATGGTTGAATGAAGGAAATTCAGCCTTGAAGATCTCTAGAAATGCTTGATGATGAACACTTCAATGCTTGAATGCTTTAGGTCGAATGCTTGGAGTCTTGAAATTGCTTAGATTCAAAATGAGTTGAGAAGGATGCCTTATATAGGGATTTCATGATTAAAATCACCTTTAGGCCGACTTAGAATTAATATATTTTTGCATGGAGCTAAATTTGAATAGGATAAGACAACCCGAGCATCCTTCTAAAATTATGGGAAAAAAGCATAAAACCAACGTGATCGACGCTCTGGTCTTGACCACTTTTTTCCAAATTTCTAGGGATGCAAGCTATCATGATTCTAATGCTAAATCCAAATTGGTGGCTCAACCCAAGATGTGTAGATATGTGAAATATGCTTTGAGAGTTGAAATTAGGGTAGAATTAAGGAAAAATAAATGACACTCCTATAATCAGGGGCCCAAATAAGAGTGTGATGATGTAATAAATTGGAATAAGACTCATAATATTGAATTAGTTATTAATTAATTACAATAAAGATCTTATAATGCATATAGAGGAAAGGGAGATACTAAAATAGGTGCTAGGAGAGTGTGAAATTGGACACACTAATAAAGGGTGTACAATTTATGATGCTACAAATTGCTTCTCTTTTTTCTGCATGTCCGAATAACATAGTATCATTTGTAAATTGTTGATGAGTGAAAACCTCAATTGAATTAGTGATTTTGATGCCTCTAATTAGACCATCCTGTTGGAATTTGTAGAAAGATCTACCCAAATATTCAACCATTATAATGAAGAGGAAGGGGGAGATGGGATCTCCCTATCGAATACCTCTAGAGGAATCAAAGAAACCTTGAGGAGATCCATTAATTAAAACTGAAAAGCATAGAGTTGAAGTACAATAAAAGATCAAATTAATCCACCTTTTAGAGAAACCAAAGGCCTCTAAACATTTGCATAAAAACCTCCTATTAACTTTATCATATGCCTTACTTATATCCAATTTGAAAGCATACTTGGATGCTTGTTATTTTGGATAGAATGAATGGCTTCTTGAGAAATCATAACCCCATCCAATATAGATCTTCTCAGAATAAATACTGTTTGTTCTTCTGAAATTATAGATGGAAGAATTTTCTTCAATCTATTAGCTAAGAGTTTTGACAAAATTATAGAAATAGTATTACAAAGGGATATGGGCCTAAAATCATCTAATTTGAGAGACTTTTCTCTCTTAGGAATTAAGGCAATGAAGGTATTATTTATCTCCTTCAAAAATCTTCCTGAATTCCTTGATGCCTCTAAGGCCTTAGTTAACTCAATCCCAATGATAGGCCAACATTTTTGAAAAAAACAAGTAGGGAATCCATTTAGGCCCGAGGATTTATTTGGATGAAGTTGATTGAGAGAAGATTCTACTTCTTGTTATGAAAATTTATTGTTGAGCATTATATTATCCTCTACTAAAATGATGCTTGGAATATTCCTTAGTAAGTCATTCTGAGATCCCAAATCCAAGCCATCCAAATTGTCTTTATTCTTTTTGATAAAACATTACTATAACATAAAACCAACATCAACCATAAAAATTTATTAGAACCACCTCTTGTAGAGACAAGAAAAGCCTTTTTACCTTTCAAATCCCACAAAATAGATCCAAAATCCAAAACCTTATCTTTGTTAAGATGAAAAACACCATCAACATCTGATAATAAGATCCAATTCAATGTGGTGTCAACAATAAGAAATTTTGTTATATATGCATCTCTCCCATCTCCTCAAAAAATCTTACTTCCTGATGTAAATATTTTTTACCATCATGTTTGGGTGCGCCTAGTGCGATTAATGGTGATAATATGGGATTGGGGGCCATGTCTACCTTGGTCATAGAATTTTCTCTTTGAGATCCCATGTCCTTTTCACCTCAACAAATTGTGACAACTAACCCATCGCTCATGCCATCTAAGGCAATTTCATTGATAATGGTGAAGACACTGGTTGGTTTGTCTTTTGAGCGCCTTATCATGATGGTAGTGGTATTGTTTCTCTTGGGATGTTGGTTTTTTATTATTGACTCTCCTTTTGATGGTTCCTATTAGGATGATGAGTCTTCTTAGGATATTGGTTTTCTATTTTACTTCTTGTGTAAGAGTCACATTCTTGAAGGGGTTTCTCATGTGGTTTGCATAGTTTTAGGGAGTCTTACTTTTATGACTCTCTTGAATAATTTTGGTGAGTCTCACCTTCTTTTTCTTGATATACCATTGACTTTGATGTGAATTTTATTTTCTCTTGAGGTTGTTGATAAAAAAATTGATATCTTTGGCTAGATGTTCCTCTATTTGCATTGTACCCATGGATGGACACGTTAAGGGGGATTCTCCCTCTTCTCTAAGGTTTGAGGACTTTAATGATAAAATATCTTGGATAATTATTCAAAAGAAAAGGATTGGTATTCTCATATCTATCTCCCAATTGCATACCACAATTAAGGGTGTGAGGTTTAATTGGAAAAAGGGTCTAGCATTATTTAGGTTGGATCCTTGGGTATTATTTTTTGTTTTGCAACTTAGTTCTAGTTTTTTAAGATCTTGTTTGACAATTTGACTATAGTTATTGTGTTTGTCACATTTAGGAACTCGTTGTGTAGGTTTTGAGCTATTATAGTTGATGTAAAAGTTTTATGGTCCTTTCAAAAGCAACTTATCTTAATCAAATATAGAAACACCAAGACCTTTAGTTAAACTTTTAATATGCAATGAAGCCTTCCAAATAAAGTAGATAATAGTAGGCCTATAATTTTTTATTTTATTTTAAAGTTGTCAGAAAGAAAATTCCACAAGTGCAATCCCTTATAATTAATATAAAATTTTGGAACACAACTAAGATTAAACTTGTAGAGTTGCTTCTAGGATTGATTACAACCATTCCACAATGAGGGAAACAATATATTTGAAAATATCTTTCAACCCCATCCTCTCCCCCTTCCTAAGAAAGACACACTAAGTCCAAGAACAATAATGCCTTTTGTTATTACCTTATCGTCAAACAACAAAAAATATCTATTTATCTTGTTTAGTTGATTAAACATGTGAGGATGCAACTTTGATAAATTTGAAACCTTATAGTGAAAGACAACAAATTACTCTACCATTTAGTAATTTTTATATTTTCTATTTCTCAAATCCACTTGGATTTTAAGGAAGGATTGAGGGCGAAAGGGATCCCTAGGTATTAGATTACCTCATTAGGATCTAAGAAATTCTAACATCTTTCCATAAATCATTTAGGAAAATTAAGATCCCATCTCAAAATACCACACTTGTGCAATTTTTTTTTAGAACTAACATAATAAATTATCAATCAATTATTCAATCTACTAAAATTAATCTCATCCACCTTAGAATTTTTTTTTTATCATTAATAAGTTACAATTCCATTACATAATCATCATAGCAGTAAGGTCAATTTCTTAATAGGGAGCCCCATAGAACAACCTCTTGACATATAATGGATAACTTCAATAATAACAACAAAGAGATATGAGACAAGTGGACATCCTTGTCTAATATATATATATATATATATATATATATATATATATGAAGGGTGAAGGAATTAAAAAGATTGTTGGCAATTGACACTCATCCAGTGATTTCAGATGACATCCGGTAGTTGCATATTGGTTTAGGGTTGTCATTGATGGAAACTCTTTGTGGTGATTCGATCTGACAATCGTGATTCATATTATTCAGAAGTTTGTGTTAACCGGTCAAACAAGGTATTTCGGTAACATGTTGGTCCGGAATGATTTCCGATGATTGCGGTGTTTTCGGTGATTGTTTTTGTGATCTCGGTGATAGGGAAGACCTTTGGGAAGCATGTGATTATTATCTTTTGGTCCGGTGCTATGTTTTATTCGAGATTGAAGCTAACTTTGAGCTATACGTTACATCTCTTGAAGCCGACTGGAAGGAGATTGCTTTTGTGTTATGACCGGATATATAAGATCGATTTGGTGATTGATTTTCAGTATGTTAGAGATGTGGTGATCCGTTTTGGTGTGCTTGAGCACAGTTTCACATGCACATTTTTATTTCAGACCAACTAGTAGCTGACTGAGACAGAAACTGAGTATTCAGCAGAGCAGAGATAGTCAGAGATTCATAGCTTAACCGAAACTCATTCTTGCATAGTTAGATGCTAGATAAGAGTTCATTTCATTTTATTTACTCATTGTAATCAAATTGTAAGTCAGTGAGATTTCCCTGAGGGTTGTAGCCCTCTAAGAAACTTTAATTGAGTAGTGAGCTCTAGGAAGTGACCTGGAATGCAAGTCTATTCCCCATCTATGTAATATTTATGTACTCCTAGCCATCAGGGATAACTTTAAGAAACCACCCCCTGGGCAACTGTGTAAAATCCCGGTGAATCAGACATTATTTTCGGGGGGAAATTTTCATATTGATGAGTTTTTTTTTTTATATAGAGAAAAAAATTATTTTGTATAGGCGATTTTTTTCTAGGGTACGAAAATTCCATAAATTTTTGGCGAATAATACCTTGTTCTATGGGGAAAATATATATTGTGAGAGGCGAATAATTTTTGTTAAAAGGAACAAATATATAATTGTATGAGTGAAAAATTTTACTCCGAAGGAAAAATTATTTAAATGTATTGGTGATTTTTATCCACCGCTTGAAAATTATTTAATTTGTTTTGGCGAATATTTTGTTATTTATGGAAAAATATATAATTTATTGGCGATTTCATAAATTCATTGCCATTAATAGATAAGGCACATCACATCACATCAGTACATCACATCACATTGAGTCCAGACTCTGCACGATGTATCAATAAGCGCGGCCTTTTTGACACGTGAAGGGTGACACATACCTAAAATCTATCAATGCTTTTAAACCGTTCGATGATCGTAGATCAATGGCTGAAGTTTTATTTCAGCCCAATTTTCTGAAGAGAACATAGCTCACCGGAAAGTGCCCGGAATGGAATTGGATTCAATAGACACGTATCAAATGTCATGAATCATGATCGATAATTTAGTTCATCTAATATATATCTTTTTACTAATTGCAATCCACTCCATCCCAATGACTTCCAATGTGATACTTTCCAACTTGATACTGGTTTATAGCTGTTTCCATTTTCGTACAATAGTGCATTTATGGGAAAGATTTGCAGAGATACGAAAGATTTAAAAAAAATTAAAGCAATTAATACGATTAGAGAAGTAGTTATTACAATCAAAAGCTTCAACTATTTATATACGATCTCTGCTTCTTTCATCTTCAATTAGCCTTTGCCATTTGGTAGATAAATCATCGGAGCTCACGGTATTTAAATTCTTCCTCTGGTTTAGGTTTATAGGCTCAGGTTGTTTAATTTGTTAATCTATTTTTTCAAGATGGACACTCCCATCCGCTTGAGAAGCATTTCTGCAGAGGACCAAAGGGCCTTTCTAGGCTCCGTTAGAGACCCAACCCTCCAATTAGTCTGCAAGGAGGTTGGGTCGTTCACCAATGAGGCTGTGCAGATGGTGCTGGGCAGAGAGTTTCTATGAAATGAAAAATAGATACCGTGTTAACATGGACATTACATCCCATTTCTTAGCGTCTCTTTTGGACCTTGAAGGAGACAAGGTGGATATGTTGATGCTGTTGAGGAAGGTTTTTAAAGAAGACTTCCTTGGAGATGACATTACTCTTATCGTCCTTGCAAAAGTAGGGGTGGCGATCCCTTGGGTGAGTGAATTATCCAAGGTTCTCCTCCCTGACCAAATAGTGCAAGTGGCCAGACAACCATTTCTCTTGAACCTGAATGCGGAGTAGTTGACGCGTCACAGGAAATGGGCACAGATTGGCAGGGACTTCATCCATAAATGGTTGCTCCTGGACGACTTTCCAAACTACATGTGGCTTGAAGAATTCTCTCAACTTATGATGTCTGAAGAATTCCACATGGAAGGAGGGCCAGATTCTTAGGGCAAAATTGTAAACAATTCCACTACCTGTGCCCTAGCCCCGCCCCCTGGGCCCCTAGTATTTTTTTTTCCCATGTCCTCGAACCCTAGCAGGCTCAGTGGCTCACTCATTTTGGCTTTTAAGTTTTTGAGGGACTCAAGTCTCAGACGTAAAAATTGTAAATTTACAAAGCATAAATATTAATGATAATTTTTCAAATTCTAGTTTGTTTCAGTATGCCTCTTAGAGTCTTATGAATATAAAAATGCTTTCTATAGTTCTATTCCATTTTTATTAATTAAAGTTTTTCAAATGCTTTTTGTATATGAGCTATGTTATTTCAATTATTTGTTAAACAATGGAAATAAATTTAATATTGTGATCTTTTTTATGTAATGAGCTTCTTCCTCTATATTTAATATATATAAAAAAAATTCAGTTCGTTCCATTAATTATTTGTACATTGATTATGGTTGATTATAATTTTATAAATACATAGTTAAGATTTGAACTAAAACTCCAACTTACTTATATTAAACTAAATTTAATTATATTAAACTTACTTATTTTAATTATATTAAACTTACTTATTTTAATTATATTAAACTAAATTTAATTATATTAAACTTACTTATTTTAATTATATTAAACTTACTTATTTTAATTATATTAAATTAAAATCTATATTAAACTAAATTTATGTTGAACTTTTATATATATTTTTAGTCTTTATTTATTTATTAAATTAAAATTTATATTGCACTAAATTTATGTTGAACTTTTATATATATTTTTAAACTATTTTTTAAAATTATATATCGTAAACATATTTTTAAAGAATTTTTTTAAACTTTAAATTAATATTTTAGATTTAATATTGAATGTTTTCTTTTTTATATTAAACTTTTACCTTTCAAATTGTATATCAAAATTTATATTTTTATTTAGTTATTTGTTTTATCCTAGAAACTAAGTTTCATGTTTTATACTATTTTTCAATTTCATATTTTTACAAATAATATTAACATTATATTTAATAGTTATCTCAAACTATTGCACATCTTTAAAATTTAAATGTCTCTTATTATGGGAGTGACAACATCTGACAACACTCAATAGGTACCATCGTCCGTTGGATGAGCAAAGATCATCGACTCAGGGTGGCTTTTAGCCCAAATGTGGGAAGTGAACACATTTGTGAGAACTTCGCCTGAAATTTAACATTTTAAATTTAATTAAATATAATTAACTGTATAAAGCTCTTTTTCGGGTGAAATTTTAAAATGATTAAATAGACTTAAAAAAGAGACCCGAAAAGTGACACGAGTATGGTGACGTGCCAGAAAAATGGCAGAAGTTATGGGATCCACGACATTTGACAATAGGTACCATCATCCGTTGGATGAGAAAAGATCAACGACTTAGGGTGGATTTCGGCCCAAATGTGGGAAGTGAACACATTTGTGAGAACTTCGCCCAAAATTGAACATTTTAAATATAATTAAATATAATTAAGTCTATAAAGCTCTTTTTCAGGTGGAAGTTTAAAATGATTAAATAGACTTAAAAAACAGACCCGAAAAGTGACACGAGTATGGTGATGTGCCAGAAAAATGGCAGAAGTCATGGGACCCACGACATTTGACATGTACCATCATCTGTTGGATGAACAAAGATCAACGACTTAGGGTGGATTTCGGCCCGAATGTGAGAAGTGAACACATTTGTGAGAACTTCGCTTGAAATTGAACATTTTAAATTTAATTAAATATAATTAAGTCTATAAAGCTCTTTTTCGGGCGGAAGTTTAAAATAATTAAATAGACTTAAAAAACAGATCCGAAAAGTGACACGAGTATGGTGACGTGCCAGAAAAATTGCAGAAGTCATGGGACCCATGAAATCTGACAACATGTACCATCGTCCGTTAGATGAGCAAAGATCAATGGCTTAGGTTGGATTTCAGTCCGAATGTGGGAAGTGAACACATTTGTGAGAATTTCGCTTGGAATTGAAACATTTTAAATTTAATTAAATATAATTAAGTCTATAAAGCTCTTTTTCGAGCGGAAGTTTAAAATGATTAAACAAACTTAAAAATAGACCCGAAAAGTGACACAAGTATGGTGACGTGCCCGAAAAATGACAGAAGTCATGGGACCCACGACATCTGACAACAAGTACCATTGTCTGTTGGATGAGCAAAGATCAATGACTTAGGGTGGATTTCAGCCCGAATGTGGGAAGTGAACACATTTGTGAGAACTTCGCCCAGAATTGAACGTTTTACATTTAATGTCCTCAGAATTTATACTGAAGTAATGAATGTTTTGTCCTTCGGCATGGAATAGTTATTAATAATAATTAATAAAATTACAACATGATTCTAGATATTTTGCCCTTTAGGTATTACTTTTGTACTTTTCGGAGTTTTCAAAATAAGAGACTCGTAAATCATAATTGTATTTCATTTCATGGACAAACTTGTAAATCAAGGGAGATTTAGAAACAACTACTAGATTGAGGAATGCAAGTTGCAACAGAGATTGTCTGCGCCAATCTAGTGAAATAGAAATTCCGGGTAAAATCTAGAACACCTACATCCCACCTTTTTTGCTTTTTTTAATCTCGTGGTCCAATTTGAGGATTAGCATTTTTCAGGTTTTTTATCTAGCATTATTTTGAATTATTAACAATAACAATGATGGGGAAAATGAGAAGCAGTAGTCCAACAGGAAGCCAAGTGAAAAACAAAATTTACCTAACTGAACTGGTTAAAACACCAGGTTTCACTGATGAATACCATGATATGTATGACCCTGCTATCCATGGTGAAAAGCGTATCATAGATATTAGATATGTATTGTCTAGTAAGGCGACAGATGCATGCAGGGCAAAATTTACTGTTTTCAACCCAATGTTACAACAAAGAACATATAAAATGGCCTCGTGGGATGCTGGATTGGGAAGCATGGTGTTACCTGAAGTATTCCCTTGACCTGATTTTGTCATGGTCTGCGCTGAAAATTATGATGAAGATAAAAAAGCAATTGTCAATAAAAATACAAGAGAGGAAATTCTATCCATAAACGAGGGAGAATTTGCTCGTTTGTTGAACCTAGGATTTGAAGCCCAAAACTCAAATGTCCAAATTGACCTTGGAAAGCTGGTAGGGAATTATGAGAGTCTCGATCCAAGTCGTAGAGATTCATTTATCAAAGCTCCAATAAAGAGTGGTACTGGTATTGTGTTGGATCAGAATCATAAGCCTCCTTATGATTCTAACATTTTTGTTCCATGGGTTGGGGATACTATTTCCTTGCTGTCGTTTTGCCTGGGATTGGAAAATAATAGGGAAGTGGGTGCAAGCCTTCTTGAAATGATTTATAATATCCATTGTGTAGGTTAGCCAATAAGATATAATTTTATTGAGCACATTGTTCAATCCATGCAAAAACAATTACTAATGATCAAAAAAGGTTCCTGTAAGACATTTAGGTTCTCATCCTGCTTATGTTATCTCCTTCTATCCAAGTATCGCTCAATATTCGAGACCAATTAGCTTCAAATTGTGAACTATAAGATTGATGAGAAGACTGAGAAGAGAATAGAGTGTCCAATATATGAATGGACACCAAAGATAAGGATGCATGATGACAGAAAGAACTACAACCATTTTGTAGACTTCTTTTTGGCACCAATGTATAATGAAATTACAAGCACTCTAATGCCTATGTTGCCTGTGTCTTGTAGAGATTGCATTCAACTCGGAAGTCAAATAGAATTAGCTGATTGGTTCTTCATGGAAGAATTCACTGTGTTAAGGTTCTACGGATCGACAGTAAAACCATACAGACTTCCAATACATGTGACAGAGAGGGTATTTGCATTGGAGTATGTACGACAGTTGGAGAGCACAGATAGGCACTTCCATGGTCAACAAAAGAAGAGCATATTTCCTTCCTTGCCTTTCTCATGTGGAGGGTTCACATTTGAGAGAAAAGCATTCAATGTGGCACATGATTTTTTGACAGTTTTTAACTTTGGTGATGAGGGTCTCTAGCAGTATGATCCAATCGGTGTAGTTCAAGCAAGGCTTAAGAAAAATGGGAACTCTTTAGCGTTATGTCAACATGAAAGTAAACCATTGCTAGAAAAGATTAGAAACATGGACTCTTGGGATGAGGTTAAAGAAGAGATGGAGAAAATTGCAGTTGACAATAACATTTCGACATAAGAAATTTCATCACAAATTATGGCATTGCACACACAGAGGACAACAGAGGAGGGCTAGGGCATCCAAAATAGGAGGTCCTATAATTTCTACCTAAAATTTGCTAATCCATCTAAGAAATCTATTCCCAAATCAATTCTGCAAGAATGTAAAGAGATTTTTTGGACTCAAACCAAAATAAATGATTTTTGGACTATGAGGAAGAATCTCCGTGAACTAAAGACCAGTGTAGAATTTGAGACCATCGACGAGGATGGAGACTTTAGCAAATTGTGGAATATGGAGCATCCCACAATAACACATGATAGGAGTGAAGATGATGATTAGTATGAGGTTGATCCCACTCCAACAACTACTACAGTCCCTAAAATATTAGGTGTAGTCAATGAGTCCATGAAAGAAAAATATAGCAAAGGGGCAAGCATTGTGGAAAAAATGGGTTTTGAAGGTGGTGGTCTAGGTGCCAGAGGAGAGGGTATTTGGTATCCACTTCAGGTACAACTTCCATCAGAGTCAAAATCAAAAGCTCCTGTTAAACCAGTCATTGGACTTGATTCTTGAGACTCATCACAGATAGGTACTACTTATTACCCTCAGGGTCCACCTACATTTGTTTCAGGTTCAAATCCACAACCACAACCACATCATGGTATTCTCATTGGCGGTGAATCAAGTGCCACTGCCATAGGTGGGGAATCTGGGGATAGTATTCCCATTATTGTTCAGTCAAGTGATGCTGTGATTGGTGGGGCTGGCATGAGTACTACTAGTACTACTGATACTAGTTGTCTTGTTGTTGGACAAGGGCTACAAAAAAATATATCTCGCAAGAGGTCACTAGTGGTAGATACTAATACTATTCAAAATCCTATATCAAGTGCCACTAACACTACAAAACAATCATTTGCAGCTTCAGATCACACACCTAAAAAGATTATGAAAACTACACATGAAAGTGTTTGTGGGAGTGGGACAGGATTAGGAATTGTTGTTGGTAGTCCTAGTCAAGCATTAGTTAAAACCACAGGAATAAGTGGACCTAGAGCCTCTGGTATTCCTATGTCACCTTTCAAACATTCAATTGCTTCAGCAAGCCCAAATTTTCAATATCGTGATTACTATGAAAAATATGAACACACAACAAAAGAAAATAAAGAAAAAAAAAAAGCATTTCATAGGGTTTCCCTGACTGAAGTTTTAAACGAAGAGCCTGCAAGGAACAAGGTATTTCCAACATATGACCCACATAAAGATATGATGGATTTCATGGTTGTTATGCCCCCGAACCCAACTAAAGATAAAAATCCACCACACAGCCAGATAGATCCCTCTGAATTTCAAGTTAGCACCCTCCAAATGGATTTTTCCAAAGTACATAATGTGGACAAAATTAGTGTGTCAAAAAGGACTAACAAAGTGGTCTACACTTCACTGCTAAAGGTGGAGAGAGAAAAAAATAAACTAGAGAAAAAAAATAGAAAAGTTACTGGCAGACCTAGCAAACGAAAAATCAAGGAGGAAAGCAACAGATAGAAAGTGCAATGATTTACAGAAAAGGATAAGAAATTCGGGCTCTGCAGTAGAAATTGCAGAGTAGGAGAAGATGGATGCAGAATTGAAGGCTCTGACAGAAAAATTGGCTAAAAGCAGTAAACAAATTGATGAGGAAAGAGCCAGTTTTCAAAAATTATACAAAAGTTATGAGTCTGCTGCTACTGAAATGAGAAAATTATAGGACCTATTGGATCATGGGAAGGAAAAAGAAAAAAATTTGCAAGAGGAAGAAAGAAAAAAATGTGTACAAATGAAAGAAGACCTGCACAATGCAAATGATAAAATAGAAACTTTGGAGGATAGATTGAAAGATAATATGAAAAATACAACGAAGTATATACAAGAAAACATTTGGCGGCAAATAATGTAGAGGAGTGACAAGTTGTGTGAATGGTTTGAATTGAATGAAAGTTTGAGAGTAATTTATATGACAAAAAAGATTCTGCAAGTAGTCTACAGTTCCAGTGACAACTACTTGGCATCCAAGTGAATTAAGAGCTGCCACAGTTAAGACATCATCTATCATTCAAAAATGCCAGAAACTAAGGGAAACATCAGAAGTTATGGAAAATTGTGGAAAAAAGATATTGAAGCTACAAGAAAATAAAAATAATTTCATTAAATTTGGTTTGCGTAAGACCGTTGACCCATCAAATAAATTCATTGGAAAAGAAGCTTACAAAAAAAACATGGAGATAAAAATGAAGTCTGATTTAGACTTGCTTCCTAAGGACACAACTCCCCAAAGATTTCTGAAATTCATCAAACCATTTACAACTCTAAATTCGGTATTGGATGAAACAATGATGTCAAGTCAATCTTCTAAATATGGAATGTTGATGAAGTTGCAGTTGACTTTCCATAGTTTACATAATATTGATCTTCCATCAGACGAAGAGTGGAGCACCCTACAAAAACTGGCACATAAATATTAAGAATCATAGTATGTATTGCACAATTTTCTTCTTTTACTCTTAATTTCAAGGTTTTATGTTTTTTTTGTTTAGAATTTGACATCACTTGAAATAACTCTGTTTTGTGAATAGGAAAAAACCAGCACTCACACAACTATGATGCACAGTGCAAAACTTCAGCGAGTAAATTTGTATTCTCAAATTCTCCCTTGCTTTAACATTTATGCATTTCTCTATTTCTGATTACTAGGTTTTAGGCACTGCTATTATCTATATTTAATTTGTCATGGCGTGAATTAATATTTAATTTTGAACTTTGTTTTTTGAACAAGAAACATCAGACATGTAGCAGATGTTAAATTGCTAATACGACCTGTGATGGTCATATAAATCTGTGTTGAGTTTGTGATTTTGATGTTGAGTCTTCACATGTTGCAAACTTGCAATTCGACCTGAAGTTGTTGTTGCTCCCTTGTTTCTATAAAACGGAATTCAGGGTCATTTACAAAGGGTTCTGAAACTTTGTATTCACTTTTGTATGGACATTGGAGAATCACACAGGAGCTGTTGTTGCTCTCTTGTTTCTATAAAAGGGAATTCAGGGTCATTTGCAAAAGTTCTGAAACTTTGTATTCACTTTTGCAATCTACATGGAGAATCATACAGATTGGTGTATTAATATTGAATGAATTGTATCATATGGCTATATTTTGAAAGATTTAATGAGAATCTAAGTTCTCGACATGTGTATTACTATTGAATGAATTATATCATATGGTTCTGAAATGTATCACACAGATTTGAGACTCAAACATGTCTAAATAAACAATAAACATATCTGTATCAATAAAAACATTATGGTCTTTTTTTTATTATGCTATTTTAAATCTGGAAATAGAAAGTTAAAAAATACAATTACAAATCAATATTAAATTCTAATTGCAAAAAGTAATATGCTTTTGTAATATGAATGATGAGATATAGTAATAAGATTAATAAATACCAATCTCTTATAGTTGCCATTCATCCTCATCAAATTCAGAGCTTTCTTGATTCTTGTCTGTGGTTTCTTTACTTTGAGTCTACATACCTTCACTGAAATGCATCTCAATGCTACCAGTAGGTCCACTACAAGAGTCAATAGTCCCACTTGCACTTTGGTTTGAAGTGTTGCTGAAACCTCTTCTTTCACATTTGGACCTCCAGATTTGCAGTGCCCTATCGTAAGGAAAAGTGTGGACATCATACCTAGATGTATAGAGCCTCAAGAAATTTTTCAAATTTTTGTCTCGTTTGTTTCTTAGCTTTGATTTTAGGAACCCCAAAGCATTGAAAACTCTCTCATCTTCCACTGAACCCAATATCATGGTAAGACATAAATCAACAAGCTTCAAATATTCTGGCATTGAATCACGCAACGCTGAGTTCCCAGCTATAGTTTTCCAAAGCCTTGTTACTGATCCCTCTTCGCAGGGATTCTCCATTTTGCCATATTGTTCTCTCATAGTGTATGCAAAACGAGATGATTGCCCTTGAAGATGAGTTTCGTCTAATATTCCATTTATAGTTACTCCATTCAATTCTCTGGACATGCAAACTTGCTTTATCAAAATCAATAGCTTACTTCGAAAATCAGATGTAATGTTGAGGCTCCAATAATGAGGAAACACAATAGACATGGCTTCAAGAAGGTTGTCAGGAGGGAATCTGCTTCTAATTTGTGAGGAAAGATCATACGCAATTTTCTTCACAGAAGTAGTTACAGTTTCAACAATCTTGTCAAAATCTTCCCTTGTAACTCTTGCTAGTTGCTTCCTGGGGCACTTTCCTGGTTCCTCGGGGTCGACTGTGGCATAGAAGTGTATTGGTATCTCAACTCCCAGTACATTGGCACATACCTCCCCATCTGCACTGATTTGTAAAAATTTATCAGGATTGTTCAAATCTATGAGTGTCTGCCAAAACAAATTTTTTATTAGATAGTGTTGCTTGATTTTGATAGAGATTGTCAAGGGTCAAGCATGTCATCTTATGCAGCGTACCATATTCTACAATATACAGAGCTCTTCTTTGGGTAGCCTTCATAATATTCCTCAGTTCGTCTAGTATGGGCAGAAGAACTGCTAAAGTTAAGAGTGTCTCTAGATTACTTAACCTCCAAAGAAGGTCAGGAAATTTCGGTTGATCTGATTCATCGCGAGTTGTGTGAAATAGTCCAATCAAGGATGGATATTCTAAAAAAACTCGATGCGCTGGACCATCCAAAGAGATCCATCTGGTATCATTATCCTTGAGAAGCTTGTTCCCATTAGTTATTCCATCAGCAAAGTGTTGAAATTCCATAAATCGCTTGGGACTTCAACAAAAGTGTGAGTAGAGCTCTTTGATTAAAATTTCAATTTTTTGTACCGAAGCAAACTTGCTCACAATTCCAAAAGCGAGATTCATTCCGTGAGCCATGCAGTGAACTGCAGTAATGTACGGTGCAAATGAAGTTTCAATCTTTGTACAAAGATCGTTGTTGTGACCTTGCATTACTGAAGCTCCATCTGCTCCAACACAAACCATTTTTTTGGCAACCGTCATGTCATCCATACCTTCATATTCAATTAAACTTCTCTTTACTAGTTGAAATAAATTTTCCGCTGTCACACTCTCCTTCATTTTAGCAATAGATAGTAGGTGAGGTTGGTGGGTATGATTCTCTATAGTATAAACATGCATGGATACCCATGAAGTATTGTCTACTACCGTAACTTCATCTAAATAAAATGCAATAAAGTTTGACTCTCTTATTTTTTCCTTTACATCTTCTTTTTCAACCTCAACAAGACAACTTGCCCATTCTCATCCATTGTTTATTGACCAGTGTCTATTAGGATAATTAGGAACTTTCAAAAAGTGTAATAAAGCACTAATTGATGGGAAATCTGTCATAGCATGCCCTCTGCTCAAAATATAAAAAACAACGCTTAATTGAACAACTTTTCCCAGTTGTTCTATTTGCATTGCTTTTCTAAAACTAGCTTCAATAGAACCTTTAACTTTAGCTGGCTTCGTCTGTATTTTTTCATGAAAATAATACTCTTCAGCATTCCTCACATGCTTACATTCCTCCTTTGTTTTCCATCTTATCACTGAGTTTTCAACTTCGTCTATCATTTGTTTTTCATAAACTTTACCCATATACTTTTTTATGGTGTCAAATTTTAGATACAACCTAATTTCCTTGTTATGTTTCCAAGTGCAAATCTTACACTTGCATTCTATTGAAGGCTCGCCTTCAATTGGATTCTCCACTGGTTCAATGAATGGATACTTTGATGCCTAATTAATTTGAAAATTCCTCACTAACATATCCCACTCCCGATCCTTTTTTTAATTATGGTTCATCCTTTTTTGATCTGGCTTTTCTTTTCCCATTCCGTGCATGATCATCAATGGCATTATCACCCAAGTTGATTATATCATTCTGCCTAACTTGGGCATCTACCAGATAATCTTCTTCAAGATCATCTTGATTTGAGATATCAAGTTTGCCATCCTCTTCAACATGCGGTGTAGGTTGCGAATTTTATACTTGTACTTGTGATGATGTACCTTCCTGATTTTCACCACAATCTTTTCCAAAGCCAAAGTACGACGACAACATTCTGCTTTTTGTTGGCCTCTCATGGCCTTCCCCACATTTAGGTTTCCTACCCTTCTTCCTATTCGACTTCTCCAACGAAATAAAGGATGCCCAAAAAATATCAATTTATTGAAGAAGCAATAATAGACTATAAAGTATAATATATGTTTCATTGGCCCTATGACCTACAATCTAGATGTCTGAGGTCTGAATGTCCCAGCTGACCACTTGGCACTGATGGGTTGCCACTGAATAAAAATGAACTCAACAGTGCAAACAAATATAGATAAATTCAGAAAAACATTATTACACTTCAAAAATATGATCGCTCACCTTTAGGTCACTAGCAGTCGCCAACGCAGTCAAGAACAATGATTTTCCTTAGTCTGAAACTTCACTATTGATTAGAATTCAAAGCTTAGAACCCACCAGATTGTGTAGAGATAGATCTGATCTTTGCATGTATTTATACCAATCCTTATATGGCAAATTTCGTGGGAATTTTATATGGTATACAAATATTTAGTGAATCCCGCGTAACTATAACATGACATGTAATTTTCGAGGCGATTATGGGCCGTCCAAATAATTGGCAAATACAATATAGTTGGTGAAAGTTGGGGTGAATGGAGACATGCGTCGACAAAATGTCGGGTGAATTGGGTCCTCCTAGCTAAAAAATCTTCACATGCCTATAGGCGAATTATGGTAGTCTATTAAGGCAACCTCGAAGAGTGTAGGCGAAAAAATTAAATTTACCATGTGTCCATCGTATATTGTATTGGCGAAATCCTCGCATAGAAACATTTAATTACATAAAACATATGGCGATTGGGCCGTGAATTTGACAGAAATTGATAATGTTCTGGCAACATGTCCACCCCCAGTTGGTACAAAATATTCGCCATTTCCCAGGTCACCGATGTGAAAAAATCGCCATTGGTGAGTATTTGCCACTAAAGTAATCTCTATATCAAACTTAGGACCCATATCGAAAACAAGACCCATATTGAAATAAAGACCCATATTGAAATCAGATCCATATCGCAATCAGACCCATAACAAAAAATTGACCCATAATGCAAAATGACTCATAACCACAACAAAACCCATATCGAACAAAGACTTATATCGAAATCAAACTGATATCGACTTTGAACCATATCGACTTCGACCCAAATTGATCTAGACAACAATTAAATTGACACAATAGACTCAAAACGCTAAACATCAATTAACAACTGCAATCAACATATTCAATCCAAAATGACACTTTGTTAGGGTCTAAAACTTCATGACAAATCTAAAAATCAAAACTGCACATGTTAAAACTTTTCAAAAATCACACAAAATGCTCACTGCCTCATATGTGCTAAAACAATCATCAAATGCGCAATTTCATATGCGCTATTTGATCCATCATATGCACGACTAAAATCATCAAATGCGCTACTTTGCAGCTCCTATGCGTAACGTTGTTCCTCAAATGTGCTAATCTATGACTTCTATGCGCTAATAAAAAATCCATGTGCATTAAGAAAAATCAAATACGCTATGATAAAAATCATATGCGCAATTCAATTTATCGCATGCGCTAAAATAAAAGTCATATGTACAAAAATAACGGCAAAAAAAGAAAAAACATGAAAAACCCTAGCTAGCTCAAAAAATTCAAAAATCTTGCACAAAAGCCTAAAATCTAAGCTAAAAATTCACAAGTCGGGTTAGAAAATCGAACTCACCGGTGGGCCATACTTTGTTGGCCTCTCAAATTGACCAACTCACTCAAAACAGTGACGGTGATAGGGGGTGCCATCTCCTCTCTCTCCTCCAGGCTCCAATGCTCCAAAGACAATTGTGCAAATGAGCTAGAATTGGGCCCTTGGAAGCTTATATAGCCCATGCTGACGTAGGCGGCTGTGATATCTCGGTGGACGTGTGGGGCATGTACACGCTATTCAATTCCCATATAGTCTTCACTCCATTCTTCCATATCTTTTTCAATAAATCTATCGGGCGATAAATTTAAAAAATCCAAAAATATCAATAAAATTTAAAAAATCCAAAAAAATAATAAAATTTAAAAATCCAACAAAAAATAAAAAATTTAAAAAAATCACCATTTTTTTTAATATATCGTAGTACTTCATGCCATCTCCTTGAAAAAATGCAATTTATCTCAATTTATTGCCCGAGGGGGGCATATCATCATCAATTTCACATTAGTCTCATATCAACATCAGTATCACATCAGTGTTTCTTATCGAAATCAATTTTTCATATCCAAGGAATCAAACCGACGACTTTGGCAACAACATCATATCAAAAAATTTTAATGACAAATTGAGTGTTTTCTTTGAATCAACATGTGGTCACACGTTAACTCAAAGAGGGGCAAAATGTAGACACCTAAAAGTTGCACAACAAATTAAGTGATTTTTATTCATTTAAATCATCCCTAATTCTTCCAATTAATTAAATTAAGATTTAATCAATATCCCTATTCTTCTAAGTTAGCCTATTAATCAAATTAAAGATTTGATTAATATTTCCTTTCTTCTATTATAATCATTTTAGTTAAATTCACATTTAATTAAAATCCCCCTTCTAACCATTTTTAATTAAATTCACATTTAATTAAAATCCCCCTTTTATCCATTTTTTAATTAAATTTACATTTAATTAAACTCCCCCTTCTAGCCATTTTTAATTAAATTTACATTTAATTAAATCCCCCGAGCCCATTTAATTAAATTTACATTTAATTAAAACCACCCACTTGCAAAATTAAAAATCACATTTAAATAAATCAATATTTATTTAAATCTATCAAATGCAAGTTGCAACCAAAATTAAAATAAATTAATTTTATTTTAATTAAATTCTTTTTTCCCCCACCCACTTGCAAAATCCTACATCTCCCACTTGCCTCCTAAACCTCTTCTAGAGCCTTCTAGATTCATCTAATCCTATCTTAATTAACCTAATCTATCTCCTAAACATTTTCACATTCCTTAAGAGAAGTCACTTCTCAAAAATGTCTCAAAGTCTTTGAAATGCATGAGAGACATTATGTCCTCAACAAGTCAACCTTTAAAAGTCTTCCAAACCATTAATGGTTAACTCAACCCCTCCCACATGGTTAGAGACTTTCTCTCTAACTTAACCCTCATCTAACCCAAGGGTCTCATCAAGAACTTATGGCTTTGACCCTAGTTATCCTATTAACCCTTGCATAAGAGTTTACCCCTTGGGTAAAAGCTTTATCCAATGGATAACTCTAACCTAACCTTAACCCTCACCTCCTAAGGTAACCTTCATGTCTTCTTAGACATTTAATGTCTCTTACATCTCCTCTCAGGCAACCTCTTGTTGACAATTGTCGCCATTTCATTGGTGAGAATTGTAAACATGGATTGATTAACTTTCAATCCTATCCCTTGTTGAGATTATTCAATCTCAACCCTCCATTGCCCTATTTTCCCTATAAATAGAGCTCTCATTCTTCATTTTCATAATCCAAGTCTTTGTGCATCAAACTTATAGTCTCATTTCATCAAGCATTATTAACCTCTCTTTAATAATAGTAATTAGATTATTTAAATTTGTATATCATTTAGCAATATCATGTTAGCTTCATTTCATATGCTAGTTTAATATCATCATTTTCATGCTAGTAAGTTTCATATCAATATCTTGCATCCTACCATCATCTAGTTTCATATCCAAACCATCACTAAGATCTTAGTTGTATTTTCATTTTGATCTTAGAATCATCATTTAAATCTCATTCTCTAGGTTGTCATCTTGAGGATCAAGTGCTCTTCCAAGTGAGGGCCACCTTGAATCTTATAGATTTTTAGAGATAGAGGAGCATGGAACGATTTTAAAGAGTTTAGATTTATTCAACTTGTTTTGTTTTGATTTCTAACTGGTGCAAGGAACACATCACTCCAAGCAATTTTGGTTTTTTCTTAGTCTTTTGTGTTTTTTTTCAAGTTGTAATAATGGACCAACCATTTAGGACTCAATGGAGCCATGGTTGAGTTGTCCAAGCTTTTGTTGTGTTCAGGATGTTTATATCCTAGAAGGTTGTAATGTTGGTGTTCTTCATAGTTGCACTACTCTAGAATAGAGTCATAATGTAATAGGGTGCAATGCATTGTTATTAGGTCTCCTAGAGTGCATAGAGGGCCTTTGGAGCCTTGTCGGACACTGAAATGTAAAGTTGCATCCTCAGGGGGACAAAGATGTAAAGTTGCTAAGCGACATTTTGCAACATTTGCAAAAAGTTGCATTTTTGATGTTGGTGGTGAGGAAGTTGGTTCCAACCAACTGAATCATGTTGTTTAAAGCCAAAGATAACTTCATTGTACGGGTTAGAAGATCTGGAATGCAAAAGCAAGTTTTGGAGTTGTAAGGAAATCTTGTTTTTAACACCATTTTGATAATTTTCTTTGTTTTTGTTGCATTGTACGGTCCAGTACGGACTTGCCAGAAGGATCTCATTGCAGGACATGTGAGTTTGTTGGATATTCTTTCCAATAAGGTAGATTAGAAATTCTGATTGTGTTTGGTTGCAGAGATCTCATCCATTCTCTGTGACTAGGTGTAAAACACTTGTAAACTAGGGTTTAAGCAAAAATGGATCTAACCCGAGCATCCATTGATGGCACCAATTGTAATCATGTGGAATTATAGGTTAGGGTGTGTAAATATGTTTAGAGTAGGTTGTGTGATTTTTCAGACCATTGTATTGAAGCTACAATGATACCCTAGGCTCACAACTAGGAGTTGGTGAGACTAGAACAACAAAAGAAGTGTGATTTATGAGCACATGTGGATTGGTAGAAGAAAATTTGACCCATGGTTGGAGAACCCTGTGAGTTCTGTTAAAGAATCCATGATCAGTTTCTATAGATGTTTTGACTGGTGAAGGTTTTTAAGACCAAATTTGTAAGTCACTCAGGTAGGCCTAAAACCCTTGAAAATTGGATAGTTTTGGTTACCTCATGTGTACAGAGAACCCAGATAGAATTTTGCAATATAGTTTGTAAATATGAAAAGAGTACTCAAATATGTAATTTATTTGTGGCCTTGTGTGGTAATATTTCAAACTAATCCCTAAAAACCATCATAGGAGGGCTAATTGTATTAGGCCTATTTGGAGCCCGATAGAGACAAAGTAAGGTTGAGAAATATTGGCGATGGGTTTGAAGGTGATAAAACTAGTTGAAGACACCAAAAAAATTGTGTAACCTCATTTTGCACTCTTGAAACAATTTTGTGTAGAGGGATCCTTTGCAGAGGTTGCTGGAGCACTTAGGAGTGGTGTTAGGGATTGAGGTGGAATCCTCAATAGGAAGTGTTGAATGTCTAAGATTAGTGGATATACCTTGGAGGAAACCCAAAGTGGATTATACCTTGGAGGTCTAAATAGAAAACCTCTTACCAAGTGCCATTGGATGGGATTGGGGAGTTAGTGGGTTGAGTAAAATAAGAAAGACAAGAAGGTGAATAGGATTAGCTCCAAGACTCTCTACATCAGAGTGGTATCAGAGCCACCCTTTTGAAACATTGGTGTATGTCAGACTGTGAGGAATCAGAAGCAAGTTCAATGCCTCCAAAGGTAATGACTCCAGAAGCCATCCGATAGATGGTGACATAGATACTAGATGTTGGCATTATGTGAACCGGTATGTGGACATAATGAAATTGTATGTTGTCATTGATGTCAATATGTTGAAGAGGTATGAACTGACATATGTGAGTGTAGCGTCCTAAAATTGCGACACTTGCAATTTCGACTGCATTTCGGTCTTCACGATGGCGACGCAACACGCAACCTGAATGGAGACCCTGAAACTTGCTCACGACACTGAAAACTGCATTTTTCAAGCACCTTGGCCTAAACCTCCTTGCACCTTGCTGTCCTGGGAGGTGGGACCAGAGTGCCCAGCGCCCTGGTCCTTCAGGACCAGGGCGCCCAGTGCCCTGGTCCCCAGGACCATGGCGCCCAGTGCCCTGGTCCCTGGGTCCTATTTTGGGCCCGGTCTCCTAAGGGGTCTCGGGTCTTTTTGTTTGCAAATTGGAAATTAACTTTCCTGGTCGGCCTAAGGTCAGGAAAATCAGTCTATCAGCCCTAATTGACAAGTATATAAACTACATTTTTCTCTCTCATTTGGCATGAAGAGGATATGTGTACAAAGCATGGAAATTATACTCAAGCATTCAAGCATTCAAGCATTCCTTCAAGCAATTGATCATTTCAAGTCTCCATTCAAGGCTAAGTGTTGCATTCAAGACAAGGATTCAACCATTGAAGAGGAGATCACATACTACATGCTACAACATACAACATACAACATCTAAACCTTCGCACATAAGGATACAAACATCCTTAGAACAAGGTATTAGTACTTGTTTTACATACATTTACATTTACAGCACTTGCTCATTTCTTGGTTAATTCCAAAACCGGGTTTGACCTAAAGGCAAACCCCTAATCCCTAACCCCCCAATCATCTTCGCTTTTCTATGTGTAGGTTGCAGGTACGCAGCTGAAATTGAAGATCTGGAATCCTTGTGCAGAGACGAACAGATCCCCCTTCGTTTCGCGGATTTTTCGGAGGACCGTGGCGCCGGGCGCCATCGTCCCGACAACTTTTGCTCAAATTTGCAGGACAGCGCCGTATCGATATTTTACTGCTAATTCCAGGTCCGCAGCTTCATACTATATTCCTATCTCAGTTTATAAGCAAATCTTTATCACTTTCTATGCATGCTTAGCTTAATTCTCCTATCAACATTCTTTACGAAAGAGGGTAGCCTTGCTGTCTTAACCCTTGAAACACATTTAGCATCCAATCTTGCATTGCGTGGGATTGGATCTTGTGGGTTTCAACCCCTCTTTTGAATGTAAAGTCTCTCCCCTAAGTGAAAACCATCGAATCCTAGCGAACCTCCCTTCTCTCTCCTCGGAGTTGGAAGAGGGGAGAACAACTAGGGTTCGATCGCGATTTTCCACTTTACAGTGAGAACCGGTATAACACTGTGAATCGACATTTGTGCCAAAGTGAAGTGGTGTGCTTGTTCAAGATGAACTGGCATATGGTTATGGGAACTGACACATGGAAGCGTTGTATGACTACCGGTTGGTAGTCTCAACTTCAGGGTTTCTGGTTGAAGTGCTTCAAGCTTGTATGGCTCAACCAATGATCTTTGTGTAATGAGTAAGCAGTATATCAAAGAACACATCATGTTGCCACATCAGCCTTGCGCGCATGAAGGATATTGCATAAAGAAGACTATCCCTATCTACCTCGAGAATGTGCGAAGTTTGTAAATGGTGAAAATGCGTGATGGATATTCAGCCGCCATGAAATCAGTGGATAATGAACGATGGAGAATGTCTTGAGATTTATTCAAGATCTGCTGCATTTAGTACAGTATGATCAATGATCAGGATTGAATTGTTTGAATTCCTTAACCTAACAGGTCTAGGGTTTAGGGTTAATGCTACCGACCTGTCTGTTGTCCTATAAGGTGGATGTTGTGATTCTTTTAGAGGTTGTTGGCAAAAGCTGTGTGTGAGTATCCAAGATAAGGGATACGAGATCCTTGCTAGACCAGAGGAGAGAAGTGATACCTATAGAGTGTAAGTGCAGAAGGTGAAGAGGAGCTTAAGTGGATCTGCATTGGCATTGAGTGCTGTTACCAGATCATTGTAATAGTTGTTGATCTCTAACCACCTCAACAGTTGGAAAATCCCCTAACAGGGTAGCCTTAACCGGCTTGCTGTAAATCCCTTAACAGGGTAACTCAAAGTTATTGAGATCTAGAAAGCTAGAGAGCTCTGGAAATCCTTTAGCTATTGAGTTCTTGAAATCCTCTAACAAGGTACCCTTAACAGGGTTTAACCCTTAACCGGGTGATCTCTAACAGGATCGGTTCCTAGCAGAACCTTTTGTAATGTCTTTAACCAGACAAGGCTTCTAACAGAGTGGACTTCCAAAGAGTTCAACAACAAGCTTGTGGGTATTCATCCCCACCGTGGTTTTTCCCAGTTGGGATTCCACATGAAAAATATGTGTGTCATGTGTGATGCTTTTATCTTGCGATGCTTTTTTATTACCTGTTAAGCATATGACGGTTCTGTGTTTTATGCTTGTCAATAAAACATGTTGAACTAGTTGTTGTGAAGATATGATAATAGATTACGCGTTCATACATAAGGGTGAAATGGTAGTGTAGTTCTGAGTTGAGTGGAAAGCTCAATGAGTAACCAGTTTATGATTGTTTTATTTGTTTTGAGTTTTACCGGTTGCACTCTGTTTCAAACTGGTGTCACTGTTTGCCAGTCATTTGGAGTGATTGCTGCTGAACCTCTTTAGGTCTGTATTTTGTCCGTACTGATTCACCCCCCCTCTTAGTACCGGCTTGGTACTATTAGTTCATCATTGAGTTATCAATTGGTATCAGAGCCCTCTAGGTCCTCTGTGTTGTAAGCTTAACCGCTTGAGGTAAAGATCCCAGTCAAATGATGAAGAGGGAAGGTCCAAAGTTTAACAGGGAAAATTTCAATATATGGAAAGATAGGATGAAGATATTCATCAGAAGCATGGGTGCTCAACACTGGAGTTATGTTGAGAATGTCTATGTTGTCCCTATCGGTACTCTCACCGATGACCAAAAGAGAGAGATACAAGAAAATGGGTAAGTCATGGAAGCCCTTATTAGTAGTCTATCTGACATTGAGTTTATTGATGTTCAGGACAAGGTAAATCCCAAAGAGGTATGGGATGCTCTTGAAAATATCTATGGTGGTGATGAACATGTAAAATAGGCTAAGAAAGAAAGCCTGAGAGGGAAGTTTGAAGATATGCGGATGGTTGAAGGCGAGACCATTCAGCAGTATGGAATAAGAATCAAAATAGTTGTTGAAAAAATCAAGAGTGCAGGTGGTAAAATAGAAGATTCCACTATGGTAAGCAAAGTCCTGAGATCCCTATTGCCGGTCTATGCAATAAGGGTTGCTGCTATTCAGGAGCTGAGATCAACAGACAAGACTAAGGTATTCTTGGACTCCATCATAGCCAAGTTGACAGCCTATGAGCTAAATAGTTTTGATGGCAGTGTTCAAAAGACTGAATCAACTTTTAAAGCCTCTGCTATACCATCCAGAAAAGGAAAAGAAGCTAGCACTAGTGGTGAACCTAGATAGAGCAGAGAAATGGATGATGAGGAGATTTTGATAGAATTTGAAGCTCTCCTGGCCAGGAAGCTTCCTAAAGGAACCGGTAAATACAAAGGTAAGCTACCTTTGAAATGCTTTTCTTGTAACTGGATAGGACATATTGCTATAAACTGTCCTAATGGTGATAACAAGGACAAACCAGAAAGGTTCAGGAAATTCAAAGGAGGAAACTGGAGAAACTATTTTGTGGCAGTTGATGAAGGTGTCACAGATGAAGAATCAGAGGATGAAGAAAATGAAGATATTGTGTTTGTTGCCGTCAAAGAAGATGTGTCAGACAAGAAGGCTCTTGTCTCCTGGTTTGATAATTCCAATGAGTGGATCATTGACAGTGGCTGTTCTCACCATATGACTGGTGACTGGAGCAAGTTTCTATCCTTGGAGGAGTATGATGGAGGTGTGGTTCGCTTTGGCAATAATGCACCATGCATGGTCAAAGGCAGAGGGTCCATATATCTGAATGGAAAGAGCAGTGCTGACAATGTGTACTGGGTTGATGGTCTTAGACACAACCTTCTGAGTGTTGCCCAGCTGAATGATAGTGGCCTCACTCTGGAATTCAAGAATGGAGTTTGCAGAATCAAAGGAAAAGATGGTGAATTGGTGGCCACTGACATGCAGACCAAAGGTAACCTATTTCATCTGAATGCAAATATAAGTACATGTCTTATGGCTAAGTTTGATGATAGTTGGATATGGCATAGGAGACTCTACCATGTAAACTTTGATAACATTGTGAAGGCTAGTAAGATCAAGGCAGTTAGAGGGTTGCCGGTACTAAGAAAACCGGATAATACCTTGTGCAGAGAGTGTCAATTGGGGAAAATGTCTTCCTCAACCTTTAAAGGTAAATATTTCACTGCTGACAACTTGCTTGATCTTGTGCATACTGATTTGTGTGGTCCTATGAAAACTAGAAGTGTGTAGGGTGATATGTACTTCATGATTCTCACTGATGATTGCTCAAGAATGATGTGGGTCACATTCTTGAAAGACAAGTCTAAAGCCTTTGTGAAGTTCAAAGCTTTCAGAGAATTAGTGGAGAAGGAAAGCGGTAAAAGGATCAAGTGTCTCAGAACTGATCAAGGAGGGGAATTCACTTTCGGTGAATTCAACAAGTATTGTGAAGAATTTGGCATCAAAAGGCAACTGTCTACCCCCTAGACTCCACAATAGAATGACCTAGCAGAGAGGAATAATCGGACTGTGGTTGAAGCAGCTAGAACCATGTTGATTCAAGGAAAGGTAGCTCACACCTTTTGGAGAGAAGTGGTGAGCACTGCAGTCTACACAATGAACCGGGTACTCATCAAGAAAGGTAAGGACAAAACTCCTTATGAGTATTGGACTGGTAAGACACCTGTGGTTAGCTACTTTAGGGTATTTGGTAGCAAATGTTACATCAAGAGGAGTGAACATCAGGGCAAATTTGAAGCTAAATGCCATGAGGGAATATTCCTAGGATATTCCACCAAGAGTAAAGCTCTCAAGCGTTACAACAATAGGACTCAGAGAATTATGGAAATTATCAATGTAAGAGTTGATGAATCCTCTGAGAAAACTAAGGAAACTTTCAGTGAGCAAGCTATAAATGAACCGGTTGCAACCTTCTGGGAACCGGTTGTTAGTCAACCAAGTACCAGTAACAGTGTTCTTGAACTGGTGAATGCTGATATTGATGAAGATGAGGATGAAGAGGAAAAGCAAGAAGAACCAGTCAAGACCATTCCTCGGTATGTCAAGCCGAATCATGATCCTAAGTAGATCATAGTAGATAAGGATGTAGAAATCCTTACAAGAAGAAAGATCAGAGAACACTCATGTATGATCTCTGAATTTGAGCCTAAATCATTCAAAGAGGCTCATAAAGATGAAGACTAGATCAAGGCAATGGAAGAGGAACTTGACCAGATAGAGAAAAATGGTACATGGTCCTTGGTACCCAGACCAGAGCATAAAAATGTCATTGGCACCAAATGGGTGTTCAGAAATAAGCTGAATGAGGATGGCACAGTGATTAGGAATAAAGCTAGATTGGTGTGCAAAGGATATGCTCAAGAAGAAGGAGAAGACTATGGAGAAACCTTTGCTCCTGTAGCCAGATTGGAAGGAGTTCATATGCTTCTTGCATATGCAGCTTTTAAAGGCTTCAAAGTATATGAAATGGATGTAAAATCTGCATTCCTAAATAGTGTACTTGAAGAGGAGGTGTATATTGAGCAACTAGATGGGTTTGCCCTATCTGAAGACAGTGACATGGTATGTAGGCTACATAAAGCCTTATATGGTCTAAAGCAAGCACCTAGGGCATGGTATGAGTGCCTACATTCCCATCTTGTGAAGATTGGAGAGAGAACAAGTGAAGATAGCAATATCTACTTGAAGTCTGAAGGAGATGAGATCCTGATCTATGAGGTGTTGAAGACCTTTGGCATGGAAGATAATAAACCGGTTGGTACACTGATGGTGACCAGTTGTAAACTATCAAAAGAGGATGACTCTGTATTGGTTGATGAGAAGGAATACCAATCAATGATTGGTAAGTTTCATTATGTAATACATAGCAGACTAGATATTGCACATGCAGTTGGCATTACTGCAAGGTTCCAGAAAAGTCCAAGAGAATCCCACTTGGTTAAAGTCAAGCGGATTCTTAGGTATCTGAAGGGAACTATTGACTATGGATTGTGGTATCCATATAGCAAGGACTTCAACTTGAAAGTGTTCACAGATGCTGATTGGGCTGGTAATGTAGATGACCGGAAGAGCACAACCGGTGGTGCATTCTTCCTTGGTGGTAGACTGATCTTATGGATGAGTAAAAAGCAGAGTTGTATCTTGCAGTCTACAACAGAAGCGGAGTATGTTGCAGCTTTAATGAACTACACTCAGACAATTTGGATGAAGCATGTACTGAAAGGCTTCAAAATCCCTATACCTGAATCGGTAAGTATATTCTGTGATAACACAAGTGTTATCAATATTTCAAAGAATCCAGTTTTACATTCTAGAACCAAGCACTTTGAGCTTAAGTATGATTTCTTAAGGGAAAAGGTTCAGAGCAAAGAGATTGCATTGGAGCATGTGTCCAGTAAGGAGTAGTTAGTAGACATATTCACCAAGCCTCTTCCAAAGACTAAATTTACACACTTAAGAGGTGGATTAGGGGTACTGCCCCTTCAAGAGGTGAACTAAAGGTATATTCTCCACATCAGTTATGTATTGCATAGTCAAATCTTTCTTCAGGATTGATGTGTTGAAGGATGCTACTCCTCAGGGGGAGTAGCATAATGGAATTGAGAAGCTTGTGCCTCCACTTTGGCATTGTTGTCAAAGGGGGAGAAGATGTCAAGCGGAGAAGATATCTGCAGAAATTGGGGGATAAAATGTGAAGCGGAGAGATATCTTTGTATATTGCCATCAATGCCAAAGGGGGAGATTGTTGGCATTATGTGAACCGGTATGTGGGCATAATGACATTGTATGTTGTCATTGATGTCAATATGTTGAAGAGGTATGAACCGGCATATGTGAGAATTGGTATAACACCATGAACCGACATTTGTGCCAAAGTGAAGTGGTGTGCTTGTTCAAGATGAACCGGCATATGGTTATGGGAACTGGCACATGGAAGTGTTGTATGACTACCGGTTGGTAGTCCCAACTTCAGGGTTTCCGGTTGAAGTGCTTCAAGATTGTATGGCTCAACCGGTGATCTTTGTGTAATGAGTAAGCAGTATATCAAAGAACAGATTGTGTTGCCATGTCAGCCTTGCGCGCATGAAGGATATTGCATAAAGAAGACTATCCCTATCTACCTCGAGATTGTGCGAAGTTTGTAAATGGTGAAAACGCGTGATGGATATTCAGCCACCATGAAATCAATGGATAATGAACGATGGAGAATGTCTTGAGATTTATTCAAGATCTGCTGCATTTAGTACAGTATGATCAATGATCAGGATTGAACTATTTGAATTCCTTAACCTAACAGGTCTAGGGTTTAGGGTTTATGCGACTGACCTGTTTGTTGTCCTATAAGGTCGATGTTGTGATTCTTTCAGAGGTTGTTGGCAAAATCTGTGTGTGAGTATCCAAGAGAAGGGATACAAGATCCTTGCTAGACCAGAGGAGAGAAGTGATACTTGCAGAGTGTAAGTGCAGAAGGTGAAGAGGAGCTTAAGCGGATCTGCATTGGCATTGAGTGCTGTTACCAGATCATTGTAATACCTGTTGATCTCTAACCACCTCAATAGTTGGAAAATCCCCTAACAGGGTAACCTTAACCGACTTGCTGTAAATCCCTTAACAGGGTAACTCAAAGTTATTGAGATCTGGAAAGCTAGAGAGCTCTAGAAATCCTTTGGCTATTGAGTTCTTGAAATCCTCTAACAATGTACCCTTAATAGGGTTTAACCCTTAACTGGGTATTGTAGCCATCCCTTAACCGGGTGATCTCTAATAGGATCAGTTCCTACTAGAACCTTTTGTAATG
This sequence comes from Cryptomeria japonica, assembly GCF_030272615.1. NCBI lineage: Eukaryota > Viridiplantae > Streptophyta > Pinopsida > Cupressales > Cupressaceae > Cryptomeria > Cryptomeria japonica. The sequence continues at coordinate 266,642,510 of NC_081407.1, read as the reverse complement.
TCTTTAACCAGACAAGGCTTCTAATAGAGCAGACTTCCAAAGAGTTCAACAATAAGCTTGTGGGTATTCATCCCCACCGTGGTTTTTCCCAGTTGGGTTTCCACGTGAAAAATATGTGTGTCATGTGTGATGCTTTTATCTTGTGATGCTTTGTTATTACTTGTTAAGCATATGATGGTTCTTTGTTTTATGCCTGTCAATAAAACATGTTGAACTAGCTGTTGTGAAGATATGATAATAGATTACCTGTTCATACATAAGGGTGAAATGGTAGTGTAGTTCTGAGTTGAGTGCAAAGCTTAGTGAGTAACTGGTTTATGATTGTTTTAGTTGTTCTGAATTTTACCGGTTGCACTCTATTTCAACCGGTGTCACTGTTTGCCAGTCATTTGGAGTGATTGCTGCTGAACCTCTTTAGGTCTATATTTTGTCTGTACTGATTCACCCCCCCCTCTCAGTACCGGTTTGGTACTATTCGTTCATCATTGAGTTATCACTAGAAGGATTGAAGGATCATGAAGGAAGTAAAGGAACCAAAGATGTTAAGAAGGAGAAGGGGAAGGTTAAGAAAGAATGGGGAGATGAGACAGATGAAGAAGTGGAAGATGAGGAGGACCAGACAATAGTGGCAATGCCTCAAGACCAAAAACTATTCTTGGATGCAGTCAAATCAATTTCCAAGGATAATTTGGATGGATTACCCATATATGGAGGAAATATCAATGGAGAGGAGTTACTAGATTGGATAGAGGCATTAAGTAATCATTTTGATTATAAGGAGGTGGCAGAGGAGAAAAGAGTAAATGTGGCCAAGTCAAGATGGAGAGGATCGACATTAGTTTGGTGGAACATGATGCAAGAAGAAAGGGTACAAGTAGGTAAGAAAAAGATAACTTCATGGGAGCGTATGAAGACAAGGCTTAAGGCTCAATTCCTACTAGGGGATTATGAAGTTCAAATCCATAAGAGACTGCAAAATCTAAATCCAAGGGAGCTAGATTTCAATGCATAGACTTAGGAATTCCACAAACTAAGTTTGAGGGCTAGGAAGCATGATAATGAAGTGGAGAAATCGACAAGGTACATGAATGGACTTAGGAAAAACATACAAGATGAAATAAGCATCCTCACACCAAACACTGTTCATAAGAGTTTTTTAGTTGGCATTAAGGGCAGAGGAAAAGATCAAAAGGAGAAGTGAGAAAAATTAGAAGCATAGAGATGGTAAGAATTTCAGAGGTAGAGGAACCTTTGGCAGAGGGCAGAATGCTACAAGAAATGAAGAGCATCAAAACCAAGAAGGAAGTAGGGACTCTCAAAGAGGAACATATAGAGGATCCTTTAGAGGGAGAAGCAATTTTAGAGGTAGGTTTGGAAATTCAAGGAGAGGAAATACAGTCTTCACCAGTAGGTGTTACCATTGCAACCAAGCTGTACATGCCATGAGTAGGTGCCCAGGAAAAGCTTCAAGTTCAACAAGATCATACATGGGTGACAGAAGGTCTCAGTTAGTGCAAGAGGAGGATACTCAAAGTGAGACCTCTCCAATTAGTAAGGCAGGGCTAATGACAGATGGAGAAAACTTAATGATGAGAAGAACAATGCTAAACATACCCCAAGCTCAAGAGCCACCTTAGAGGAAAAATTTATTTAGGACCACTTGTAAGTCGAATGGCAAGATTTGTAAGGTGATTGTGGATTCAGGTTCCACAAAGAATATTGTCTCAGTTAAAATGGTGGATAAACTCAAACTGAAAAGATTACCTCATCTCACTCCCTATAAGGTGTCATGGCTCAACCGGGGTCAACATGTCTTAGTTGATGAACAAGCACGAGTGGAATTTGAAATTGGTGAATACAAAGACAAAATTCTATGTGACATATTGTCTACAGATGCTTGTCATTTGCTTTTGGGCCGCCCATGGTAATATGATGTGAAAGCTTGTCATGATGGAGAAAGGAATAGTTACCTCATCACCAAGAATGGTAAGAACTATCAAATGGATCCATTACCTAATTAAAAGGAGGAAAAACAAGTAGGGTCAAGTGTTATGTTGCTGAGTGGTAAAGAGTTCCTTGAAGTATTTAAACAAGAGGGTAATAAGGGCTATGCTACAGTGTTAAAGCCTAAAGATGAAGCTAAGGTAAATCCAATGAGTGAAGTGCCTCAAGAAGTGCAAGGTCTACTAAAGCAATATGCAAAAGTTATAGGAGATGATATGCCTAATTCTTTGCCTCCAATGAGGGATGTAAAGAATCAAATAGACTTGATACCAAGGGCAAACCTGCCTAACAAAGCTACTTATAAAATGACACCTAGTCAAAATGAAGAGATCGCCAAACAAGTGCAAGAATTCTTAGACAAAGGGTTTATTAAAAAGAGCTCAAGTCCTTGTGCTTTTCCCACAGTTCTAGTGCCTAAAAAAGGAGAAAAATGGAGGATGTGTACTGACTCAAGGGCAATTAATAAGAGCACTATAAGATACTGGTTTCCCATGCCAAGGATAGAGGACCTATTGGACAATCTAGGTGGAGCATGCTACTTCACAATGGTGGACTTGAAATCTGGTTATCATCAAATAAGAATTAGACCTGGTGATGAATGGAAGACAACCTTTAGAACCAATGCAGGCCTATATGAGTGGTTGGTGATGCCTTTTGGCCTCACCAATGCACCTAGTACCTTTCAAAGGCTCATGAATGAAGTCTTAGTTGAGTTTATTAGAAAGTTTGTTATTGTGTATCTTGATGAAATTTTGGTCTTCAACAGGTCCAAGGAGGAACACCTTAAGCATGTGGAGATGGTCTTGAAGAAGTTGAAGGACGTTCAACTCAAAATAAACCTTGAAAAATGTGAGTTCTTAAAAACAAAGTTGGTTTACCTTGGTTTTGTCATTGCACAAGGTGGTTTAAAAATGAATCCAAGTAAAGTAGAAGCAATACTTAATTGGCCTATACATAGGAGCATAAGTGACGTTAGAAGTTTTCATGGAATGACATCTTTTTATTGGAAGTTTGTGAGAAAATTTAGCCATGTTTGTGCTCCTATACTTAACACCATTAAAGGAGGAATTAAATGTCAATTTAAGTGGATAGAGGAAGCCAATAAGGGGTTTGAATTGTTGAAAGCTAAGATAGCAGAGTTACCAACCCTTAGATTGCCTGATTTTAGTCAATTGTTTACAGTAGAGTGTGATGCTAGCCAGAGGGCAATAGGGGTTGTTTTGAGCCAATAAGGTCATCCTATAGCATTCTTCTCAGAAAAATTGAATGAAGCCAAGCAAAGATACTCCACATATGATTTGGAATTGTATGACATGGTGCAAGCATTGAAGAAGTGGCATCATTACTTGCTGCCCAAAGAGTTTGTAGTTTACACTGACTACCATGCCCTAAGTTTCCTTAATGGGCAAGAGAAGTTGAATCAAAGACACCTAAAGTGGGTTTAATAGCTACAATCCTACACCTTCACTATCAAGCACAAAAAGAGCACTGCAAACAAGGTAGTTGATGCATTAAGTAGGAGAGTCATGACTATGCAGGAGATACAATTACAAAGTGTGGGATTGATTGAGTTAAAAGACCTCTACAAGGATGATAAAGATTTTGTAGAGATATATGCTGTTTGTTCTGATTTTTCTAGCACTTCACATGTCTCTTATTTAAAGTATATGATACAAGAGGGTTTGCTGTTCAAAGGACACCTTCTTCGCATTCCCCAATGTTCTATGAGATAAAAAATTATCCAAGAAAAGCATCAAGGAGGTCTAGGAGGTCATTTTGGCACAGATAAAACTATGGAGCAGGTTAGTATGTTTTACCATTGGCCCAAGTTGGAATCAAAAGTGAGAAGGTTTGTAGAACAATGTACAATTTGTCAAAGAGAAAAAGGTTCATCAATTAATGCAGGTCTATACCAACCTTTGGTCATACCTCAGAGGCCTTGGGAATGTTTGAGCATGGATTTTGTGTTAGGCTTATGAAGAACTCCAAGGGGATTTGACAGTGTGTATGTTGTGTTTGAGGGGCAACATGTAGACACCTAAAAGTTGTACAATGAATTAAGTAAATTTTATTCATTTAATTATTCTTAATTCTTCCAATTAATTAAATTAAGATTTAATTAATATCCCTATTCTTCTAATTAGCCTATTAATCAAATAAAAGATTTGATTAAATCCATTTCCTCTAGCCTAACCTATTAATTAAACTAAGGTTTGATTAAGTACCCTTAGCCATTTAATTGAATAAATATTATTTATTTAATTAAAATCCTCTTTTCCCCTTTTTGATTAAATTCAGATTTAATTAAAATCTCTTTTGCATTTAAATAAATTAAAATTTATTTAAAAATCCCCCCACTTGCAAAATCCTACAAATGCAAGTTGCATCCCTTTTTTGGCTAAATTAAATCATTTTAATTTACCAAAATTACCTATTCTAGCTCACCCGCTTGCAAGTCCCTACATTCCCCTAATCATTCTTCTAGAAGCCTTCTAATCCTATCCTAATCATGTCCCATCCCTAAAATTGGGGGAGTCACTTCTCCAAATTTGGGGAAAGTCTTCAAAATGTGTTGAAGACTCTACCTTATTCAACAAGCTAACTTGTTGAGTTCCCCAAATTTGTAAGAGCTATGTATGGTGAAAATGGATAACAATAATAACAATATTGAAAGGCTAAATGAATTCAACCACAAAACCCTAGCCTAACAATCAACAAAGATCCACCATAACATATGAAGATTACCTAAGACAATGCAAATCAAATGAAATCACAAAGATTATACCATCACATGTCCAATAGGGTTTTGATCTCCATTCTTCCTATCTCCATTGATCTTGCTTGATATATTTGCTCTCAGATTTTATGTGCACAAGAGCTCAACAAAGAACGGAATGTGGTTGCAAGTAGGATCATAGTGTAGTCAATTGCATAAATTGATTCCTTAGGGTTATTAGGGTTTGATAATGAAGGAAACATCTCCTTATATAGAAGACACTATATGAAATGGAGGGATAAGATTGAGAGGTGTAAAAGGAGGTCGGCTATGATTAGAGGGTAGGTAAAAGAAATAATAGAATAATTGAAGGGGTAGGTAGTGTATGAATTAAGAGATGAATGACATGTGTCATGGGTAGAAAAGGCTAATGAATTAATTAAATAAATAAAGATTTATTTAATTAATAGAAGAAGTAGGATAATTAAATAAATAAGATATTTATTTAATTTAGGAAAAGGATAATTTAAATAAATAAATGTATTTATTTAAATGAGAAATAAGGCTAGAAGAGGATAAATGAATTAATTAAATAAATAAAGATTTATTTGATTAATAGAAGAATTAAGCTTAGATAATTAAATAAATAAAATATTTATTTAATTAGACTGGACAATTTTAGGTGTTTACATTTTGCCCCTCTTTGAGACAATGCGGCTTGTTGCGTTGTTTCAAAGAAGATAAGATGAACTGATACAGAGTTGCCCCAGAATGGGAATGATATGCCTCCTCGAGAGATTGGATGAAAAATGTCTGAAAAGATTGCAGACAATCTCTCAATAAGAAAGAAAGGCTAGAATGGATTGACCGGATAAAGTGACAAAGTCATAGGATAACGAAGACTGACTCGGGAAATGAAGGCGAGGGTAGGCTATAAGATAGACCACGGGGGAAAATACATCCTGATTGTCATCTACACATCCACAAGAGCATATTGCAGAGTGAAAATAGAGCAGGAGCAGTCAATAACGATGGCTTTCACTCACAGATTCAACCGCGTTCGCCGATTCCAGAGATCAGCAGAGGCAGGAGAGCCGGTAAGTACCACCCAACCTCCTCGTACTTTGACGCATTTAATTTTGTCATTAATGCATGTCAAATAGGGTAATAAATGCGCTTAGACTAGGGTCCAAAAAGTGTCAAAAAATGTTTAGGCACGTCTGCGTTGGTGCTAGGCGCGTCTGTGTTCGATAGGCGCGTCTGTGTTTGTGCCAGGCGCGTCTATGTCTGGACCCGCGTCTGTGTCAAATGTGGCCGCGTCTGTGCTATTCAGGCACGTTTGTGCCAAGAAGGCACATCTATGTCAACTAGGCACGTCTATGCAGAGCATAGGCACGTCTGTGTCAGTCAGGCGCGTCTGTGTTGTTCAGGCGCATCTATGCAGTCTTTGAGCGCGTTTATGCCATGTAAGCGCGTTTGCGTTTGAAAAGTATAAAATTGCATCTTCTAGGTCAAATCGACAGTTCTGTGATGAACATACACTGTCGATTGGATAAGCTGCTGAGGGGATACACTCAAGCAGGTCCTCTAGGAAGACTAGGATAGATCAAGGCACTTTGTGATGAACAGTGAGTACCAAGATAGAGTACTTTGTGATGAACAGGGAGTACTGAAATATGAGCAGCACTTTGTGATGAATAGGGAGTGCAAATGTGAGTAACACTTTGTGATGAACAGGGAGTGTCACACACGTAGTACTTTGTGATGAACAGGGAATACCACTAGGATAAATAGCAACACTTTGTGATGAATAGTGAGTGTCCCTAAAGTAGATAGCCATATGCATTTAGATAGCAAGTAGCATTTTGTGATAAACAATGAATGCCACTATAACTGACATGATTGAGTTATTTGACTGCAGGAGTATTTGCCGATGCTAGAGTCACGGGAGAGATTCCAATCGACTCAGAGGTTGCGACTTGAGTTGTCACTCGAGGACAGAGCTGCCATTGAGGAGATGGGTCTGAGACATGTGCTATATGTGCTTAAGTTTCGGGAAAACATGGGTTTGCTGACTGCGCTAGCTGAGAGATGGCACTCTGAGACGTGCACATTCCATTTTCCTATGGGTGAGATGACAGTCACCCTGGAGGATGTATATAGGATTCTGTGGGTGTCGATCGATGGGGAGCTGATCCCATATGATCGAGATGGAGACAGGGAGGCATTGAGACGGGTATTTTAGGACCCTGGATTGGAGATGAGGGCAGGACACGTGGCATGGGACACCATGACAACCACAGGGTTAGCATTGCCGGCAGTGATCGGAGGAGCTATCAGTGGGTTCCTATGTCCAGATAGGGCGACACAGGGGTTGGTTGTGGGCTGGGGGGGAGCACTGGAGACGCTGATGACACAGCACACCAGATATGCCTGGGGACCATGTGTGTTGGCCCACCTGTATTACGAGCTTCATAAGTTTGTTTATCATGGATTAGTGGGATTGGGCTGCGGAGTGACACTGCTGCAGGTATGGGCCTACGAGCATCTGCCGGTTACCCGACCGATACACTTCAGGGGTAGAGGTCATGGACGCAGCTTTGTGCATTTGTACGATATGATCACATCACAGCCGCGGATTGGCAGGCTAGAGTACTGGCGGTGAGTGATTGATGACATTGATGAGGTCATATGGAGACCATATCTGGGCTGCGAGCAGTGGGAGGATGATGCAGTTGAGCTACCGTACACCTTCCGGAGTAGGTACCTGATTGGGCAGATGCCCTATGTGCTAGAGAGGTAGTTGGTAGATAGGATTGGCTGACAGTTTGGTCGGATTCAGAGGATGCCCCAGGGATCAGGCATGTATGCCCGCACAGTCAGAGATCAGGCACAGTTTGGGCCGTTACTGTCATATGATCAGGCAGTGACTTAGCTGGTGGAGATGATACCTCTACCTTGGGACATGTGGCCTGAGATCGAGGATGCCAGGATGGATGCAGAGTATACAACATATTGGGCAGAGCATCCATTCCCCCGATTGACAGATCCAGAAGAGGCACTGGAGGGAGATGGTGGTGGTGACGAGGATGATGGTGGAGGCGAGGGGGGCTGAGGCCGACGGAGGAGAGGAGTAGTTGGAGAGAGGCGAATTGCACCTCGGAGGGAGGGTGGAGAGGAGAGGCAGGCTCAGGTGGTGAGGGGTCGCGGTGGATTGCCGCTACAGGTGCCAGCAGCATAGGGTCCCAGGCAGGTGCAGATACAGGGACAGGGATAGAGATAGGTACCAGTACAAGTACCAGTACAGGCACAGGGCCAGGTATAGGGGCAGGCACCCGCAGAGGAGGAGCCATAGGCAGGGGCAGAGGCAAAGGGGGTTGACCCAGTGGAGGCTAAGCTGCTGGATCTGAGGGAGATCTGCCAGGGCCAGGCAGATGAGATCCAAGATCTAGAGAGGGAGAGGGATCGACTTAGGACTAGGCTCAGGGATACTGAGCGAGAGCGGGATCAGGCTATCCAGCGCTACACAGAGGCTGAGACAGCACTGAGGGCTGAGAGGCAGGTAGCAGAGGACACAGGGGCCGGATATGCTTATGTCCTATGGGCAGGAGAGGAGATAGCCTACTGGAGGGACCTCTACTATGGTGCAGTGCCAGCAGATTAGCGGGCGAGGAGCTTCCATAAACTGTCGCGTACAGTGACAGCTACGGGAGGAAGTCGGAGGAGACAGGCATCGAGTGGTGGGGTTATGGGTCCTCCACCACCACCAGATAGAGGAGACAGGAGGGATGATCCTGGGGTGGGTGCTTCAGGGGCTCAGATTCCACTGAGGCCAGGCAGCTCCGAGGGAGGGAGTTCATCATAGCCTTAGAGGGCTCCCTATGTATCAGTTTTGTACCATTTTTGTATTGTAGACACCTGTGGGTGCTTGTAGCCATATGATTTTGACATCATTATATCATGACACTTTATATATATATATATATGAGATGATTCATCTTTGCGGCAGCTATATGCATGTGTACCTATGTGATGAGATGTTCTTATGTGATGCTTATGATATGGATGCAAATATGTATGGAATGCAATGCAATATATTTTTGTTCTTTTATATTTTATATGTGTATGCATGATGCAAATGTGAATGTATGTAATGCAGATGAATATGATAATGCAAATAATTATTTACATGATGGAAATGTAAAATGTGCTAATATGTGTTGGGTGCAGGATGTGATACAGTTGTGATATCTATATGTATGTATGAAATGCTTATATGTGGTAATGCAGGTGAAATTACATGAAATGCAAATGTTTTTGGTGTGTCATAATACTCAGTCATGTGATAGCAGGCTTATGCGGACTCGAGAAGGACGATGGAAGTCAATCAAGAAAGGGGGATGAAAGACAGAAGATATGAAAGTAAAAGAGCTTCTTGTGCGTTATCATCATTGAGCTTTATTATGGCGAGTAGGTTATGACAATTGAGGCATATATTCGACCCAGAAAGTCATTGTACCTATTTGCATGGAGATAAGACAGTCACAAACAAGGAATGCCCCAGTTCACACTAGACTCACAGTGTCCTCATATCCTTGGACAAGTCATAGCATTACTAAGAGACAATCCACAGACAACAAATACAAATAGGTGACGATACCCCATCATCGCCTTTCTAGTCAAAGACATCCTGGAGATAGAACCTCTAGTCAAAGACATCCTGGAAAAGCTAAAAGACATGTCACCAGAAAGATAAAATCAAAAGAAAATCAAGACTCGACACCAACATCCACTGTAGTCCTCAAGTTTAGTGTCTCTTGTCACTTGTATAAGTCTTATTTGATTGTGATCACAATGTTTGCTTTCACAAAAAGGATAGATAGCACTGAACCATAATGTTGTCTGAGTCTGTTGAAAGATTTGATTTGTTGAAGCCCATTGTTACTGCTGTGTCTCATCTGAAACTGACTGAATCCATGAAACTGATACTTTATTGCAGAGAAGATGAAACTTTATTGTGGATCTGTGATGCAAATGTTGCTTTATTGTGGATTGTGCGTAGATAAACTGAAGAAAGCTGGAAGAAACCGTACTCCTCAAAACATGTGATGTTCTTAGTTCCACACCCATTACTAGATGTAGGATTTGCCTTAGCCACAGATAGGATCTGATTTATTATGGATGGAAAGGGATGAAAAGGGAGGTTTATTATGAATGGCTAACCAATCTTGGGTAGATCAATAACAAGCCATGATGGGAATGGGTAAGTTTATTATGAACGAATAGGTTGTGAGTGTGTGCAAAGTGAAATGATGAAAGAGAATCCTGAAGGAGGGAGGAGCAATGTCTCTACGCATGGCGCTGGTGACCCAGTTTTCACCATGGTACTTGCCCAGGGCGCCACCGAAGTGGTTTTCACCATTGGACAAAATTATTTCTCTTTACTTTTTTTGATTTTTCAATGTTTTTTTTGTCACAAGGCGCCTGTTTGCCAGGTTTTCACCAAGTAACGATTTTTATGTTTTATAATTTTTTTTTGTATTTTTGAATTTAGGATATTCTGAAGAGCTATGTGTAGAACTTGCGAAGGTGCATGCTGTTGATAGGATCCTCCAAAGGTTCACCTTCTGTAGTTGAGAGCTGATATGCACCAGATCCATATGCTGCTGTAATAATGTAAGGACCAAGCCAATTTGGTTCGAACTTGCCCTTCTTCTCTCTGTCTTGTTGATTTTTAGGATTTTCTCTGAGAACTAAATCACCTACCTCAAATGTGCGAGGCTTAACCTTGTGATTGTAGCTGCGACTCATTCATTGTTGGTAAGCCTTGAGATGATTAAAAGTAGTTTGTCTTCGTTCATCCAATAGTTCCAGCTCTTGTAAGCCAGAGACCCTGTAGTCTTCATCACTAATGATGTTTTGCAAAGTGACCCGTAAAGAGGGTAGCTCAACCTCAATAGGCAAGATGGCTTCAGAACCATAGACTAGTGAATAGGGTGTAGCTCCTGTAGGTGTACAGACACTTGTGCGGTAGGCCCAAAGTGTAGGATTAAGTTGGATATGCCAATTACGACCAGCATCGTCGACTGTCTTCTTTAGGATTTTAAGGATTGTTTTGTTAGATGCCTTAACTTGGCCATTACCTTGGGGGTAGTATGGTGTGGAGAAGTGATGGGAGATATGGTAGCGGTCACAGTGTTCGCGAACATCCTGATTTTTGAAGGGACGCCCGTTATCAGTGATAATGGAAACAGGAATACCGTATCGGCAAATGATATAGTTAAGGATGAATGTAGCAATCTGTTTTCCAATAACTTGTGTGAGAGGCACGACTTCAATCCATTTTGTAAAATACTCTGTGGCAGTGATAATAAATTTATGACCATTGGAAGACGGAGGGTGAATCTTGCCTATGAGATCGAGTCCCCACTGACAAAAGGGCCAAGGAGATGCAAGTGGTTGAAGTTCTTGTGCTGGTGCATGTATGAGATCTCCATGAATTTGACATTGCTTACATTTCTTGACAAACTGATATGAGTCTTTCTCCATATTGGGCCAGTAATATCCAGTCCTGATGAGTTTCTTGGCCAAGGTAGGACCACTAGCATGTGGACCACATATCCCTTCATGCACTTCCCGTAACGCAATCTGAGCTTCATCGCTTTCTAAACATCTAAGAAGAGTGCCATTTATACCTCGCCGGTATAGGATATCAGCTAAAATGACATATCGAGAGGATTGGCGAATGAAAGTGCGACGTTGGTTATTTGGTAGATCAGGAGGTAAAGTATTGTCTCGTAGGTATGTGAAAATGGAACCATATAACTGGGATTCGGGACCGACAACGCATATCATCTCAGTAGGCATGATTTCATATGAAGGGACCAAAAGGTTATCCACCAATAACTCATAGCGGGTCTCGTTTGGAGGTAGATCGATCAATGAAGCAATTGTAGCCATGGCATCTGCGGCGCGATTCTGCTCTCTTGGTATCTGTTCAAAGTCTATCTTTGCGAAATGTTGTTTCAGACCATCCACCATTTGTTTATAAGGCATTAACTTTTCATCTTTTGTTTGATAATCACCAGTTGCTTGATGGATAACGAGTTGGGAGTCCCAAAAAACATGAAGTTCCTGGATTTTCCATTGAACTGCAATTCGTAATCCTGTTGTTAATGCCTCATATTCCGCTATATTGTTAGTGCAAGGAAATGATAAGCGGTATGATTTTGGTATAGAATCCCGTTGAGGAGTTATAAAGAGGATGTCAGCTCCTACCCCATGCTGTGTATATGAGCCGTCAAAGTATAGTTGCCATGGCTTTGCATGTGACATTGTCAAAATGGATTCATCTGGAAATTCTGAACTTAGCGGAACATCATCTATCATGGGAGCATCTGCTAATTGATTTGCAATGGCTTGTCCTTTTATTATTTTTCTGTCCACATACTCGATGTCGAATTCACTCAGTATCATTACCCATTTGGCTAGTCGCCCAGTAAGTGTTGCCTTATTGAGAAGGTATTTCAATGGATCTATCCTTGCAACTAACTTAGTCTTATGAGTGAGCATGTAATGTCGTAATTTCTATGAGCAAAGACCACAGTGAGGCATGCGCGCTCAATTGGTGTGTAGTTTAGCTCATATCCCACCAATGTGCGACTAATATAATATACTGCTTTTTCCTTGCCCTCAGCAATTTGTTGCGCTAAGAGTGCCCCCAATGCTGTTGGAGTAGCTGAAATGTATAATAACAGTGGTTGATCTGGAACGGGTGGCATCAGAACTGGTGGATTTAGAAGATAATTTTTGAGCGTCTGGAAAGCTCGTTGACAGTTATCATCCCATTTGAATTTGATGTTTTTATGTAGCAGGTGCTGAAATGGATTACACTTATCTGCCAGTTGTGCTATAAATCTTCGGATGGACTGGAGTCTGCCTTGTAAGGATCAAAGTTGACTGATATTTCTTGGTGGTTGCATTTCCAGGATAGCTTTGACTTTTGCTGGATCCACTTCAATTCCCCTTTTGGATACAATGAATCCTAGGAGCTTCCCAGAGGTTACTCCAAAGACACATTTCTTAGGGTTTAATCTTACTTTGTATTTTTCCAACCGATCAAAGGCAACTGAAAGTATGTCCAAATGTGTATTTCTGTCTGTTGATTTGACCAAGAGGTCATCAACATAATCTTCCACAGTTACATGCATGAGATCATGAAAGGTAGTAGTCATGGCTCTTTGATATGTAGCACTTGCATTCTTTAGCCCAAAAGGCATGACATTCCAGTAGAAAGTTCCCCACGGACAAGTAAATGATGTTTTGTGTTGATCCTCGGGCGCGATCCTTATTTGATTATAACCAGAGAATCCATCCATCAATGATAGCATTTCATGACCTGTTGTGAGATCAACAATCAAGTCAATGTTTGGTAAGGGGAAGTCATCCTTTGGACAAGCTTTGTTGATGTCTCTGAAATCTGTGCAAATTTTGATGCTGTGATCTGGTTTATTGACAGGTACCAAGTTGGAGATCCATTCAGGATAATCAATTGGGCATATGAATCCGACATCGAGTAATTTCTCAAGTTCTGCTTTGACTAGTAATGCCACTTGTGGATGCATTTTTCTTAATTTCTATTTTACTGGTTTTGCCCCCGGTTTGACTGTCAGATGATGCATTATCAAATCCGGATCCAATCCAGGCATATCAGCATATGACCAGATGAAGTTGATTTGTCTCTTTTTGAAGAAACTTATGAATTTTGACCTTTCAGACTCTGTCAGTGATTGAGCTAGGAATATGTTGTTTGGAACCTCTTCTGTACCGATGTTCATTTTGATAGTCTCCTCTACCAACATGGATGATTTTTCCTCATATGATGCTAGGAGAATGTCGAGCCTTCCATCTTCGGGCGCCTCAGAGAGGTTTTCACCCTCAGATACGTCCTTTCTTTTTACTTTTTTGGTTTCAGATAGCACCACAGTGTGGTTTTCGCCATAAGACCCTTGATTTGTTCTTATTTTCACATTTTTGCGACTGGAAGGTCCGACATCCTCACCAAAATATGCCACGCTATTGAGTTCTATAGTGTATCCCACTTTATGGTCTCCAGGGGGAAGATCATCTCATATGCCTAGATAGTCAATAAAAGCTTCATCATTTTGAAATGTATCCAACTGTGCAGGTCCTTCATGATCCCAGTCAATGAGTTGGTGATGAACAAGGGGAAGGCCGTTAATGTCTTCGAAGTTAGCAGAGCTAAGAGTGAAGATGTGATTATATTCAAGTATGTCAAGGTAATTATTGAGGTCATCGATGGCACTCTCCTCATCAGTCTCGATCACGAGCGAATCCAAATTATCATCACTAGTAGTGCATTCTGGGACAGGTGTTCTCATCCTATGTGATTTCAACCTAGAACCTTGAGACAAGGACTGTGTAGAATCCTGCTGGGTTGTGTCTTGACCAACTCTGAACTTGTTATAAAATTCCTCTTCTTCTGTAGGTTCATTTGGCTCTCTGAATATCTTGGTGAGCTCATAGTCACTGGAAGACTTGTCTGAACCCCATTCCCATTCGTTAGAATCTGTGGAGTAGTGATGCTCTTGTTGCATTTTGGCAGCTTTGATTTGTAAGGCTTCTTCTGTCTTTTTGGTGTGGATCTTGGAAGTTAAGAAACCAAGTCCTTTCGAGCATTCCTTTTTGAAGGTCAATTTAGGTTGTAAAGGTTCTATGATGCCTTCCTTGCGTAACCCCAGAGGGCTTTTTCCATCATACCCAAATTTTTGTAGCATTTTGAAGCCTTTGCCATATTTCTCACAAGGTAGGTTGATATGATCCTGTGTTTCCTCTTCATTGTCCCTGAAAAGCATTTTATATAAATCTTCCTCTTCTAGTTCACCCCATCTTTGAAAGGTAGTAGGGTCCCATTTGAGCATCATGATGGATATTGGCTTGTTAGGATGTGGTCTTCCATATTCTTTTGGGGAATTCATGACTTGTCGTAAGTACATGGTCTGATTGAAAGTATATTCCCCCATGCCCTTGTCCTGAAATTTGCCTTTAAGCTCACCTTGTTTTGATGTCAAAGGTTTTAATGACTCAGGATCAATATATGCTGATGAAGGAATAGCCTCACGATTACTGGGAATGATGGTCTCTATCTTTGATTTTAGGTTATTGCAGTATATGAATGGATTAGGATCACCGTTAATTGTTACTTCCACTCCATTATGAGGAAACTTAATGCATTGGTGATATGTGGATGGGACTGCCCTCATTTCATGAATCCAAGGACATCCTAACAATATGTTATAAGTGAGATTTAAATCCAGGACTTGACAAACCACATCTTTTGTAACTGGCCCAACTCTGAGAGGTAAGGTGACCGTGCCCTTGGATGAACATTCTTCGTCATCATAAGCCTTAATGGTGATTTGATTTGTAGAATTCACAGCTTTATCAGAATATCCCAATTGTGTAATAGTGCTTAATGTGCAAATGTTTAGACCTGCTCCTCCATCTATCAGGACTCTTTTTATTCGATGTTTGTGTATGAAGGCTTCAATGTGTAATGGTGCATTATGTGGCTAACTTATGAATGCGTCATCGGCTTCTGTGAATGTAAGGGACTATGGAATGGAAAGGTATCCCACCATGGCTTGAAACTGGTCCACATTCAGATCAGTAGGAACAGCAGTATCTCTCAAGATTTTGTCAAGAATGGCTTTATGTGCGGGAGATATGTGTAGGAGCTCAAGAATGGAGATGAGCACGGGTGTCTTCCCTAATTGTTCTACAAGGTCGTACTCAGGGTTGGTTGATGAGGAAGCGGTGTTTTTAGCTGGAGCACCTTGCAAAGTGATTTTACGTCGACGGGTTGTAACATGACATTCAGAGGTAGGTTCAGAAGAAGATCCAACACCTTTTAGGACAATCTTGGGTCTCTGAGTAGAATTCTCAGGCGCTTTGTCCTTGATGATAATAGTAGAGACATAATTGTCCATCGAGATGTGATTGATAGTTGAATCATAGTTATTGGATGCTCTAGTATAGTTGGTCTGGTCATCTGTGGCTTTAGCTTTTCCCTTGTCATGTTTTGGGAATGGTTCCTTAAACATCTCATGTTCTTGATTGGATGAATGTCCCTCGATCTCAATATCACCTCTATCAATGAGATCTTGTATGATGTTCTTCAATCGATGACAATTTCCTATCTTGTGATCCTTGCTCTTATGAAATTCACAATACTCATCATCATTCCACCAATTTGGTTTGACCTTTGGTTCATATGGCAGGAAATCTGGAATTGTGATCACCTTGTTTGCCACTAACTTCTTGAAAACTGACTCAAGTGGTTCTCCCAATGGAGTGTACTTCCTTCGTGATCTGGAAGTTGTTTGAGTATTCACTTGATTGTTTGTAGAACTTGATCCAGAAAAAATGAATTTGGGTCGCACTGTGTTGGCATCTACAACACCATCATTGACTGTGTTCTTGTTTTTATTCCAAAATCTTGGCTTGTCTTTTCCTTTAAAGTCATCTTTGTTTTCCTTGAATATTTTAATGACTCCTTGTTCAATTAGGACCTTTTTTGTCGCTAAGCCTTTTTCAATGACATCCTTGAAGGTGGACAAACAAGCTTTCCTTAAGTCATAACCAATGTCTTTGTTAACATTTTGGGTGAACATCTCTACCATTTGTTTTTGTGGAATCTCACAAGAGCATCTGCTGGCTAGATTTCTCCATCTTTGTAAAAATGATGCAAAAGATTCTCCCTCTTTTTGCTTAGTATTGCACAAAGTAGTGACTGATATGTCTGTCTCTATATTGTAGGAGAAATGTTGAATAAATGCCTCTGCTAAGTCACCCCATGACTTAATTCTAGGCGGAAGTTGGGAGAACCATTCCATAGCTTGATCACCTAAGCTTTGTGGGAATAATCTCATCAAATATGTCTCTTCTGAAGCTACTTTAATGCAAGCTGTGAAAAACTATCTTATGTGTGCCTTAGGATCCCCTTTTCCTCTATACTTATCAAATTTAGGCATCACAAAGTGTGTAGGAAAAGGAGGCATTGGAATGCTCTTGTCAAATGGATAAGGACATATGTCTCTCATTGTGTATGTTGGCTTTGGTGTATTTATGTCCTCCATTTTCTTTTGTAAGTCCCTGATTTGTTGCTCCAAATTGCTCTTAGGTGGAGATCGACTTCTTGGACCATATCCTATGTTTGAGGTACCCATTGGAGGAGGAGCATGTTGCATATTTGAGGTACACATGTTCATATGGAGGAGGTCTGTAATGATGTTGCGTATATGGACCACTTGGTATAGATTCATGTTGAGGAACCCCATATCTATTTTGCACATGTATACTATATTCTACAGGCATGTCATGTTCCATTATGTTGCCCCTAAATTTGACATGAGGTTTCCTTGTGTCCAAATTTTGAGCATGCCTTTGAACATCCAATTGCTTTGGTGGTTGATCCTTAGCATTGATATGTGATTGAGCATATTTTTCTCCATAAGACTTCCATAATGGTCTGCGAAGGTGAGTATCATATGTTTGACCATGTGTATGTGGGACCTCTTGTTTTTGAAGCAAAGCTGATGGTGATTCAGGTACCATGTGTGGTCCTCTATTCCCTCCACTATTAGGTCTCCTTTGATCCATATTTGAGTGAGGTTGTTGCAAAGGTCTATGTTCCATTATTTGAGACATGTCAAAATCATGAGGTATCTTGGCTCCACTTTGTGCCATCATTTGTAAGAAGTATTGTCTTTCCCTCCTCATTATTTCCTCAACCAATCGATTGAAATGGGGATTCATAATGGATTCTTCCACATCTCCTGAATGTACTGAAAAGTTGTCCACATTTTCATTGTGTGTAGCATTATTGTTTATAGTGTCCATGTTCTCAACATTTGGAATGTTTCTATAGGCATCCATGTCAGGTAATGTAGTATGATCAGAATTGAAAAAGATATCATTGTCATACTCATAAGATATCATGTTTGCGGACTCTTGAGCCTCTTTAGTTTCTCTCCTAAATTTTTGAAGACGGGTTTCAACCATGAACTAGGTATTGACCAAGATGTGAGAGACTAGATGAAAAATGGAAAGAGTATGGAAGACCAAGAGTTGAATGGAATGTAAATGAGTCTGAAGTGTACTTGCAATGTCCAAAGTGTAAGACCAAGTATGTATGTAATAGAGTAGGTGTGACTTCCAAAGAGAGGATAGTTTCTCTTGATGAGGTAAGTTGACCTTGACTCTAAGTAAAACCAAATGAGACCCAAAGGTAAGAAACCTTGATGAGGGACCACTTAGCAAAGTGTTGTTGTATGTAGTGTGTTGACAAAGTATGATGAGGACAAGCAAGTGACCTTTTGACTCAAGTTTAGACAAATGTGAATGTAAAGTAAGATGTGAAGCAATGATAGACTTTGTGAGACCCAAGGATAGGTTGACTACCAAATGAAACCCTAGAGAGATGACCTAGGAAGCTCAAGAATTCTGAAACTGACTTTGTTGTTTGCTGGACTATAAAAGTTTTTCAATTATGGACATAGACGCGCCTGTATACTTCACAAACGCAGTTTCCTGACACAGGCGCTGCTCTGATTAACACAGATGCACTTCTGAGATTTTCTTGTTTATGTTTGCTAGACTGTAATAGTTTTTCAATTCTGGACACAGACGCGCCTGTATACTTCACAAACATGGTTTCTCGACACAGACGCTTCTCTACTTAACACAGACGCGCTTCTGGGATTTTTTTGTTTGCCAAATACAATGTTGACTATTGGAACACAGACGTGATTTTGTCCTTCACAGACGCGGCTAGATAACACAGACGCTATTATGCCCGACACAGACGCGTTTCTGCAAATTTTGTGCAATTTTTCCAATCTGTGAAGTTGTTTTGTTGTGACCAAATCTGATTGTTTGACTGATTTTCGTGACAAGAGGACACAATGTTGATGAGGACTCAATGTTTGCAAGTGTTTAGACTCAAAATGACTCCAAGAAAAGTGTGTTGTTTGATGTAAAAATGTTTTGCATAGACTTGAAGACACAAAAGACACAATGTTTTGCTGTTTGGTCTTGAATGTTTAAAATAAGTCAAGCACAATTCTTATGGCTGGCCAAGACAATAGTTGTTGATCCCACATGGGGTTTTACCCCCGAGGCTACGCTATTCAGAGCATATACTTAGATGCTTGACCTCACTGGCTCCACCCTCGGCACTCACTTCTTGGGTCAGCAAGCATCAGTCCCCATGAAAACTCCCCATGGTGAACTTTGTATCTCTACTAAGAACCGTATGTGTGTGGGCCGCTACCAGAGGTCCGACCTCCTGCCCCAACAACTAGAAGGATTTGGGCTTCTAAAACAAAAAGGTGCTAGCAAGGGCATCCGCTCGTGTGGCCATACATGCGGCACTTTCAGCTCTGTAAATACAGAAGGCTGCCAGTCGGTAGGGGTTACGCCCTACAACTGATCAAATAAATTTGATCAAATGGGTTTATGGGGAGACATAGTGTCGGTATGAACTAATCAGCACCGTTATTCATAGTTTTCACCATGAATACAGTTGTTTATAGTGGTTCAGAAGAGGTGGGTTTTCCTCACTACCACTTGGGTCATTCTCTTCTCACTAGTAGTCCTAATGACCACATGGGAAGATAGGCCCTCTAAAGATTAAACAAAAAGAGCCTATTTCTCAAGACAAAAAAGACAATGATTCAATTTTAGTGCACCAATGGAAGTGTTTGCTAGTCTATGAAAACAAGACACACAATAAAAATCCAAAACCCTTGCCAAGGACCTGCAACAAAGAGTTGTTAGTAGTTTGGATTTGTTTGAAATAATCACCCCTTCCTGCAAGCACACAAGTTAGGTAAATTTTAAAACCCAAAAGACTTTGTGAAAATAGGGGCCTTCAACCAAATGATTTAGCCCTCAAGACAAGCTGCACCAATCTTGTTAGCTAGATCTGAAAATGTTAGTCCAAAAATAAACTAGATCTGAAACCCTAAATGCAAAATCCGAAAACTGAATCAATGAGAAATGCGAAATTCAAAACTGGTGAACACAGATGTGGTTACCCTCTACACAGACGTGCCTTTGTGACACAGATGCACCCAAATAACACAGACGTGTTTCCAAGACACAGATGCGTCTAAAAACAACTCAGACGCGACTTTAAAACCCAGACGTGCTTTCTTGGAACCTGCAAAAATAAAAAGATAGCAATAACACAGACATGATCCAAGATGCCGCAGACGCGCCAGAAAATAAAAAATGCTATCCGAAAGTTCGCAGACGCGGAAATGTCAAAAATATTGTCGAAAACGTCAGATCTGCAACTTCAAAATACAAAATCTGCAACAAGATGTTAAATGCAAAAAGGGACAAGAGTCCCACCGGGCATGCCAAAATGTGTATGGTGAAAATGGATAACAATAATAACAATATTGAAAGGCTAAATGAATTCAACCACAAAACCCTAGCCTAACAATCAACAAAGATCCACCATAACATATGAAGATTACCTAAGACAATGCAAATCAAATGAAATCACAAAGATTATACCATCACATGTCCAATAGGGTTTTGATCTCCATTCTTCCTATCTCCATTGATCTTGCTTGATATATTTGCTCTCAGATTTTATGTGCACAAGAGCTCAACAAAGAACAGAATGTGGTTGCAAGTAGGATCGTAGTGTAGTCAATTGCATAAATTGATTCCTTAGGGTTATTAGGGTTTGATAATGAAGGAAGCATCTCCTTATATGGAAGACACTATATGAAATGGAGGGATAAGATTGAGAGGTGTAAAAGGAGGTCGACTATGATTAGAGGGTAGGTAAAAGAAATAATAGAATAATGAAAGGGGTAGGTAGTGTATGAATTAAGAGATGAATGACATGTGTCATGGGTAGAAAAGGCTAATGAATTAATTAAATAAATAAAGATTTATTTAATTAATAGAAGAAGTAAGATAATTAAATAAATAAGATATTTATTTAATTTAGGAAAAGGATAATTTAAATAAATAAATGTATTTATTTAAATGAGAAATAAGGCTAGAAGAGGATAAATGAATTAATTAAATAAATAAAGATTTATTTGATTAATAGAAGAATTAAGCTTAGATAATTAAATAAAAAAAATATTTATTTAATTAGACTGGACAATTTTAGGTGTCTACAAGAGCCTTACAAATTAGCCCCAAAATTCTTCTAAGGCATTTAATGCCTCTTACAAGCCCACACCCCTTAGCCATGATGGTTGTCCCTTTAACCATTTTCGCATGTTGCACAAGAGTTTACCTCTTGGGTAATAGCATGCCTCCCTGGTTAATGACATTATCCATGATGTCACTCCTTGAGGTTATCCCTGATTGCTTGATTAGAATCTAATGCTTGTTTAGCATTCCCTCAAGCCCTCTCAAGGTGACATTTGTCAACTTGGGATTGGATTGAATCTCTCCCATGGATTGATAACTTTCAATCCTAGCCCTTGTTGAGATTATTCAATATCAACCATCCATTTCTCTATTTTCCCTATAAATAGAGCCCATTCCTTCTTCAAATCATCCAATCCTCTTGTGCTTCCAAATTATAGTCATTTTTCTGGTTAAGGAGCTCAATCAAGTCATCTTCAAGCATCCAAGAATTAGCATCATAACATTTTAGCTTTATTTAGCATGTTTTAGGACACCATCTAGCATAATTGCATCTTTTCATAGCATCTTATCTTCATCTAGCTTAAATACATCATCTTAGATTTAAATTTGGAATATAATTTACCTCCTAATCACCTATCTTGCATCCTTCATCTTCATCTTCATCTCTTAGCACTCACTAGAATCCTAGTTGCATCCATTTGGATTCTAGTAGCATTTTTCATTGTAAAGCGGAAAATCGCGATCGAACCCTAGTTGTTCTCCCCTCTTCCAACTCCGAGGAGAGAGAAGGGAGGTTCGCTAGGATTCGATGGTTTTCACTTAGGGGAGAGACTTTACATTCAAAAGAGGGGTTGAAACCCACAAGATCCAATCCCACGCAATGCAAGATTGGATGCTAAATGTGTTTCAAGGGTTAAGATAGCAAGGCTACCCTCTTTTGTAAAGAATGTTGATAGAAGAATTAAGCTAAGCATGCATAGAAAGTGATAAAGATTCGCTTATAAACTGAGATAGGAATACAGTATGAAGCTGCGGACCTGGAATTAGCAGTAAAATGTCGATACGGCACTGTCCTGCAAATTTGAGCAAAAGTTGTCGGGACGATGGTGCCCGGTGCCACGGTCCTCCGAAAAATCTGCGAAACGAAGGGGGATCTGTTCGTCTCTGCACAAGGATTCCAGATCTTCAATTTCAGCCGCGTACCTACAACCTACACACAGAAAAGCGAAGACGATTGGGGGGTTAGGGATTAGGGGTTTGCCTTTAGGTCAAACCCCGGTTTTGGAATTAACCAAGAAATGAGCAAGTGCTGTAAATGTAAATGACTGTAATGTAAAACAAGTACTAATACCTTGTTCTAAGGATGTTTGTATCCTTATGTGCGAAGGTTTAGATGTTGTATGTTGTATGTAGCATGTACATGATCTCCTCTTCAATGGTTGAATCCTTGACTTGAATGCAACACTTAGCCTTGAATGGAGACTTGAAATGATCAATTGCTTGAATGCTTGAATGCTTGAATGCTTGAGTGCTTGAGTATAGTTTCCACGATTTTTCCATCATGTCGAATGAAAGAGGAAAATGTAGTTTATATACTTGTCATTTAGGGCTGATAGACTGATTTTCCCGACCTTAGGCCGACCAGGAAAGTTAATTTCCAAATTGCAAACAAAAAGACCCGAGACCCCTTAGGAGACCGAGCCCAAAATAGGACCCAGGGACCAGGGCGCTGGGTGCTCTGGTCCCACCTCCCGGGACAGCAGGGTGCAAGGAGGTTCAGGCCAGGGTGCTTGAAAAATGCAGTTTTCAGTGTCGTGAGCAAGTTTTGGGGTCTCCATTCAGGTTGCGTGTTGCGTCACCATCGTGAAGACCGAAATGCAGTCGAAATTGCAAGCGTCACAATTTTAGGACGCTACATTTAGCCCCCACTTTAGCGGGAGTATGTATGCTCATACTTCCGGTAAAGTACAAGGAAACAACATTGAAAGATTTTCACCACATCAAGGAGGCAAGATACACCAAGCCCCCAGTGGACTAAGGATCTTACGAGTTCGATTGACAAAGTAAAAGGGAAGATCACGAGGAAGAACCATGACTGTCAGTAGTAAGGTTCCCTCACTATGAGTCATGCAAGAAAGATATCAAAAATTTTCAAGGCAAGGCTAAATTTACCAAGAAATTTTCAAGTATCTTGAAAAGATATGGACGGGATGTATGCCCCCCTACATTAAAGCGATCACACATGCCTCACCGGGGGTGATTGTTTTAACGTAGTGATACACATAAGAAATGAGAAAGGAAAGGAGCACGTTATCGCAAGGATTTAGCCCCCAAGTGTGAGATAAACCCAAGGATAATAGACACAAAACATAAAGCACGAGGTGACCTCGCTTTCCTCGGGGTCAGTATACTGTATGATAATTCATGTATATATATCATATGTATGTATGCATAATTGTTCTTCATTCCCCAATCAAGGAAGGTTACCTAGAAGAAGGGAACACATGTGTCTTTTGAGTCAACATGAGAGAGACCAAGAGATCTCAATGCTTTGCATCGTCCTCAAGTAATCAACACTAAGGAAAACAAATAGAAGAATGAGAATAACATATAGAAGAAGTAACACAAGAGAGGAGGAGAGAATCTGCTATGCTAATGTAACTAGTCTAGCACGTCATCTACCCCCCGATCTTGCTGATCAATGTTTCGGGAAGGCAGGGAACACGCTAGAGGAGGAACATCCAACATAGCAGATGGAGCTATCACAAGATCCAAACACGGGCTATGTTCATGTTCCGAGCCACATTGTTCTTGTTTAGGAGCTAGGATAAGTGCTTTAGAAAATTCATTAGATAAATGGTTATCAATATCAATAAGTTCATATTCACTATCAGAAGCAAGAGAAGTAACATTTTCATCATGAATAACATTTTCATCCATATCATCATCAAGATTTATAAAAATAGGATCTTTAACTCGCACAGGATCAAGACCATCATGCATCTTATGTTTAGGAGATTTAGGCTCAATGTCCAGCTGAGGAGAAAATGGAATAATGCTTGTTGAAGGTGTTTTTGGAGATTGCAAAGTTTGAGCTCTAAGACGACGCTTTCGCCGGCGTTCACGTGCAGAACGATTTCGTCTAGTCTTAGTAGGAAGTGGAGAAGATTGAGGAGGAGGAATGTTCTCATCCTTAGCACTTGGGTGTTTAGGTTGTGGTGTCTTAGGCTGGATAATAGGAGAAGAAGAAGGTCTCTTCTCTCTATAAAAAGAAGGAGGAGGAACTGATCCATATAAAGGAGGAATTTTTGGTTTAGGGAGAAGCCCAAGTCCATCATGACGAGGAGGTATAGGTCTACTCTTAGGAGGTTTATTAGGCATAGACATAGTCACATCCATAGGGATGGGTTGGGAATCTTCTTGAGGAAAGACATTAGTTTTATCTTTCAAAGGAAGAACTTCCTTCTCAAGAATGATAGGAATATCAAGTTTAGGTGTTCTAGGTTCACTTAGAGATAGGATCATATCTGTTTTCCACTTTTGATAAGATTTGAAAAGATGATCACTTCGCGAAGGAAGAGATTGGAATTGTTTAGGCCAAAAGTAATCAATAGGAACACTAGAGGTTCTTTCAGCTGGTTTAAAGAGACTATGATTGACAGTAACAACTTCACCATTATGGGGAAATTTCAAACACTTATGAATAGGAGAAGCAATAGCTTTCATGGAAGATAGCCAAGGATAGCCAAGCTTCACACGAAATTGTTCGGCAGATGGAATAATAGCAAAGTTCACATCAAGAGATTTGTTATGGACCTCAATAGGCAATGTAATAGAACCAATTGCAGGAGAAGAAAATGCATCAAATAATTTCACAATCACATCTGTTTTGTCATATATCACTTGATTCAATTGCAAAGTAAAAAGAAATTCTTCAGTAATAACATTAATCATGCACGAAGGATCAATAAGCACTCCACGGCAAGGTGTATTCTTAACTTTTGCAACTATGTATAAAGGACCATCAGGTGCCCTAATGGTTTCACTGGAATCAAATGTGATGGAAGATTCTTTAGGGATTTCTTGCTTCTCTACAAAGTTAATCACATTCGGAGTCATAGACACAAGACCATCAGATGAGAGAGAGGAATCATTAGCCTCAATTGCATTAGAGGTATGAGAAGGTAATGGATAAGTGAAAATCTGAAGATTTTGGTTAGGAGGAGCTACAGATGTGTTGCCTTTATCATTCACTCCAGAAACAGAGATAGTATTGTTATCAATCAAATCTTGAATTTTACCCTTTAAAGAAAAACATTTTTCAGTATCATGCCCAGGCTGACGGTGAAATTGACAAAAAGATTTGTTATCAAAATAAGGTGAAGTAATCTTTGCAGGATCAATTTGCCTTAAAGGAGGAAGAGTAAGCACATTTTGTTCCAATAACTTATTCATAATACTATGCAATGATTCATTCAAAGGAGTATACTTTCTTTCTTTCTTGAAAAATTTAGAAATAGGAGGCACACCTGATGCTGCATTCACATTGTTGTTGATGATGTGTTCATTGAATTTGATGGAATCTCTGTTCGGTTTAAACTTCCCAAATGGTTGTTGACTGCTATCACCCTTATCACTCAGAGCCATAGGATGTGATTGTTCCATTTGACTCACAGTCAGTTGATAATTGTGAAGAGTTGCACACAACTGTTGGAAAGAAGTAAACTCAGAAAACAGAAGTTTGTCTCGAATATCTTTTTGTAAATTAGAAATAAAGATTCTTTGAATATCATTGTCAGGCACTGGAAAAGAAATTTGAGCATACAAATGCTTATATCTACCAATGAAATCAGTCACTTTTTCTTTAACACCTTGTTTACAATGCATTAAATCAATCAAAGTAACTTTAGGACTTATATTGTTTTGAAATTGTTGAATGAAAGCATTTGCAAGTTGTTCGAAAGAAGTAATAGAATAAGAAGGCAACGAGCAATACCATTGTAGGGCTTTGTCTCTTAATGTTCTAGTAAACAGTTTTGCAAGCAACCTTTGGTCATAAGCAAAATCAGTACATATTGTTTGAAAAGTCTTAACATGTGTTAGAGGATCTCCTTTAGCATTATAAAGTTCCAAATGCGGGATTTCAACATGTTTAGGAGGATAGCTCGAACAATGTCAAGAGAAAGTGGGCTCGCAACGTCAAATGTGGGCACACTAAACTTAGATTGATTCATAGAGGCAATTTGTTGCTGTAAAGAAGAGACAGTTTGTGCAAGATTGTTAATGGTTGCTTCAGTTGAAGAATTCATATTGGATGTGTTAGATTGAGATGGAGGTGTTATGTTATTGAAAGAAGGTAAAGAGTAAGGTGGTGGGACCCTATGATAATTAGTCATAGGAGATGGTTGGACAGGAGGAATACTACAAGGAGGAATGGAATGGTTAAATGAATTGCCCCCTTGCGTCATGTTCATTTGTGGTGATATAATAGGCACACTCATTGAAGGAATGAATGAAGAAGTCGGATTGAATGAAGGAAGAGGGTTAATTGAAGAAGAAGGGTTGCCCCCATGACTGGTGATCATAGGAGGAATGTCTTGTGTAGAAGTAGCCATTATGTTTGATGTAAAGGTAGGTATGCTAGCAATAGAAGTTGTCAAAGGAATAGAATGATTGACTTGATTAGGAGGTTGTGTATAACCCAAATTTTCAGCACAACTCTTCATAGGCATCACATTCGAATCCACAATGTGTGCAATACCACGCAAAATATCAATTCCATTCTTATCACTTTGAAGCATACGTTTTAGACCCTCAATTAAAGGAAGAGCTTGACTATCAGGGTATTCTTGAGACATCCATTGTCGAAAATCATCAAATTGGTTATCCAATTTCGAAAGTTGTTCTACGGAAACCTCATGGAGAGCTTCTTCATCATTAGGAGGATTAGAGGAATTACCCATGTCCTCGTTAAAAAGGCTATTCAAATTAGGTTCCATCTCCTCAGTAGTTAAACCTCGGAAAAACTTAATTCTATGGCTTCGTCTAACGGGAATAGTGTAAGTAGGGCTTATTGTTGTAAAGCTCATGCACTAGAAAGAGAGAGAAGATTTTGAATTTAGAGGTAGCAATTTTCAGTAAAATCAGCCAATCTTCTAGATTTAAGCTATTAAATGCAATCACAACAGTCTCCCGAAATTTCAGAAAAAATGTCCGGGACCGTGGCGCCCGGAGTGCAACACGGTCCTTGCAACTTTTTTCGAAATTTGCAGGGATGAAAGGTATGATGATTTTAGAGCTAATCTGAAAAAATTGAGTGATTTTACGATCTGTAGATAGGCCAAATTAAAGTTGCAATCTCGAAATTGAACCCTACCAAGATTGTCGAAAAATGCAAAATTTGAATTTTGGAAAAGAGAGGGAAACTGAAATTTTGAATTTTATGATTTTAGAGGAAATGCAAAAAGTAATGCAATTTTTGAAATTTAAAAATTGACTCAATTTCACGCAAAATTCAATTTTGAAAGCGGAAATTAAAGTTGTTGTAATTAAGCACTTAATTTTAAAAGTCACAAATTGTAATAATTTGAATAAAGCACTGAAATTTTGAATGAATGCAAACACACTTTTCAGATTTAGGACAGTAAGAACACAATTTTGACACAAAATTTCAATTTCAATGATTTTTGAATGTTTAGAAATCTTAATCCAAGCAATCACAAGACCAACTTTGACTGTAATTTTGAAGGTGTTAAAATTGATAAAATCAGTCAAAATTCTGAATTTTAGCAGAAAAACACAGTAAGATCTCGCTCCCGAAATTTTGGAAAAAATGTCGGGGACGATGGCGCTCGGTGCCACGGTCCTCGCAACTTTTTTCCAAATTTTCAGGGATGAAAGATATTGTGATTTTATTGCGGAATCCAAAGTTACAGCTGATTTGGAGATGTTTTGATCAGTGAAATTGTCGGACAAAGGTTGAATCAAGAGGGTTTCAAAAATTAGGGTTTTGACACTTAACCACTTAATTTTCAGAATTAAAGCACAAATATGAATTGAAAATTTGTAATAGAAGGGCAGATCTGAAATAGGCATTAACATTTAGACATTTCGCAAGTTCAATTACTAAAAAGAAAATTTAGGGTTTTTATGCAATCACCTCTAAAATTTTGCAAAAGATCAAACATGGAAATGTAATCAATTTTTTCAGATCTAAGCATGAAAACTCAGAAAGGATGTTCACGTCGGGTTCACCAAAATGTAAAGCGGAAAATCGCGATCGAACCCTAGTTGTTCTCCCCTCTTCCAACTCCGAGGAGAGAGAAGGGAGGTTCGCTAGGATTCGATGGTTTTCACTTAGGGGAGAGACTTTACATTCAAAAGAGGGGTTGAAACCCACAAGATCCAATCCCACACAATGCAAGATTGGATGCTAAATGTGTTTCAAGGGTTAAGACAGCAAGGCTACCCTCTTTTGTAAAGAATGTTGATAGAAGAATTAAGCTAAGCATGCATAGAAAGTGATAAAGATTCGCTTATAAACTGAGATAGGAACACAGTATGAAGTTGCGGACTTGGAATTAGCAGTAAAATGTCGATACGGCGCTGTCCTGCAAATTTGAGCAAAATTTGTCGGGACGATGGCTCCCGGCGCCACGGTCCTCCGAAAAATCCGCGAAACGAAGGGGGATCTGTTCGTCTCTGCACAAGGATTCCAGATCTTCAATTTCAGCCGCGTACCTGCAACCTACACACAGAAAAGTGAAGACGATTGGGGGGTTAGGGATTAGGGGTTTGCCTTTAGGTCAAACCCCGATTTTGGAATTAACCAAGAAATGAGCAAGTGCTGTAAATGTAAATGACTGTAATGTAAAACAAGTACTAATACCTTGTTCTAAGGATGTTTGTATCCTTATGTGCGAAGGTTTAGATGTTGTATGTTGTATGTAGCATGTACGTGATCTCCTCTTCAATGGTTGAATCCTTGACTTGAATGCAACACTTAGCCTTGAATGGAGACTTGAAATGATCAATTGCTTGAATGCTTGAATGCTTGAATGCTTGAGTGCTTGAGTATAGTTTCCACGCTTTTTCCATCATGTCGAATGAAAGAGGAAAATGTAGTTTATATACTTGTCATTTAGGGCTGATAGACTGATCTTCCCGACCTTAGGCCGACCAGGAAAGTTAATTTCCAAATTGCAAACAAAAAGACCCAAGACCCCTTAGGAGACCGGGCCCAAAATAGGACCCAGGGACCAGGGCGCTGGGCGCTCTGGTCCCACCTCCCGGGACAGCAGGGTGCAAGGAGGTTCAGGCCAGGGTGCTTGAAAAATGCAGTTTTTAGTGTCGTGAGCAAGTTTCGGGGTCTCCATTTAGGTTGCGTGTTGCGTCGCCATCGTGAAGACCGAAATGCAGTCGAAATTGCAAGTGTCGCAATTTTAGGACGCTACATTCATATAACTCATTCTCTAGGTTGTCATCTTGAGGATCAAGTGCTCTTCCAAGTGAGGGCCACCTTGAATCTTAGAGACCTTTAGAGATAGAGCACAATGAGGCAATTTTAGGGTTTTTAATCTATTAATGTGTTTTGATTTCTAACATCTAATGCAATGCTTCATTGGTGTGTTTGAAGTGTTTTCCCTCTTGCAGGTGGAAGACAACATTTCCAGCATACAATAGGAATCAAGATGTTGTGAGGATGCAAGGCATGGAATAGACTCTTAGATAATAGGCGTCTCTTGCACATAGCCTCCTAAACACAATGATGGTGTAGATACGAGGTTGCAGGTTCACACAAGGAACTGTCAGACATAGGAATGATGCATCCCGATGGGCAAGGTAACTGATAAAACTGATTTAGGCAACATCACAGATGGGACACGTTGGTCATTGTGGATGTGATACTATTTTCTTGGACTTACTCAAGATCATGTGGATGGGCATTTGGATGACACACAAGTCAAGAAGAAGCTCAGTTTGTTGGGACAAAGCTCATAGATCAAGGGAAAGCTCAGTGTGATGGGACAAAAGCTCTGATTACTGGGAAGATCTTTATTCATGGTTCAAACAAAGACTCATCATCTTAGGGTCACCAAATCAATTTTATGAATGAAGATACAATTAACCTTGATATTCAACAATGATAAGATTGCAGGCTTATGAAATGACATGGATTGAAGAATGAAGGAGACAATCAACTGCAAGTAAGCAGGGGGTATGGGTCTAAGTAGGAGAGGGAGCTTTTATTTTAGATAATCCAAAAATCATTCCAACTCCACTACAGATGGGTTGTGGGGTGCTAAGTAAAGTGGGTGATCAAAATGGGAACATCCTGCATAGATGGATGTGGGAAAGTAGATGTTGGTATGTTGTGGTAGGAAGCATAATTTGCTCATGAACACTTAACAAAAGTTACAAGATCATTGGGAGGGAGTGTGGGGTGAGGTGGAAATTTCTTTAAGTCTCAACCCAAAAAAGCTAGTTTGTCCAAATAGATGATGGATCTAGCTTATTTACCTTAACGCCTGAAACCGGGTTTCACCAAGGTAGTTACCCATAGCACCACAAAGTGGTTTTCACTAATGGACGAATTGATTTTTCTTTATTTTATTTTTTGTTTTTATCATTTTTTTTGTATTTTTTTTATGCTTTTTCTGATTTTTTTGATCTTATTTGATTTTTTGGTTTTTTTGATTTCTTTTATTCTTTTTTAAAACTAGGTGTAGAATCTATTTAGATGCATGATATTCATAAGCTCATCCAAGGGATCTCCTTTAGGAGTATCCAACTAATAGGATCTTGATCCATATTTTGTAGTGATTACATAAGATCCAAGCCAATTAGGCTCAAACTTGCCCTTCTTTTCATGATCTTGAAGATTATTTTGACTTTCCATGAGCATTAGGTCACTGATGTCAAACTCCTGGGTTCTGAATTTCTTGTTGTACCTGAGTCGAAGGTGGTTCTGATATACTCAGAGATGGTTTAAGGCCTTGAGGTGCCTTTCATCTAGCATTCAAGCTCTTGCAATCTGGCGACTTTGTATTCCTCATCAGAGAGGATGTTTTGTAGTGATACATTGAGTGAAGGGATCTTGATATCAAGGGGGAGGACAACTTCAAAATTAAAGACCAGGGAATATGGGGTGCCTCCTATGGGTGTGCAAATACTTGTGCGGTAGGCCCAAAGAGTGGGATGGAGTTGCAAGTGCCAATCATGGCTAGCCTCATTGACTGTCTTTTTGAGGATTTTGATAAGCATTTTGTTAGAAGCCTCAACTTTACCATTATCTTGCAGGTAATATGGAGTGGAAAAGCAGTGCTGGATGGAGAAGTTTTTGCATAATTCTTTGACATACTAATTTTTGAAAGGTCTTCCATTATCAATGATGATAACCTTGGGAACTCCATAGTGATAGATAAGGTAATTTAGGATGAACTTAGAAATTTGTTTGCCATTTGTGAATGTGAGTGGTATGGATTCCACCCACTTGGTGAAGTACTCAGTAGCAGTGATTATGAATTTATGTCCATTAGATGAGGTGGGGTAGATTTTCCCTATGAGATAAAGACCCCACTGAGAGAAGGGCCATGGAATAAGAAAGGGCTACAGATCCTGAGAATGTGCATGAATTTTGTGTCCATGTTTTTGACAAGGGACACATTTCTTCACATAATGGTATGCATCCTCTTCCATTGTCGGCCAGTAGTATCCTGTACGCAAGAGCTTTTTAGCTAATGTGAGGCCGCTTGAGTGTGATCCATAAATACCTTTGTTCACCTCACGCAGTGCCCATTCAATGTCCTATTTGTCTAAATACATTAGGAGGGTTCCATCAAAATGCCTTTGGAAGAGGGCATCACTAAGGATAGTATATCAGGTGAAACGATAGGTAAATGTTTGTTGTTGGGTTTTAGTGAGGTGGGGTGGGATGACATTATCTTGGAGATAGGCATAGGTTTCCTGGTGTCAAGGGGATTGAGGACCTGTTGGTGCGCAAAAATGAGTTTACACTGACTTAAAGGCAGAGACCAAGTTGTTTTCTCCTGAAAAAATATCTATGGAAAGCCACTCCCAACTATTTAATATTCTTCAGACTTGGACCAACAATGACAAGGATGCTAGATCCTTCTACGCTTTAGGCTTTGCAGAACCAGGGAGGGTATTCCCCATTCTTATTTGTGATTTTATGCCACACTCACAAATCCTGCATGAAACAAAGAAGATAATCTCATATAAAGACTCAACAATAAGGGAGAATGCTCAGGAATGGTAAATTCCTCAGTGATCCTCAACCCACTTGGAGCATGAGATGACTAACACATATGATAACATTCATATAAAATGAAAATATTCTAATATTCAATAAGTTATAGCAAACCAATGGTGATTCTGAATAGTAAATAAATACCCAGGCATTCACTTAACTATGATTAGTGCCTTATTCCATTGGGTACATGAATTCATACTGCATTAGACTGTACTTCTAACAAAATTTATCTAACAACATATAACTAGAGATAATATTGCCTTAAAATATATTGTATTTGTAATCCCCACCCAAAACTACTTATCAAAATCCCTGTAAAGACCCCTATCACTCTGCAATTTCATTCAAGCATTTAATTGACCTATCAGACCAAAGCATGAAAAAAAGATTATATACACCACAACAATGCAATGAATGATAAAATCCTTGATAATATGCATTCAAAACATGATAGAACAATACACTGGAGAGAAATGGGTTTGAATCATATATTTATTCATTAATTCTATTGTCTTTGTAAGAATACAATCCATACATAACTCCTTCAAGAACCTGCAAAAATCATAGATACAAGACTCTTTTCTATTTTTTACTCTATAAAATGACCTCTTATAATCCTTTTGTTTCACCTAGACTTTGCTATTTGGAAAAAGAAATTCGGAACACATAAGGGACCAAAATTCCGAACCCTGTCTCATAGCCTTGAATTCCCTTTTATTAAAAACAAGGGAGAAAACAAGCTTCAGGCTAGAGGAGCCACCTGTCATCTTAGAATGACTATACATAACCGTATTTTGTTATACAAAACAATCATCCTCGAACTTTCTTATACTAGATCAAAATTTGCAGCCGCCTTCTTCAAAACTCATGATGAAAATTACTCCCATCCTGTCTTACGGGTTGCAAAATATCTGCCACTAGAAAACAAAAATAGTTATGCAAACCATTTACAACTTTCTATTCATCATTCAAATACATGCCACTCCACACGCTATAGTCTTTATCAGATGGCCAATTGAAATCCATCACTTCATCTACTTTTGCCCTATATGGAATATACTTAATGACTACTTGGTTTGCCTCTCTTTCAAAAGTTTCAAAAAATAGCCCTGTAGCAATTATTTTATCCATACTATCCTCTAGCATATCCATATTTAGCCCATCACAATTAGCTCACAATCTCCTCACAAAAGAGTTAGAGAAGAAATAAGTGAGGAAGAAGATAGTAGCAATGATAGTGGGAGATTGATAAGGAGAAATGGTAAGAAGATGATGAGTTCAGAGCCTTTCCCCAAGATACAAACTAAGCCTCTTCAAGGAGTCAAGATCATTGATCTTGAAGATTCTGACAGAATTCCCTCGCCATCACTTGTATCCTTTTCACCAGCAAGGCAAGATGTTGTGAGAAGGCCTCTCTTCTATCACACCACTTGCTCTCTGGAATACAGGAGGTTGTGAGATTAATTTTTGTCGGCCATGAACTTATTCAAGTTTGTCTAGCTTCTCCCTTAAGACCTTTGTCAATTCATCAATTTTTTTTATAACAAATTCAATCTTGGCATGGAATGGGGAAAATTCATTTAATGGATCATATTTTGGATCCATCTTCTGAATAGCAGCCCATAATTTTCTAAAAATTGTCCACTTCTCTTTTCTCCATTCCTGCATCGTGGGGCCAAATTCATTCTTGATTAAGTCCTTGGGAAAATTATGCACATGGGGCAATAGAGATCCTTTTATTCTCCTTCTAAAAGTGTTGTAAAAACCCTCAAGATC
This sequence comes from Cryptomeria japonica, assembly GCF_030272615.1. Lineage (NCBI taxonomy): Eukaryota > Viridiplantae > Streptophyta > Pinopsida > Cupressales > Cupressaceae > Cryptomeria > Cryptomeria japonica. Next base: position 266,608,536 of record NC_081407.1, on the reverse strand, counting down.
ACTATTTCTAGCTATACTTACCCCCAAATGATTTGGAGCAAAGAATTTATCAAAATGCTCATGTCCTCCCTTTATAATCACAAAGTAAGGGATAATGGTGTAATCTGGGAAGAATTTCCATTTTCCTTTTCCTTTTAAAACCTTATCCTGAATACATCCAATTTGCCACATCACCTCAGCAAAACCCATTCTCAGAGGAACATTGAAGGGCAATACATGAGGTTGTCCAGAAAAGCCATAGATTCTGATTACAATACTTACAAAGTACAGATAAAATCCCCCCAATTATATTCAATTCTGGCAAGAGGCACCCTTTCCTTGGGTCTCACAAAATCATGCAATTCTTTAGGAATCCTTGGTGGATTCACTATCAACCTTTGTCTTAATCTAGAGGCAAAGTTGTTATCAAATCTTATATAGCTAGCCTCTTGTCTATACCATGACATGTCTATGCTCCAGAGCTGTATTGGAATCTCCCAATTATCTATTGTCCTTATGAGGTTCATGGTACCCTCAAAATAATTTGCATTCCTTGCAAGGAACATATGCGTGAGTAAAGAATACCAAGAGAACTTAACACCAGCAACCTGATTCTTAATGTCTAATAACCCTTCATGAATATTTTCCTCAAGATAATGGGCAAAGTTAAAAACTACTGTAAAGTCCGGATGCTGTATTTGCATAGCCATGTACATGAAATTAGGTGGCATTACTGTAATGGGACTAAAACCCAATACTTGGCATAGAGAGAAGAAAGTAGCTTGGAAATAGGGAGTGAAAGCACCAATTAGGAACAACTCTTTTGAACTAGGGCTGATATGGTATGTTGTACTTCTCACTTTGGCTAAATGCATTGGAAGGAAAATATTTCTAATGAATTCCTTCATCTTGTAATACTCTGCCTTCTGTTCATTTAAATCTACTAGTACTAGGCTAGGGGATGGTTCATACAAGTCAAAAATCTCTTGAAATTCCCCCCTTCTGATGGTTAAGAAAATCTCCCCATCATTTCCCCTAATAACCCTTGAAACTAGGTCATATATGTCTACAATAGCCTTGAGTAAATCGACATCCATAAAAACACCCGGTACTACCAACTTGCCCAAGTCATACTGCCAAGGACTAGATAGTGGGGAATTTAATTTCCTTTGTCCATACCATAATTTGAAAATCTCTAACCAAGTTGCCGGTATATTAGCATCCACCAAGTGGAATGCTTTGTCAGTTAACCCTTCCCCTAGGGTTTTTCCATCTACAAATCTCTGCCCCTATTGCTTATCATTTGTAAAAGGCTTTAATTGGTCCAAGAAATCATCAAAAATATTTCTTTCCATATAATCCACTTGCCCTGAATGTTTCCATGAGGGAGGCATCTCTTACAACTAGGGCTTTCTACTTCATCTCCAAGTTTGGGAAAGAAAACTAGGGCTTATTACAAGATTTTTAAATTTCCAGAGTAATTCAAATAGATTTCACTATTTTCTGTCTAGTATCTTAACCCTAGAACAAATTGAATTTTCTTCTTGTAACCTTACACACAATTTGTAATATCAATTTGTTTCAAGAACATATGGAGAGCTCAGATAAACTTATTTCTTTTGATTTTCGCTCGAGATGACAATTCCCTGTCGAAGAGAGTCGTTTCAGTCTCCTTCAGCAGTAGGAAATTCTTCAGAATTGTTATGAAATATTTTGCGAATGAAAAACCTTTTAAGAGTCGTTTAATTATTGTCTGAGAAAGGACACAAATGTCTCATCTGCCATTAATATTCGCATGAGTGAAACAATGGCTCATAACTTTGTATTTAAAAAGTTTGAAAACTAGTCATCGATTGTCCTCCCAGTTGGCCAATCCAACGATCATCTCCTTGTCGAATCAGCACTTGACCTTTCATCTGTATCAATGGCCCCACCAAATCGTGACAAATTAGCAACACCTCATCTTTCTGTTGAACTTCATCAACGTCCCCACTGTAGGTCTTTCTGGCCAACTTGAGACACGTGGCATCATCCCGTGATGCCGCGGTTCGTAACCACCTTGCAACTTCCATTATGAGAATATGAGGGCCATCTGATATGTTTAAACTTTACTGCCTAGCATACTTCTCGTTGACTCTTCTTGAACTTAAAAATCAAGCACCTTTTACCTCAGAATAAAACATCTTCGTTCATTCTGAGCATGTGAAAATTGATGGGACTATTAGTAACTTGACCTTTACCACTTGAGAACTGTTAACACAAAGCTTTCAACTGGTTATACTACTAACCCTGTCAATTTCTGCCAATAACACATGACACAATCTCATGTGTGGTCATTAAAATCCTCGCATCTTTGATTGCAGGGGAGCACTAGCCATTGGATCTATCATGTCTTTTAGCAAGCGGTAGGTGTATTTAGGACTTTTCAGACTTAGGAAAATATAAGCGCGAGCATAAATATTTTAAAAGGGGACTGGTTATAGGAAACTTTATGCAGATGACTTAGGAATAACATATTTTACGAACTGGTTAATCAACACTTAATACTTAGGAAATGAAAATGGCCCCGCGAACGAAAGTAGAACCCTCAGCCTTAAGTGAGAAAAAGGTAACAACATAATATATCAGGGGCCAAAAACTTACTTTCAAACCAATATTTAATCATAGAAGACACAACCCCTATAGCCCTAAACCCTGATAACTTGACCAAGGGCAAAAAATAAAACCAGGATGACCAAAGTTTGCAAGACATAATTTTAGGTCCAATCAGGACCAATGAGAACACACACCATTTTAGATTCAAGGAGATCGCATAATAACTCGATCAAATCACCACATTTTGGAGCACAACGGATCAAATACCAGAATGCTGCAACATTGAACACAGAAAAACCAATCCTCATTCCGGAATCCATAACTCGATGAAATCACCACATATCATCATGAAACCAACACTAAATAAAGTATCTCTAGTTGATTTACCATATCAAACAGATAAACCAACTAGGTAAACTCTCTGCAATCACCAAAACATCAAAAGAACTCTTTGCAACACTGAAACAAAGGAATATGTTCACATCAATGACAACAACATATCCTAACAGAAATAATAGCTAACAATCTCCCCCTTTGGCATTGATGACAACATATGAATGTGAAAAATAATCAATACAAAGAAAGAAATCAACACCAACAATGTAGCTACTAGAGAAAATGTCTTCTCATAATAAATTCCTTCCATTTGTGAGGAGCCTTTACATACCAATCTTGCTTTGTTTCTAACCACTTCACCAACTTAATTCAATTTATTTCTGAATGCACATTTTGTACCAATCACATTCTTGTCTTTTGGTCTCAGAACAAGCTCCCATCCATTGTTCTTCTCAATTTGATTCAACTCTTCTTCCATAGCTTTTATCCAATTCTCATCTTTATAAGATTTAGCAGCATCTTTAGGTTCAATCTTGGAAATCAAACATATTTCTTCAACAACAATCCTTCTCGTAGTCATTACACCTTTATTTTTGTCACCAACGATCTAATTTTATGAATGATTTAATTTTACATACCTCAGAGTCTTTTGATTATTCTAATTCTCAAGTTCTTGAACTTCTTCATCGGCATTAGCAATATCTAGATTAACTATCTCTATCAGACCATTCTACTTTAGGCTCTCAGTATGCACTTCCTTTGAAATAACATCTTGATCATCAAATTCATATCCACATGCTCTAATCTACTTTCCATGGCATTTATCAACCTTCACATTTGCACTTTCCACTATCTTTTTCAACCTTTGATTGTAACACCAGTAGGCCTTTCTCTTAGTAGAATAACCCAAGAATATTCCTTCATCACATCTTGCATCAAACTTTTCTATATCCTCATCTCTTTTGATATAACATTTTCTTCCAAAAATTCTGAAATATCTAACTGTAGGAACATGACCAAACCATAATTCATAAGGAGTCTTACTGGTGTCACCTTTTATATGCACCTAGTTGAATGTGCATACAACAGTGCTAACAACTTCTCTCCAAAAGGTTTTCACAACATCTCCTTCAATGAACATAGTCCTAGCAACATCCAAAATAGTTCTATTCTTCCTTTCAACAACTCCATTCTACTGAGGGGTTCTAGGAGTACATAACTGTCTTCTAATTCTATTATTTTCACAAAATGAATTAAACTCATTGGATGTGAATTCTCCTCCTTTGTTAGATCACAGACATTTAAAATTCAATCCTATCTCTATCTCCACCTTAGCTTTGAATATCTTGAATTTCCCAGTGCTTCTGATTTCTCTCTTAGAAAAGTAACCCACATCATTCTTGAATAATCATCAATCAACAACATGAAATATCTATCACCTTGCACACTTCTCACTCTTGTAGGACCACACAAATTAGTATGCACAAGATCTAATAGTCCATGAGATGTATACTACTTAATCTTAAATGAAATTCTTGTTTGCTTTCCCAACTGACATTCTTTACATAGTAGATTAGAAGGTTTCACAATCTTAGGCAAATCTTTAACAACTTGAGTAGAACTTATCTTAATCATGCCATCAAAATTAACATGACATATCCTTCTATGCTACAACTATCTTTCATCTATCTGAGCAATTAAACAACTTTTCTCACCGACATTCAAGTGAAAGATATTACTTGTAGTCTTAGTTCCTAATGCAATCTCTATACTGAAGGCATTCAAAATCTTGCATTTACCATTCTTGAATTGAAAATCATATCCCTTATCAACCATTTGTCCAACACTCAAAATATTATGCTTCAAACCTTCAACATATAAGACATCATCAATATTATGCTTACCATCAAAGGAAATAAAACCTGTACCATGAATTACACAAGCTTTATCATATCCAAATCTTACTATACCACCATCATGCCTCTCCATATTCACAAATTTAATTTTATCACTTGTCATATGATGTGAAAAACCATTGTAAATTACCCATTCATATTTTTCTTCAACCTTAGCAGCCAAAGCTTTCCCCTCAACAATGCAACTTGTAGAATTCACTAGTACCGGATTATCTTCCTTGATAGCAATAAATACAAATTCATCTTTTGAATTCACTGACTCTTCATCTGTCACATCTTCATCAACAACATAATAACATTTCTTCTGATATTTGTACTTCCACTTAGGCTTATAAGACTTATCATACTTATCATGCTTCTGATTTCTATCATTCTTATCAAATTTATCATGCTTATCATACCTTGACATTCTTTTAGGACACCTAGAAGAAAAATGTCCTATCTTATTACAAGAGAAACATTTCAAAGGTAACTTTCCATCATTTCCATAATACTTATCGGATCCCTTAGGTAATCTCTGAGCAATAAGTGCTTCAGGCTAATCCAACTCTCTTTCCTATTCTTCCATCTCTCTCATTTCTCTTTCATATCTGGAAACCCTAGATGAACTTTCTCCTGGATCATACTTCCTGCTTCCTAGATACAGAGGCTTTAAATGTAGTCTCAGATTTACAATGTGATTCTCCAAATTCACTCAACTCAAATGTAGCAAGTTTACCAACCAACATGTCTCTTTTCACAATAGTCACAATCCAGATCTCATCTATAGTAGTAACTTTAGATTTGTAGGTAGGAGACAAAGATCTCATCACTTTAGCAACAATATCATCTTCTTCAAGAGTTCCACCGACACATATGATGTTCATGAAAATTTCATTCACTTTAGCCATAAAGAATGATATTTTCTCATCCTCTCCCATCTTCAACATCTCTTACTTTCCTTTAAAACTCTGTAGCTTAGCAACTTTGACATGTTTATCTCCTTCATACAAGGTGTCTAGCTTTTCCCAAATGTCATCTACAGTCTGAAGTCCCTGATGAGCTGAAATAGTAGATCTTTTTGTGTTCATAGCTGTTATGTTTTTCATGGTTTAAATTGAATTATTGGACAATGTAAAGGGTATAGGGTGCATCTGTCAGATAATCTTCCTAGAGGTTTTGATCCTATGCATGTTGGACATTAACTGAATTTTGTATAGTTTTGGCTAATATATTCGTGCAACTATGTGAATTATTATGATAAATTTATATGTGGATTATGTAGAGGATATCAGTGGATAAAAAAATCACAAACCAAATATCAAGGCAAGTTTCAAAGGTTCAAGGAAAAATACACCCATTCATCAATTCACTAGGCAATACTCCCTCAACCCGGTTTGCACGAAACTTAGCATAAATTCAAAAAAGAACAAGGAACCTTGGGGAAAGATTATAATTTTTTTTTTGACATCAAATTAAATCTCCATGTGAAAGGGTTCAGTCCCAAAACACTTATGAGGGTTGCCTTGTAATGGCTCCTATACTCTACTAGCCCTACGCTGAGGGTATTTTGGAAATAAATTACAATAAATTGATCAAAGAAAAAAAAATTAAACCTTTTAAGATACCCTTTTTAGAGTTACACAACACATGTCAAAACCTCTATAGGTTGTTTTGGAACATAGGGCTCAATGATTGACTGATATTTCTGTCCCAAGGCCTAATTAGAGCAACAACATGTCTATTTTGGCCATAAATTTAAAAAAAGAATCGATATAAAAAAAATAAAACTTGATTTAGATACCCATTTGAACTTTATAAAACATATATCAAAAGGGAATAGGGTTTATTTGGAAGGTATGTCTCAAAAATGGACTGGTCCTAGTTCCAAATAGGTCTAATTATGCCACTTTTACAAAGGAGGTACCTCAAAAACTTATGAAAACAACAAAAAAAAGGATCCAACACTTGTATTATGTCTCCAAACCATAAATTCCACCAATTTTAAGTGCCCAAACATTCAGATTTGTCTCAGACCTACATCAAGCCTCATTTCCATGCAGTTGGCCTAACACATGAAGATGTTAGGCATTCATTGCTCCAAAGATGAATCCAACCTTGGTCCCTAAAAAAATGGAGTAAAAAAAATCTAGAAAATACCTATCCCTAACATTACACCAATTTTCATTGATATCACTCAGTGGAATGGAGATATTTTTACATTTCTTTGATCAAATCCTTGGAAGTAAGGTTTCTGGACAGATTTTAGAAAAATGTTCACCCAATGCACAAAACTCAACCAAATATCACAAAATCAGTCTTGAATGAAAGGTAGTTCACATATATTTCCAAAAATCCATCCTTACATTCTGATCTATACGGACAAAGAAGTTATGATAGAAATAACAACAAATTTTCTGGAAAATTACAGAGAAAACCTTCAAATTTTATTGATTTCTTCCTCCAATCATCACATACAATGCCAAAAAACCAACCTACACAAAAATGGGGTTATTTATACTTTTTTGGAACCAAAAAAACTACCCCCAACTAATTTTTGAAAGGGGTAACCGTTGGAAACAACTTTTCATTAAAAAGATGTAAAAGTTGCTAAGCAACTTTTCTTCTTTTGACAATTTTTTTTTATCTACTCAACATATGGACTATAAACTTCAAAAATACCTTCAAGACACATCAAAATAGACCCTAAAACACTAATTCCACAATTTCCACTTATGTGGATACATTTGATTGAGTTTGATCAACTTTGACCCTATCAGGACCCATTACAACTATATGACTCCCATGGCACCAAGGCCTTACAATTTGATATGAGATGATTAAAAATGATATGAGATGACATAAAGTGGTCCATATGACCTTATTAACACTTTAAATAACACTAAATTGAAAATAACTCATGATGTCCAAAAAGAAGCATATGGCCAACTAGGTGCTCCTGCACCAGTGGATGAATGCATGTTATGGTTGATAGAAAATGGATATGTATGTGTTTATGCGCACTAACTCATGATGAAGGAATTATTAAGTAGCAACAGGTGCGGTCAAACCATGCTAGAAAGGAAGATCATGCCATTCAAGTGGTTAAAAGTTAAGTCAAGGCGGTTGGAAGCATTGAAGATAATGAGGAAAGGTCGTAACAGAGTGGTTGAAGAATAGCAGAGCAATTCAAGAACTTACTTATGACTATCCTCAATGAGTGGAAATCTAGCAGGAACTGTTGTGCTGTATTCTTGGTCATATAATGATAAATGTCCCACAATCTTTGTGGTTGACTCTTCCCTCTTTCTTTGTTGTAATAAAAACTTTAGCCTATTCTTCTGGGCGTGGTCTAGGTAGTTAGTAGTTTGTTGTAACTTTCATATAAATAAAGTTCTAGACCTCCTCGCAGGGGTAGATAGAGTTTTGGAAAGTTAGACATAATTTCTCTCTATTTCCATAGAATGTAACAACTTTTGAGATGATGAATAATGTGATGGTGTTTTGAACATATTAGGCTATTTGAGTTTTGGGCATGCTCATCCAAGGGAGCTCACTTGGTGAGAAATCATGTACATTTGTTATGTTAATTTTCTTTTTCTATAGTTGTTGTTCTAGTAGTTGACTGTTCTTACAACTATTGGAACTAGAACCTGTGACTGTTCCTACAACCAAGACAAACAGAGTAGTTCCTTTTTGTTAGCTTTGAACATTGATGATAGTTAGTTGCCTAAATTACCTTTCAGTATTAATATTTCCTATAGCACTCCAGTCATTACATTTATGTATGTTTATTTCAATAATTTCATTTGCTGCAGTAGAATAGAATGGCTTTTACTGGAACTTAGTGCACAAAATGTGCTGGCCCATTTCAAGTAATATGTCCCTTGGCTGACAAGTAAATGGAACCTCAACCATAGGAATGATATCTATTCAGGATGGATGTCCAATCCCCGAGTTAAGGATTTAAGATGAGTTATTATTTTAATTGGGAAGGTCAACATTTTTGGCGTCGTTGCTAGGGATGGTGCCAAACTAAGAACCTGTCACAGCCTTGAGCTTTCATTTTTCAGTTACTTAGAGTTTTGTTTTGGTAGTCTAAGATAAGTTATTAAATAATATTTTTGAATCTGCATGCATAGAAGAAGAAGAGATTCCCATGGTATATTTCTTCCTAATCACTCTGATATTAGAGAGCTCAACCCCTATGAAGCACCTGATGTAAATCCTTTTGCTGAACTTTATCAAGCCCCAGATAATTTTGACTATCTTGCATTTGAACTTCCAAAAAACAGCTTTCATTTTCTTTTTGGACCACCTGAAGTGGATCACTACCCTTTGGTTGTTTACCAAGGTCCAATGGTGGGACGTGGAGGTGGAGGTAATCCACCAGGAGGGGGCAATCCACCTACTAACCCTATGTTTGAATTTCCATCTCTGATCTGCATGACAATGCTAACCTCAAGAACATCCCAAATTCTTCTTTGACTAAGTTCTATGGCATAGTTACAGAGGACCGAGACACTTTTTTGTTTGAATTTGATGTCCTTTGTAGGAGCTATGATTACACTACAAATTCCCACAAACTTAAGATATTCCCTGCTACTTTGAAAGAGTCTTCCCTGAGATGGTTTATGAGCTTAGGGAATAGCTCAATAGACACATGGGATGATATGAAATCATTTTTTTTTGAGAAATATAAGGATTACTGTAGAGGAACAGACTGCCATGGCAATGATATCTTCAGGATGACACAGAAGGAGGATGAGAGTCTAGAAGACTATCTTGAGATATTTCTATTTTGTGTCAAGAAGTCTAAACACAATAATTTAAATGAAGAATCTCTCAAGCTGATATTCCTAAAGGGTATCAATGATGAATGCACAGATGCTATAGACCTTATGGGAGGATGAGATATTACTCAATCATCATGGAATGAAATTAGTCAAATTTGTCAAAAATATTCTAGAGCCACCACCAAAAAGAATAGGCATTATAGGCCAAGAATGTCCTCATCAACAACAAGCAATGGAGTTTCCCAGATGGAACTAAGCCATCTTTTGAAGGATTTAAAGGAAGATATTATAAAAAATATGGCCACTCAACTGGACACACTTCAAGCCAAGAAGAAGCATGAAGAAGCTGAAGCAATGCCTGCAGAATTCTGTCCTCACTACAGGCAAAAGAAGAAGGACTGCAAATGTAAGTTAGTTGCTAATCTTGATAATCACCATGTTCCTAAGTTCAAGATAGTACATGGAGATGATGAACAACTCTTCTATGTCTCTCAAAGAAGGCCATGAGCCCCAAGACAGGGTATGCCTCCTGATCCATTATCTTTTGCTAGTTCTTATGGGAACTCTTATGCACTGAATAATCAGTGGCAACCTCCATATGCTCAAAACTTTGGAAATTTCCACCTCAATCTTGGTATAATCCCCAAAGTTCATGGTCAAATTATTCCAATCCTTCATCTAGATGATAGCAGCCACAAGGAAATTGTTCTCAACCTCAAGGGTAATGGCAACCTCCACATGAAAGTTGGCAACCGACTTCTCAATGGAGAGGGGGCCAACAATGGTCAAATAAACCTTCTGGATACCTACAACCTACTATAATTCCACCCCTTTCTCCTAATTCTACTCCACCTAAATCTACCCAATTGCCATCTCAACTTCTGCAAAATCCAAATAGTAATCCCCCACAACAACAATAAGTATATTCTCCTAATCCTAACCCGTACCTTGCATACTCTCTCAATATAGGCAATATTCATCTTAGATTAGGGACTACTTTGCCTAATCCATCTCCTTCGGTCATAATTAAAGTAACATCAGAGAGAACAGTATTAAATAACCCACCAAACCAACCAAATTAGTCTACCCAAGCTCAACAACCTATAATTCACCTTCAGTTACTAAAATACCTCCATTTACTCAAAGGTTACAAGCTAAGGAGACTGAGCAAATTGAAGACGTAACCTTTGACCTCATTGATCAACTGAAATTCATGTGTTAAGATTCCATTATTTCAAGCTATCAAGGATGTTCTCATCTATAGTAAAGACATTGCGAAAGTACGTTTGAAGAAACCTGGTAGGAAAAAGAAGGATCCATAAATAGTCCATGCGATGGGACAACTGGCTAATATTATGTTGGGCAAGGTTACAATACCTAGGTACTCTGATCCAGGTAGCCCTATTGTGGGAATAGTCATTAATGGCACTTATATTAAGAATTCTCTAATAGATTTAGGAGCATCCATTAATGTCTTGACTAAGGACATCATGCAACGACTCAAAATAACCAGTCTTTGACCTACTCCCACAGTCCTGCAGCTTGTCGATAGCTCCACTATCCGACTTGATGGTATGGTAGAAGATGTTGTAGTTACTTTGGATTCTTGGGAATATCCAACATATTTCATGATACTATATCCTAAGGCCACATTGGGAGGATATAAAGTCATCTTAGGAAGACCTTGGCTTGCTACAACTGATGCATATATTGGGTGCCGGTCAGGAGATATGACCATTTTAGATGGGAATTCCAGTAAGAAATTATCTCTTTATTCACCTGCACAACCTCAGCTTGACCAAGAACAAGTTGTGTCTCTTGATGTGGGAGAAGAGATAAAAGAAGTTAACTCCATTCATCACCTCATGATGATAAATAGAGAACCATTCATGCAACTTCAAGATGAAGATAGAGTGCTTTCCAATATTATAGAAAATCATTATGGTTTGGAACACCAATCACGGGAGTTAACTTCATGTGTCTGGCACTCAATTTTCCTGCCTCCCTCCTCATCAGAATTTCCTGTAGCTACATATATATTGCACACTTTGTTACAACAGGAAGTCCACACTTCTTCTCTTACTGAAGCAACTTAGATAGACCTAACCACCAAGGTAGAAGTTACTCCAAACAAGTGTTTGAATATTAATAATCAGCTCATGGAGGAACATAAGAAAAACTTGGTTGATCTACTTAAGCATCATAAGAAGGCTTTTACATGGGGCTACTGAGACACGAGGGGGTTAGATCCTAAGTTATATACCCATAGGATATATATCAAGGAAGAATGTAGACCAGTTAGACAGTCGCAAAGGAGATTTAATCAAGCCTTAAGGGAAATAGTTAAAGAGGAATTACACAAATTTTTAAATGTTAGATTTATCTATCCTATATCAGATAGCCAGTGGGTGTCACCTCTAGTTATAGTTCATAAAAAGGGAGGTAAATGGCAAGTTTGTGTGGATTATAGGGAACTCAACTCAGCAACTAAAAAGGATCATTTTCCATTACCCTTTGTAGATCAAGTGTTAGATTCTCTGGCAGGAAAACAATACTTTTCATTCTTGGATGGATTCAGTGGTTACAATCGAATTAGAATTGCCCTAGAAGACCAAGAAAAGACCACATTCACTTACCCTTGGGGGACATATGCTTACTCTGTTCTTCCATTTGGGTTATGAAATACTTCAATACCTTCCAAATAGCTGTCATTAGCATATTCTCATACTTTTTAAATGATTGCATGGAGATATACATGGATAATTTTACCACTTATGGTTCAAAGTTTGAGGGATTGGATAATTTGAAGAAAGTACTATAGAGGTGTGAAGATTATAGTCTGTCCCTAAATAGTGATAAATGTTTCATGATGATACAGGAAGGAATAGTCCTTGGACATCATATTTCTAAGGTTGGTATTCAGGTTGACCCAACAAAGATAGAATTCATTCTTAACCTTCCTATTCCCACCAAGCAAAAGGATGTTAGAAGTTTTCTTGGAGATTTTGGGTACTATAGAAGGTTTATCAAGGACTTTAGTAAGATAGAAGGGCCTTTATATTATCTCTTGTCCAAAGATGCTGAATTTGATTGGACCCCAACATATGATGAAGATTTTATGAAGCTTAAAAAAACATTAACTCAGGCACCAGTCCTCAAGGGCTCTATTTGGTCATTGCCCTTCCACATTCACACAGATGCATTAGACTATGCTATAGGTGTAGTTTTGGGACAAACAGAGGGTAATTTAGAAAATACAATTTATTTCATCAGCAAAAATTTACAGGGACTAGAATTTAATTATACCATTACAAAAAAGGAGACGTTGGCAGTAATATATGCACTCAATAAGTTTATACATTATATCACAAGATATCATTTTTTTGTTCATACAAATCATACATCAATACAATATCATATGAACAAATCTTCCATCATAGGAAGATTGGCCAGTTGGTTGCTGCTGATGCAGGAGTTTTATATCATTGTTGTTGATAAACCAGGAAAATACAATGTAGTGGTAGATTACCTTTCTAGGCTCCAACTACAGGACAATCCTACAACAATAGATGACTCCTTCCCTGATGAGCACTTGTTCTTGATAAATGTCTAGACCCCCTGGTATGCTGATATAGCAAATTATTTGGTTTCTAACAAGATTCCTTCTCACTTTTCTCCAAAAGAGAGAAGGCTCTTGGTTGAGAAAAGCTTCAATTTCTCTTGGATTGCAGGCTGTCTATTTTACACAGGACCAATAGATCCTAAGAAGGTGTGTTCAGGGGATGAAACCTATGATATTCTTCATGCTTTCCATGATGAGCCATGTGGAGGAAATTTTTTTGCTAAGAGGACATCAATCAAAATTCTTAATGCATGATACTATTGGCCAACCTATCATAAAGATGCAACTAAATACACTAGAAAATGTGATAGGTGTTAAAGGATGGGTAAGCCTACCAAATATGATGAGATGTCATTGCATCCACAAGTTGTGGTTACACGATTTGACAAATGAGGATTAGACTGTTAGACACAATGCACCACTGAGAGGGGGGTGAATTAGTGGTTCTCAATTTTTTCCCTTTAACAGTCCTATGTGAGTATACCAGTTATCAGATCTAACTCAATGCAGACTTATAGGTTAGAGGGGAGACCACCACAAATGCAAACACACACAAAGGGACATCACATAACACCAACATATATGAGGAAAACCCAAGATGGGAAAAAACTCAGTGAGAAATGTTGTTGGAGACTACTGCTCCAATCCAACCCCACAATGAATCTCTAATTACAATGTTTAGGGAACCAACCCCTGATTTTAGGGCACCAACACAAGGAGAACCAACCCTTGATTTAGGGCACCAACCCAAGGATCTACAACCCCTGCACTGAGCTCCAACTTTGTGAATACAAAACATATCCATTTACAAGTTAATAGCCTTGTTACAAATCGATTTTGTAACACTTCTTCAAATCTCTCTACTGGATCTCTTGTCCAGTTCACTGTCGGTTCTCTCTTTGCCAGTTCTCTCTTCTAGCTACCTATTCTCTTTGTTTCTCTACTGCTCATCACCGATACTACACTCTGTCTGTTCTGTGCATGCCTTCTTTGCAACTTCCTTCACTTCTTCTTTGCCGGTATGGTTACTACCGATTTTGCACTTCTGCAGGTTGAACACTTCAACCTGGTTCTCCCTCACACTTAGTCTCTTCTACATCTCCTTGATGAGAACTTGACTGATTTATCTTACATGCATCTACTTTTTCTCATCCAGCAGCAATACTCTCTCCTTCAGCAACCCAAAATAGTATCTTTGGCTTGCATACATATAGCCAGATTTTCCCGCCAAAAGCCAATTCATATTTAGGCAATTAGGGTTTCTTCTTCAACTGATCAAATCTGATGTATGCCTTGGATTGATCACCTACATTGGAGGAATGCATCTGTACACATTTTCCATCATCCAATGCATATTTTCTAAAAATAGCAAATCTAACCCTATTCTTCAACATCGAAAAATAGTTGGCACATTTATGATCTAGCTGTTTCCTTCTCGAGGTCATCCTACAAGCTGATTTCATGCCTTGAGCATGACGCCATTAAAACTCTGACCTTCCTTTTTTCATTCATCCTTCATCAAGCCACAAACCCTATAATTCCCCCATGATTGTTGCAGTCAACATTTAATGTTGACCAACCACAACTACCTCTCTATCACTAGACATCACCGACCTCTGCATGTTCACCACCTCAGGTCCACGTGGCATCATTGTCAACATCCACCTTGGCACACTGTTTATGTCAGTTTAGACTTAGTCACCAACCACACACATAACCGGTACACACATACCGGTTCACTGACCCTACTGGCACAAATCACCTTGCTAGTTATCCTTCCTGCCGGTATATTATGTTTGCCTGATCATCAAACATGTCGGACCTCAACAACCATCAGAAGTGACTCATCACGTGTACCTTCATCAATGAAGGTCTTTCACTTCTACTCATTCTATTCACTCTGCTGCATACGAGTGATCACCTAGATGAATCCATGTCATCATCCTCCAATGCTCTGCAACTGTGGCAACTCAACACATCATTTGCATAATGGTAACTTCATGATTGAAACTGCAGACCTCATCATCTCTTGACTGGGTCTTTTCTCTGTCGGTTTGCCAAGATGGAAAACTCATCAATTTAAATCTCCTTCTATGTTCCGGTAGATGCCTTGTCCTCACATGCTAATCTAGTGTGTATCTCTAATCTTATACTCTGGGACTTCATCATCTTCCACTTTCTCATCCGATCTCTACATTCACTCACCTTCTTGTCTCAGGGAATCATTTTGCCGGTACAAGTGTAACTTTACCAAGGAGAGGATACAACTTCTGGTTGACATATGTCACCCTTTCTCATAGAGGCAACACCCTCTATCAACCTATCACCTAGCCTATGATAGTATCTTCATCCGGTGGGAGTCTTGCTAGTTGACCTTATACTAGCAATCCATTGGCGTGCTCATACTTCACCTATGATGTTGATATGATTCAAGTAACATTCTGCCTCTTCATCACAATCAAAAAACCATCATGCAGTCTCTTCATTCTGGTTGTATGCATCACTATGACAACAACCTTTTGCTCATTGGTCACTTTACTACACCTCTAGCATACCGGTACATATCGGTTTAAACTCTTGTGCATGATGATGGTCATTAATGACCACACATCAACTCTTCTCCTATACTAGTTATCCTGCTATACTGGTACCAACAATCTATCATACCGGTTGCATCCTTCTATACCGGTTTGACATCAATGACAACACAATGCCAACAATCTCCCCCTTTGGCATTGATTTCAACACATGTAGTATCCTATGTACTACAGTATCTTTCTCCCCCTTTGACAACAATGGCAAAGGGTCACACTATAGGCTCTTTCTCTCCTCCTTGTCAGATTATGCTACATCTCCCTCTTGAGCAACATATAGGGAACCTTGGTTTGACACAAATCATACTTCTTTTAGCCTTATCTCTCCCTCTTTGACCTTTATTTTCTTAGACACCACCAATTGTTGATGATAATGTTGGTAGGAATTAAATGTGATTGTATTATTAAAATCACATATCTCTTCTATGCAGGTAGATCTACCAGTTAACCAAATTCTTCTTCCTTTCACCTAGTGACAGGAACATCTTCTTCCTATTCTTTTCTTCACCAGGACAACAGATGGTGACTTTGATAGATAGACAAATTGAATACAGATATACAAAAGTCACAAACACACCTATGTTGTCAAACATCTGCCGGATCTGCTACTGAGTTCAACATGTCTTATATTAATTAGAAAATATGGCCCTGAACTCCCCTTGAAACATAGACCTCTGATCTTCATCTATTTAGTCAGGTCCTAAACTGGGACTCACATCTATACCCGTGACATCCACCATCATGACCACAATGCCAATTGCAGGTCACATATCCAACCGGTTGGCCCATAAAGAAGTATGCACATAAGGTTAGATACCGGACCAACATATGTCATTCAGGTCCTTTCCAATATCACCTGAGACATAACCTCATCCATCCAGGCTACTGGATTTATTGCAATGATCCCTCAACTCATTAACTTACATAAATTGCAACATTGATCAACATCTGTACCAGTAATGTGCTGCACATACCGGTCTCTTATCTCTACCGGGATACTTTCCTCTTAACCTCTATCTCTGGGTCTCAATTACCTCTGCTACCATTCATTTCACTTGTAGTAGTAAACCATCTTCCATGTGTAGTCTAGGCGATAACTACACACACTTCCATCTCATTTTCTTCCTCTTACTGACAACAACTTGTTCATCTTCTTTGTCCCTTTCAACCAAGGGGTGAATGATCTAGTCAATATGTAAATCCCCCTAAGTCGTGCATCTCCTTTAAGCCTTAGGAGATATCACTTATGCATTGAATTCACAGTGCCAGTCCATGGTTCTATTCTCTTGATTCTTCCTCCATGCCTGCTTGATCTCACTTTTCTTCCCCTTTTCAGTCTAGGGAGTAGGTCTTACTTTCTTGTTCTGACTCTACCAGATTCTGCAGCATAATTGGAAGTAGTGCTATAGTAGCACACAACATCAATGCTAATCTCATGATTGGGGAACCATCCAACATACTGGTTTTCTCTTCCTTTTCTAATCATGCCATTGTGGATAATTATCAGTTTCCTTGGATTCCTTGATTGTGTAGGAACATTTCTCCTCTTGTTCCAAGCAGGTCTATGTTGCTCATATCCCCTGTGATTTCCCTCATACTAAGCATGGTTGTTCCATCAGTTGCCATAGGAATGTATATTCTTTTTCCTGCATTTATAACTTCTATGGCCAAATCCATTGCAATCATAACATACTATATTTACATTTTTAGGAGCAGCACATGGATGCTTGTTAGCAAAGCCAGGGGAGGGAACATACATGTTTCTACTTTGTGAAACATTCGGCTCATATGCTTGAAATCTATAGCCACTTGATTTACTATTCTTAGGAAGAACACTCTGTCTATTCCTAGACCTCATTTTACATTCTTTTGCCCTATGGCCATATCCTTTACATGCAAAACAATAATCAGAGAAAGGAGGCTTATTACTTACAAACCTATTCTACCAAACATGAGGTGATCTTACCAGTTTGGCGAATCCATTTCTGCTTCTCCGAGGGTGAAATCTAGGTTATCCTTTCTAAGCAGTTCTACCATCAGCTCCCTTCTTCTTCCATACTTGATTTGATTGATGGGCTTCAACATTTCTTTGTCTTCTACTGGCGGGAGGTCTTTCAGGCTACATTCTCATGTTCTTTCTTTCGGTGAAGCTATCTTCTCCTAGTTTCCCTTTTCCTTTTAGGTCTGCATTGTTTCTCCATGCAACACCATTCTTCAACATCAGCCTTATGTCCTCACCAGTTATAGTCAGATCAACTTTTTTTCTCAGAGCATATCTGACTGTAAAGGTTTGTCCCTTGCCATTTCCATATGAGGAGACAAACTCAATATCCTTTTGAGGGATCTTCTTGCTTGTGGAGCATTCACCGGTACCACATCCTAATCCACTGACATCCTTAGAGTGTTTCTATTGGCTTAACATTCTATCCAAGGATTCAGTGCCACCATCATATTTCTTTCTTAGTTTAAGCTCATCTTGGCACTTATCAAGCTCTAATGTGAGCTTTGCAATTTCATCCTTAAGAATATGGCACTTCTTTTCTTTAGTCTCCACCTCTTGCTCTAACACTTTGCACCTACACATGTTGGTATCCAGATCTGATCTGGATTCCACATTCACATTCTTAGCATCAACCACTTGTGCTTTTAGATTAGCAAGGGATAACTTTGATTCTTGAAGACTATTGGCCAACCAGTTCTGTTCCACAATAGAAACATTCTTGAACATCTTGTATTCTTTCCTCTGAATCTCCATTTCACTTTCCTTGGAGTCCAAGACTGATTTCAAATCATCAGTTAATCTCTTTGCCTCTTCTAGTTGAGTGGTCAATAAACTACCTTTTGGTTTGATTCTTCAAGGTAGGTTCTCAACTGGCTATAATCCTCATGAACTGATCTTTTGTAGTTTTTAAATTCATTTCTAACATTTTGCTGCTCTTCTAGTGCACTTACTAGTTCACCTTCAAGATCAGCTTCAAGATCATCTTCTTCTTCATCATCACTTCCAAATAGATCTTGCCAGCTAGATCTATCTACCTTGTCTCCTTCTTCTTCATCTTCTTCATTATCATTGCCAAACACATCATACCGGTGGGATCTATCTGCATTAACCCCTTTTGATGTGTGATCCTCAATATCTATCTCATGGGCCATGAATAGATGAGTCTCCTCATCACCATTTTTGCTACAACAATCTAATCTGCATTTGTCATTTACACATGTCTTAGCTGCATTTTTCTTCTCACTCTCACAAACCTGATCCAATAGTGGTAGACTCATTTCCATAGAGCTTTTTCAATCTATCCTATAGAATTTTTTCTGATATGCACTTATCCACCTATGGGGAGACATCACCGGTGAGCCCATTGAATATAGCCTTCATGAATTCTTTATTGCACATGCATCTTCTTTCTTGTTTAGATCCAATGGGAGGTCAGACATTCCTAGGGAGACCATTAACTACTAACATCCATACATCAAACCCTAGAGAGGACAAGTAGACTTCCATTCTACAACTCCAAATGGAATAGTTTGAACCATCAAAAATTGGAGCAAGGATTGATACAAAAAAAACCATTGTGTCCTTAAGACATAATCTACCCAAGTTGGAGAAAGCTCATCTGACTATGAACCTACGCTCTGATACCAATTGTTAGACACAATGCACCACTAAGAGGGGGATATATAAGTGGTTCTCAAACTTTTCCCTTTAACTGTCCTATGTGAGTATACCAGTTATCAGATCTAACTTAATGCAGACTTACAAGTTAGAGGAGAGACCACCACAAATGCAAACACACACAAAAGGACAACACGTAACACCAACATATACAAGGAAAACTCAAGATGGAAAAAACCTCAGTGAGAAATGCTGCTAGAGACTACTGCTCCAATCCAACCTCACAATGAATCTATGATTACAATGTTTAGGGCACCAACCCAAGGAGCACCAATCCTTGATTTAGGGCACCAACCCAAGGAGCTACAACCCCTGCACCGAGCTCCAACTCAGTGAATACAAAACATATTCATTTACAAGTTAATAGCATTGTTACAAATGGATTTTGTAACACTTCTTCAAATCTCTCTTTTGGATCTCTTGTCTAGTTCACTGTCGGTTCTCTCTCTGTCGGTTCTCTCTTTTGGCTACCTCTTCTCTCTACTACTATGCTGCTCTTCACCGGTACTACACTCTGCCGGTTCTGTGCTTGCCTTCTTTGCAACTTCCTTCACTTCTTCTTTGTCGGTATGGTCACTGCCGGTTCTGCACTTTTGTCAATTGAACACTTCAACCTGGTTCTCCCTCACACTTAGTCTCTTCTACATCTCCTTGATGAGAACTTGACTGATTTATATTGCAAGCAGCTACTTTTTCTCATCCAACGGCAATACTCTCTCCTTCAGCACCCAAAACAATATCTTTGGCTCACATACATATAGCCAGATTTTCCCACCAAAAGCTAATTCAAATTCAGACAGTTAGGATTTCTTCTTTGACCGATCAAATATTCATCAGATCCAATCTAATATACCTTGGATCAATCACCTGCATTGGAGGAATGCATATATATGCGTTTTCCATCATCTAATTCATATTTGCTAAAAGTAGCAAATCTAACCCTATTCTTCAGCCACGAAAACAGTTGACACATTTATGATCCAACTATTTCCTTCTCGAGGTCATCTTGCAAACTGATTCCATGCCTTGAACATGACACCAATAAAAGTCTGACCTTCCTCTTTCATTCATCCTTCATCAAGCCACAAAATCTGCAACTCCCCCGTGATTGTCGCAGTCAACATTTAATGTCGACCAACCACAACTACCTCTCTGGCACTAGACATCACCAACCTCTGCATGTTCACCACCTTAGCTCCATGTGGATTCATTGTCGACATCCACCTTAGCACACTGTTTATGTCAGTTCAGACTTAGTCACTGACCACACATAATTGGTACACACATACCGGTTCACTGACCCTACCAGCACAAATCACCTTGTCGGTTATCCTTCCTGCCAATGTCTTTTGGATCCTGCTGGTATATCATGTTTGCCTGATCATCAAACATGCTAGACCTCAATAGTCATCAAGAGTGACTCATCATGTGTGTTGGCATTTTGATGCAATTTTGTATGATCGGTAAATGATATGATTGTCATTGTTGGCAACATCATCTCCTTAGTCTTGCCAATCATTAGGGAGTAAGCAAACCGAGCAGTGAGTAAACCGAAAGATAGTAAGTATAGCGGCAAGCAGTAGACTGACAAGTAGTAGATCAACAAGCATTAAGGTGATTAGGTAGCGGTGAGTAGATTGATAAGGAAGACATCCATCGGCTAAGAAAAGACTAAACCGGTACACAGGAAGAATTCGGTTGGACAAGGTTGTGATCAGTTCACTAGAAAAGTCGGTAACCAACAAAATGATAACATTTAGTTACAACCAGTTAAATCAGAAGTCTTCTCTTAGTCAACCAATGGACATATTGGCATGTTTGACAATATTGACAGAGATTCCTGCATGATTCCATAAGTGCATTTTAAGGCTTGACAACAGAATTTTGAAATGTATGTTCTGGAGGGAAAAGTTGGTGAAAGACTTAAGGGTCTATAAATTCACATATCTCATTCTTGAGAGGGTTGTTGTCAAGGTGAATGAAGTTAATGTGAAAAAGGACAAAGGGGCAGTTTTAGAGTGTGCAGAGCTGAGTGACAGAAGACTGGTAGAGTGGGGTTTCACAGAGCAGTGACTCAGGTGACAGAGGACCGGTAGTGCAGGATTCAAGTATCAGCAAATCGACAGAAGGAAGAGTTGTGAAGGACATGCACAACTAATGTAGACCAAGATTGATGCCTAATTGTGATCTGATCAGGCTAATGTGTAGCTTCATGTATCTAATCATTTATCTGTTGTTTTGAGATAACTGCAATACAAATCCCTTAACTGGGTGGACTTTAATAGGTCCCATTGTATAAATCCCTTAACCGGGTAACATCTTAACTGATGTTCTAAGTCCTTTAACCAGGCTACCTTTAACATGGTAAAGGCACTAATCGACCTTGATTAAAATCCCTTAACCCGGTGGCACCTAGCCAATGTCTTTGTAATCTCCTAACAGGGATGGCTCTTCACCGGGCGTACTCCAGAAGAGTACAAATTTTGTGAGTTCCTACTCACACCATGGTTTTCTCCCTATTGGGTTTTCACGAGATAAATCTGTGTGTCTTTGTGTATCTTTTCATGTATGCTTAATCTTTTGTAGTAAATGTGTACATTGGCGAGTGGTTAATTAGTTCATATTTAAAGCTAAAGTATCAATTAGTAAAAACTGGTAATGTACTGATTCACCCCTCCCCTCTCAGTAGCGGTTGGGACTAACAACGTGCACCTTTATCAATGAAGGACTTTTACTTCTTCTCATTCTGTTTACTTTGCTGCATACTAGTGATCACCTAGAAGACTCCATGCCATCATCCTCCAACAGCTTGCACCTGTGGCAACACAACACATCATCTACATAATGGTAACTTCGTGATTGCAATTGCAGACCTCATCATTTCCTGACTGGGTCTCTTCTCTGTCAGTTTGCCAAGATGGAAAACTCATCAATTCAACTCTCCTTCTCTGTCTTGGTAGCACACATTGTCCTCACATGCTGATTCGGTATGTATCTATGATCTTATACTCTGGGACTTCATCATCTTTCACTTGCTCATCCGGTCTCTACATTCACTCACCTTCCTGTCTCAGGGAATCATTCTACCGGTACAAGTGTGACTTGATAAAGGAGAGGATACAACTTCTGGTTGACATATGTCACCCTTGCTAATAGAGGTAGAACCCTCTGTCAACCTATCACCTAGCCTGTGATAGCATCTTCATCTGGTGGGAGTCCTACTAGTTGACCTTATACTAGTAATCTAGTGGCCTGCTCATACTTCACCTCTAATATTGATGTGATTCAAGTAACATTCTGCCTCTTCATCACAATCAACAACCCATCATGCAGTCTCTTCATTTCAGTTGTATGTATCACTATGACAACAACCTTTTTCTCACTGGTCACTTTACTGCACCTCTAGCATACCGGTACATACCGATTTACACTCTTCTGCATGATGATGGTCACCAATTACCACACATCAACTCTTCTCCTATACTATTTATCGTTCTATACTAGTACCAACAAGCTATCATACCGGTTGTATCCTTCTATACTGGTTTGACATCAATGACAACACAATGGCAACATAGACATTGTAGGACCTATTGACCCTCCTTCCAATGAAAGATCCTACATCCTAGTGTGCATTGATTATGTCACAAAATGGGTAGAAGCAAAAGTAATGAGGCATGCTAGAGATAACAACGTAGCTGAATTCCTCTATGAAGAAATCTTTACAAGATATGGAGTGCCTAGGGAAATTGTTACAGATCAAGGGGCTCAATTTACCTTCACATTAGTCACAGATTTGGTCAATAAGTATAATATCAGGCATAGGAAGTCTACTCCATACCATCCTCAAGTGAATGGTCAAGTAGAGGTCACCAACAGGGAGCTAGAGGCTATTCTAACAAAGACAGTAGCTCTACATAGGAAGGATTGGTCAAATAGGTTGACAAAAGCTATTTGGGCATATAGAACTACATGGAAAACAACTACTGGTTTTACTCCTTTTGAAATGGTGTATGGGAAGCTAGCCATGATGCCCATTGAGTTTTAACATATAACTGTTAGGATAACTCTGCAACTAAATATGAATTTATTTGAGGCCCAAAGAGCTCGAATCATGCAACTGAATGCCTTGGATGAGGTAAGGAAGATGACCCTCCAGCACACAGAAGTTTTTCAAAATCCACGTACTAAGTGGCATGACAGGTACGTTAAAGAAAAAAAATTCAAACTTGGGGATTGGGCACTTCTATATGATTCTAGGTATAAGGATTCAATGGGGAAGCTACAGACTCGTTGGCTAGGTCCATATGAAATTGTTGAAGTATTTCAGAGTGGAGTAGTACAGTTAGCAACTATAGATCCTATTCAATTTAAGCTTTTGGTCAACGGTCACAGATTATGCCTATATCACAAACCTACCACAAGAGAGGAATTTATACAACAGTTTGACATTCAGCCACATGCCACAATTCTTGCAGCTCATGCAAGGGGACTTTCCATCCCAAACATTTGAACCACTCTTTGCATGGAACCATAATAAATATTTCCACCTCTCATGGGAATACCTTTCTCCATCAATAAATTATCCATATTCATTTCATCTCATATCTTTTTCACCTCATTTCACTCCACTTCACCTCACCCCACTTCACTTCATGATTAAGCGACCCTTCGGTTGTTGCATTAATTTGCATGGTTTTAGATACACATATATCCATTATTCTTAAACATGCATTTATTTATTCATCATGATGTTATCGTATGTGATTCACCTAGTTAATTCTGACAAGAATGGTTCTTTTCCACATGTGTGGACACATGTGTCACCTTAGGTTGGGGGGTGTGTTATTAATGTGAATTCATAGTTTACAAAACCCTGATTGTGTGCCTTGTCCATGCCACTTAAGTTAGTGTTGTGAATTTTCTTTTCAAATTTTGAAATAATTTCAAAGTGAGTTTAGGACTAGTGTGACAATTCACAAAAATTTACACTTGAAAATATTTTCCGACTATGCTTCTCCTGCCACCATTCTTATTGAATGGTACTATGGGATAACCTACAATAAATATTTGTAATGAACAGGAAGAAGGCCGTAGGATACGACAATGTGAATTGAGAGGGAAGTTCACAATGCTCCAACATTCTCTGTTTTTTTTTTTTTCTTTTAGCATTTTGTCAGGAACTTCTTTGTTCAAGTGACCATGGGAGGTGTGCCTATCCGCCATGAACCCGTTGCTCATTATGCTTTGATACAAGATCAATTGTGTGAACCTTACTTCTAGAATTATGGGTGGTTGGATTATTTATTGAAGCTAACAAATTTTAATGAAGAAATTGCGCAAGAGTTCACACAAACATCCAACAATGGTGAAGCTACAGTTAAGGGGTTATGAGTTATGGCCACAGAGGAGAGAATAGTAGAGGTTAAAGGGTTTCCTGGGGATGGGAAGTTGTTTCCGGAAACTAAGGATGCCCAAAATACATGTGCAAAGTTCACTCCTCCAGAGGATGGACCTCTTATTGTGAATAAGCAAGTGGTGAATAGGACATCTCTTCCAGAGACATGACATCTAGCAACACATCATTTGATGAAGTATCTAACATGCGAGGGAAGATATTCCAATTTTTCTCCATTCACTTCAAGTTATTAAGTCATTTACGACATGGGTGAAGAATGAATGTGCCAAAGATTTTGTATAACCTTCTCTCTATTAGTTCTGAAGAAACATAGAGAGGTAGCTCATGGTCTATAAGTAATCATGGTTTAATTAAATTATTGGTAGAAAGGTCTTTAAGGGATGTTTAGCAAATGACCTAGGGGGAATTTGAAGACATTAGAAGGTTCAGGGAAAATGATACCCCTGTTACAAAAGAAATTCCAGCTCAAGAAGGGGTCATCGAAGGAGCGTCATCATCTAGGGCTTCCACACCTGTAGACCCTCCTACTATCAGAGACATTCCACTAGGCATAGGTGAAACCTCAAATGAACCAAGTGTCGAGCCTTCATCAAGTTCAATTCAAACTAGAGCCGTTAGAAGAAGGGAAAAGTAAAGAAAATTGCAGCGGAAAGAATTGACGAGCAATGAAATGTTGCACAAGTCACTCCTGCAACCAAGAAAAGGAAAGCAGAGAAAGATGAATCTCCTGTAGCTGACTTTCCTACATCCACAAAATAACCATCACTAAGGAGGATTCATAGGATCAAAAAGAGGCTGGTGACAGGAAAAAGTATAGAGGCAACCACTTCCATTGAGTCGCCTGAGCAAGAGCATCGCAATCCACCAAAAAATCAGCCGCAGAAGGATCAGGGTTCTGAAAGATTAAGAAACCTAGCTAGTATTGTAAAGCAATTAACAAGAAACAAGAGACAAGGGTCTGAAATCCTAGGTAACTTCTTACAGGCCTCCCTCTTCTATTACCAGTCTGTTTGCTGCTCTTTCATTTTATAAGGAATGGGGAATAGAGAAATCTAGAATGCAGGTTATAATTGACAAATAAAAAAAGGAAATTGAGGAGAAAGATAGACAAATTGTTGAATTGCAGACCAAAGTAGATACTGTGGTAGAAATGATTCCTGAATTGATGCAATGTAGAGCTCCACCAAAGATTTATGTTTTGTATTTAAAAGAACAACATTTGTGTTTCGAGCTAATATGCATTGTTAGAGACTTAAGTCCCTCTTTGGAGACCCCACAAGAGTTTTATCATGCTTATCAAAGTTCTCTCGCAGCCATTAGAAATTTTCTTTGTGAATTGTATTTGCACAATTATGCTGTTCCTTTTGATACCGAATGGAACCCCCTGTTATACATTGGGGATATTCATTTAAGGGCATTAATGTCTTGGATACAAAATGAAATCAGCATCGGGGAACAGTCTAGGACACACTGAGACATGGAGATTAATCTTCCACTACAGCTTAAAGCTGAGGCCAAAAATCCAAGACTGTTGTACTATGATTGGCAAAGATTGTTGTACCATTCTGAGGATAAAAGAAAAATATACCACTAAGGGAGGAGGCATTCCAAGAGTATGAAAGGATGGTTGAGAACGAAGGCCATATTGTAATTAGATATTTTGTCCAACGATGGAATAGCCTACCTGAATAACTTAAATAAGTTGAGCCCCATTCTTTGCCCCATTATTATGCAACAATACAAAGAGCCCCCAAATATATCCATTTGGGTAGAAAAAACAAGAACAATTGGTTACCTTTAATCTTTCAGCCGCTCATTCTCATGTGGCCACTTATAGGATGCAGGGCTAATGATAAGCCCTATGATGAATCAACAGAAGAAGCCAGGTGGACTAGATTGGAGAAATGAAAGGGTTCTATTGGAGCCTAGCTATAGGAGGCACTAGATAGGGTACCATTGGTGATTTCAAAATTAGTGTTTGTGTGAGGAATTTTCCTATTGCTGGAGGGCCAACAAGAAGCTAGGTTGGGGGGCAAAATGATGAGCTGAAATAATAGCTCTTTTTGTGTTCATATTTGTTATGTTTTCCATGGTTTAAATTGTATAATTGGACAATGCCGAGGGTATAGGGTGTGTCTATCAGATAATCTTCCT
The DNA here is from genome assembly GCF_030272615.1 of Cryptomeria japonica. Taxonomy (NCBI): domain Eukaryota; kingdom Viridiplantae; phylum Streptophyta; class Pinopsida; order Cupressales; family Cupressaceae; genus Cryptomeria; species Cryptomeria japonica. The sequence goes on along the minus strand of NC_081407.1, from coordinate 266,581,467 downwards.
AGAGGTTTTGATCTTGTGCGTGTTGGACATTAACTGAATTTTGTATTGTTTTGGCTAATATATTCTTGCAACTATGTGAATTATTATGATAAATTTATATGTGGATGAATGGATGTTATGGTTGATAGAAAATGGATATGTATGTGTTTGTGTGCACTAACTCATGATGCAAGAATTATTAAGTAGCAACAGATGAGGTCAAACCATGCTAGAAAGGAGGATCGTGCCATTCAAGTTGTTAAAGGTTAAGTCAAGGCGGTTGGAAGCATTGAAGACAATGAGGAAAGTTGGTAAATGAGTGGCTGAAGAATAGTGGAGCAATTCAAGAAATTATTTATGACTATCCTTAGTGAGCGGCAATCTAGCAGGAATTGTTGTGCTATATTCTTGGCCGTATAATGATAAACGTCCCATGATCTTTGTGGTTTACTCTTCCCTCTTTCTTTGTTGTAATAATTTTTTTTTGCCTATTCTTTTGGGAGTGGTCTAGGTAGTTAGTAGTTTGTTGTAACTTTCATATAAATAAAGTTTTCGACCTCCTCGCAGGGGTAGACATAGTTTTGGAAAGTTAGACAAAATTTCTCTCTATTTCCATAGAATGTAACAACTTTTGAGATGATGAATAAAGTGATGGTGTTTTGAACATATAAGGTTATTTGAGTTCTGGATATGCTCATCCAAGGGGGCCCACTTGGTGATAAATCTTGTACATTTGTTACGTTAATTTTCTTTTGCTATATTTTTTGTTCTAGCAGTTGACTAATCCTGCAGCCACTGGAACCAGAACCTGTGATTGTTCCTGTAGCCAAGACAAACAAAGTAGTTCCTATTTGTTAGCTTTGAACATTGATGATAGTTAGTTGCCTAAATTACCTTTTAGCATTAAGATTTCCTATAGCACTCTAGTCATTACATTTTTGTATGTTTATTTCAGTAATTTCATTTGTTGCAGTAGAATAGAATGGCTTTTACTAGAACTTAGTGCACAAATTGTGCTGGCCCATTTCAAGTAATACATCCTGGGTTAAAAAGTTAATGGAACCTCATCCATAGGAATGATAACTATTCAGGATGTATGTCAAATCCTCGAGTTAAGGTTTTAAGCTGATTTATTGTTTTAATTGGGAAGGTCAACAATCCCATCACATTATTCATCTTTGAATCAGCTAGGGCACTCATCAATGCTTCCTTAGCTCTTATGTTATGTTCAACATCCTTGATCTCATTTGTAGTAACCAACCCATTCTGAGGAACAATATAGGAATTCTTTATAATCTTCCAATAATCTTCTCCAAGACACTTCAAATGACACTCCATTTGATCCTTCCATACAGTGTAATTGCTTGCATATAATCGTGGACTCTCTTTCTTGAAATCATAGGTTGCCATCCTAGATCTCCTTAAGTAGTCAAGCTTCTTCTAGAGGATCTAGCTTTGATACCAATTGTTGGCAACAAAAATGAAGGAAAATTAAGAGGGGGGGTGAATTAGTTCTCACTAGATTAAACAATTTAAACATGCCATCAAATTTGATCAACAATAGCAAGAACAAAGATAAACATAATAAAAAAACACACATAACAACAATATTTTTGATGTGGAAAATCCGATTAAGTGAAAAACCACGGTGGGAACCTACCCACAATAAGATGATACTCTGCAGTAGTATATGTAAATATTACAATGGGAAATGCACATGTATTCAAGCACACTACCTAGAGTTCATTGCTCAAAATATGATAACTTGGAAGGCTACAACCCTTAGGGAAGGTTCACTACCTTACAAGAATATTCAGACAACAATGCGGTTTAGATGAACTGAAAGAATAGCATCTCCAAATGCATGATGACAGTTCTGTTTAAGCACAATTGTCTGCCCTGCAACAAATTCTGCTCTACACCTCACACCGAAAGATAAATTTGCTTGTTTGCACATACACCACTCTTTGATAATGAAAACACAACACCTATATCCCAATTACATGAATATGACACCTATTTATACAAATCATCAACATTGACTACAAGTTTGGCTCAACCCTTAATACCTAATTACAAAATTACATCACACGATACATAGAACAACCACCAGAAAAATACAATGTCATGAAGACACAGAATGGACCCAAATCAAATCCACTGAACATGCAACACCACCAAAAATCTCGCCAAGATCATCTGCAACATGCTACATCATCAAAAATATTGCATAACATGAATACCATCACCAGACCCATAAGATCTTCAATAACACACATAATGATCAATGTGGACAAATAAAACAAATAGGACACGGTTAGGAAACACCAACAAGCACATTATAACCATCAGAAATAACTGCACCAACACCATTTAATCAAGTCTTCATCGATCAACGCACTGATACTCAAGAACACTCAACAACAACTGGGACTAGAAAGATAACTTGCAGAGAACCAAATCATGAACCATCTAAATTGAAGATACAGACAAACATCCCAAACATTCTCCCAAATCCGCAACTTAATATATAATCATTTCAGAGCACAATAGATCAAATACCAGAACACTGCAACACTAAACACAGAAAAGCCAATCCTCATACCATAATCCATAACTAGATCAAATCAACACATATCATCATGAAACCAACACTAAATCAAGTATCTCTAGTTGATTCAACATATCAAATAGATAAACCAACTAGATCAACTCTCTACAATCATCAGAACACCAAAACAACTCTCTGCAACACCGGAACACAAGAATATGTTGACATCAAGGACAACATAGCCTAGCAGCAACAATATCCAACACAAGTTGCGCTGGAATAACTCAACTTGATTTGGCTCAAGTATGTCCTAAGGGAATGTTTTAATGAGATGCCGCCATCTTTGAAGGATGTTGGCGAAGGTTTCTTTGGGTCTCTGCTTTGTGTTGCACAGGTCCATCATAGAAGCATCATTCTCAATATTATAGGCATAATGAGCCAAAAAAATTTCAGCCAAGTTGGGGAATGATGTGATGGAGCCCTGGGGTAGAGTGGAAAATTAAGCGAGGGCCTCTTCAGAAATAATTTTCGGGAAAAGTCTCCTGAGATATATGTCACTATAGGCGACCTCTTGACATAGGATGTAAAATTCACGAACATGATGTCTAGGATCACCCTCGCCTTTGTACTTTTTAAACTTGGGCATCTCAAAACTTGGTGGATATGGAGTGACTAAAATGGATGGATCGTAGGGACACAAATATATTTCCTTGAAAGAGTAATGTCTCTTATTTGCCCCTTCCTTGAGGTTTTTGATGAGTTCCTTCATGTCTTGAATCTCTTTTAGGAGATTAGGTTGTTGATTAGGGACATTAGGGACGCATTGATTCATGTTGGAAATTGGGATTTGATGAGATGAGGAGGGGATTCCACCACCATCACCAATGTATTGATATAAAGAGCAGGGAGGTTGTGAAGTGCTTGGAGCTTGCGACCCTCGAATTGTGGTAGCGAGAGGTAAGCTTGTGTTGACATAATTAGCTGCGTTGTGGGGGGGTGGATGATCTTGGTGGATTAGAAATGTTAGGGGGAATAGAAAGAAGAGATAAAGTAGTGGTCAAAATAGATGAAGTAGGTGGTGGATGAAGAATAGGATCAATGATGAAATTTTTTGTGAGGTCACCTTCCGATGGTATGTCAAGAATGGATCTATCAAAACCTGGGGGTAGCCATGCCCCTTGCATGATGAGCTCATCTACAAGTCTATTGACGTCATATTTGAATAATCTCTCCATCATGTCTTGATTGTAAGGGTCATTTATGAATGATTGGACACGTGGAGAAAGGTTAGGTTGGTCAATGAGTTGCTCCTCTTTGGGTTGAGGATCTTGAGTGAAAGGGTTTCTATAATCAAGCATATTATCATTGTTGCCTTGGGCAGCCATCTTTTCCTTTTGGGATCGAGTCAAGACCATGCATAGGTGACCTTGAGAATGAAATGAAATTGATGCAAGATTTAGACAGGTGGAAGTGGTGAATGAGCTTAGCAAATTTTTGATGTTGATTTGGATTGAAATTGATTTGGATGGGGTCCTTTGATTAGAACAAGATTGAATAGATTAGGATGACACCTTAGAAGATGTGGAATGGATGATGTGGAACACAAGCAAGGTGACAACTAAGTTAGGCACAATTTAGACCTTAGGATTAGGATCAATGGATTAGGCCTTCTCTTATGTGGGACAAACTTGTGTTCCCAAGCAAAATGGGGCAAAAGGATTATGGTTTTGATCAACCCAAATGACTAAGCAAAAGGTACTTGGGATAGATTCTTCCCTAAGAACAAAAGTCAAATGATGATTGATTTAGGATAAGGTCTAAATTCAACTTTCATAAATATGTGAACAATTGGATGAGGTTTATTCGATTGACTGATTGATTAGGATTAGGCTTGATTAAGATGTTTGATTGATTGAAGATAATGATTGATTGGATTTGATTGTGCTAAGTCCTTAGGAGATGATTAGATGAAAAATATGAGAGCAAAGGAAGTTGACTATGGAAAATAAATGCGGTGAAAGGGAAAGGTCACCCTAGGATGACTCAATAGGTGATGGGATTCTCAAGTGGGTAGGACAAATTGATGGGACCACTAAAGTTAATACCTTAGGATAAAGCACTTCTTTGTTGAAAGAAACGGGCTCTTAATGACTCCTCATCAAACTCATTGTCATAACCGTGAAGGTAATCATGGAACCTATGTAGGAAGGTTCTATGCTTAAGCAAGAGTTTGCAATTGATGTACAAGAATTTTTGACACTTAAGGAGTTGTTTATAACTTGGCTTCTTCTTCTTGACTTGACGGTACATGGACTTCTTGGGGTGTTTGAGGGATTTGGTATTATGACGCATGAAGAAAATTGATTGGGAAATGTTGTAGAGCAAAGACGTTGAAGCAAAACAAAGACATCAAAATAGTAAGGCATAGATGTTGAATCTCGGACCTTTGATAGGCAGAGACGTTAAATGACAAATTTTAGTTGGAAAATGGAAATTTTGATGGGAAAATGGTCAAAAGTAGGTCAAATTTGGAAAATGGGGATTGTTTGTCTACTCTTGGCAAGAAAATATTGGACAAAGTATACACATTGGCCAAGGAAAATGCTTGATAATAAGCACTCAAAGTGATTGGGGGCTTAGATTAACCCAAATATATTTTACTATTTTTTTCACAAAATGAAGACACGCTTTCAAACATACAACTTAGGCTGGAAGGTGGAAACCATTTTATGGGGCCCTCAAAACATAGAAATACCTCCAATAAGTGGACAAATAGAGATTCTAGTAGCATTGGATCCACCCCAAGATACTCACTTCTCAGGCATACTAGATTCTCTTACCCCAAATATCCAAGGATCTATGATATGGGAAATTCCCGTCCCATCTTGATGTGGTACATGAGGGGTATCTATGGGGTACGATCTGCACACCCTAAACCTTCAAACGTGGGATTTGGGCTACTAACACAAAGGTTTTTAGTATTTTTTTGATGGGTCCAGTTCAACAATGGTTTCACAAAGAAAGCCACTAAAGGCTTTAATTGATCTTATTGGTGCAGGGAAGGCCCTCACATACGTCAAATTCACTCAACACTTTGACCATTTGACCAGGTTTTATTTATAGTGTCCTGAAAACACACCACTCGAGATCACATTGGGAGAGTCGATATCCCCAACGTGTCCCAATTCAAAATACCCTTGTGGGGTGATGAAATCCCCAATCAAGAATACCCCTCTCTATAAAAGATAAATTTGGGCATTGTCAATCACTTTTCTCGTCACCCAAGGTCCACGAAGGAGAAGTGAGAGGATAATAAGTGTGACGATGGGTTTTCCCTACACACGTACAAACACACAAGACACGAAAAATATTTGTTCATTTTAATCCCACATGCAATGGTTTTCTAATCTAGAAATACAAGGAAAGAAACTAAAACTAGTGGAAAAATGATATTCGACAAGCGAGGTTGCACAAAACCAGTTAGTATTTTAAAATTCAGCCTTGGACAAACGAAAAACACCTACAAAAACTAAGATTTAGATCAGTAACCCGAAATCTCTAAGGCTTAGGTGTAGATGTCGAATGTCTACGCAAACGCTAAATGTTTGCACAAACATCGAAGTAGGCCTACCTAGAAAAATAGAGATCAGAAGAGCAGGAAAATGAAATTTGAAAATTTAAAAATTTGATTACTAAAGTATTAAAAGAGCAGACGTTAATTTAAAGCATAGACGTTAAGCGTCTACGCAGATGTAAAAAATATAAAAAACAAAGATAGTTAGCTGAGAAATTTGAAAATTTGAAATTTAAATCTAGGCAGGAGATTGGGTTTGATGCAGACGTCGAACCAGAGCGTAGATGTTGATGCGTCAATTTGACCGAAAACTATTCTATTTAGCCTAATTTTTTTTAATTAAATTGCAAAACAAAAAGTAAAGTTGCTATACTAACATTTTTTTGTTCTTTTTAATTTGTGAAAAAATACAAATATAAAAGCTCTAAACAAAGTGTTTGAAGACACTAGGTGGAGACATTGTTCCAGTAGCAAAGACGTCAATGTGTAGAACCTGCAAAGAAAAGGCACATTAGAAATTCAATTTTTTCGCGCAGATGTCAATCCTAGTTAAAGACATCAAACTAGCCAAGTGTAGACATTGATTTGTTGGCGTGTATGCTCTTTCAGAACCTACAACTTGAAAACTCAAATTTAAAATTAGTAGCAAGGGACGTGGGTCCCACAGGGCATGCCAAAATAAAAAACTACAAAGGTGCAACGGTTAGTAAACAACAGTATAAAATATTCAAATACTCAAATATAAACCATTAATATATCTTAAAAAATTTGTCTTCTCCTTCATTTGATGAACTGAAGAATGCACCCCTTCTCCACTTGATGATTATGGATTGATCTCCACACAACAACACAAATGGATGATATGGATAGATGGATAGAGTATGATTACAAATGGATAACTATGGATGCCTAAAATTGACTATACTGGGGATGTAAGGGATATGATTCTAGCTCTATTTCTCCAGCATAAGACTTCACTAAGATGAGATGAAAATGAAGGGGAGGAGACCCCAATTTATAGGTTTGAAGAGAGAAGAATGGAGGGCTAGGATTGATTTGAGATGGAGGGTCAAGATTGAAAGAAGGGGATGAAGTGGATTGAGAGGACATGGTGTGGAGACCAAAAGATTTGCCATCAAGGCATTTCTTATCTCCACCGTCCACAATGTACATGGGGAAGATATCCTCAAGTACATTGGGAAGGTAAAAAGGAATAAATAATTCCTTGGAGGAGGACAAGGGAATTAAAAACTCCCAAATAATGAGATGCATAGAAAAATGAAAAGGGAAAAGGAATTAAAAATTCCTTAGGAAGGTGAAAGTGCATAGAAGGATGAGAAAATTTGAAATCCTTGAAATGACCAAAGTTGGCGCATTTAAGGTTTGGAAGGTGGAGGGGATAAACCATTTATGGCAGATGGTTGACCTTGCTCTAATCAAGGTGATTAAGTTGTGCAAATGATTGAGAGAGATTAAGTGGGCTAATGAGGGATTAGAGTGCAAGTGAGAAAGTTAGGAGGATGTGACATGAGGAGAGAGAATGAGTGGAAGAATTAAAAATTAGAGAATACTGTTAATGAAGTTTCTAGAAGAATTAATTATCTTAAGTGGAGATTAGGCCAAGAATAACTTTAAAAAGAGGACTAGAAGAATTACATATTTGAGTAACCTTAGAAGAATGAGAATAATTAATTTATTTGATAAATTAATTATGTGACTATAGTGACAGGATTAATTAAAGTAATTTAATTAATACCGAGAAGAATAAGAATAACATAATTAAATTAATTAACTATGTAGAAAGGATAAATTAATTAAATATTTAATTTAATTAATTTTAGACGTCTACAGAATTAAGTTTACATCCATCAATTATCATAACACCTCTAATATTACCAACATTTTCTAAATCATAATATCTATGAACAATAAAATATTTTTGCCTTTTAGATGATTGTTTATTGCTTTTAGAACTAGGGTAACTAAGTTTACCACTACTTCCCTTGCCACTACTTTGATTATATTACTTAGATTTAGAAGAATTAACTAAACGGCCCAAGTCATCTTGACCACCCAAGGTCCTTTTATTAGTATTGCCATTTATCTCAAAAACATAGGAATGAAAGCTTAAGATAATAAGGAACTTATCAAATACGAATGCACACCAAAAACAACATGAACCATAATATAAGATAAATTTAGAATTACATCCTTTGGGTTAGTAATATGATCCCAAGCAAAGACCTTGAAGAAAGATTTACCAAAATTCGAAAAGATTTTTGTTAAAATTATTTTTTGTATGTCTTCTTCTTAAGACATAAAAAATCCATTTTACAACATACAACATAATGTAATACAAAGTTCTAGCTTCTTAACCCACACTGAAGACAATCAATCATCAAAGAAATTCTACAAAGAGAATGTATTAAAAGTAAAATACACCAAAAAGATACACAATATTTAAGCCTGGTATCCTCCTCAAAAACATCAACCATTTCATTATTAGATGGTAAAGACTAAGTAACCATTTACTTACCTTATGGGCTTACATTTCAACTTAATTTTGAATACACTCTCCATCTTACACAATAGATTCTAGGTTTCCTCCTACAATGGCCTCTCCTCAACAACCAAAACTTTTTTGAAGGATTTACGACTATTACCAACATTATTTCAAACATTTACATTTTATAGCAAAACAATCATATCCAAATGTTTCCAACCAACTTTAAAAAAACCTTCACAGTTCAAATTTAATATAGGGTACAACAAGAATTAAAGAGCATGATTTAACAATTCTAAATTTCAATATTAAAAAATTGCCCAAAAAACACAAGATAAAAATGACCACCAAACACCAAGTAAAAAACTACATTCAGACTCAACACATAAAAGAGATACAATAATATTTAAAATAATAGAAATAAATAAAAATAAATAAATAAAAGTTGGCGATAGAGGATTATTTTGTTTAATTAAGCGAGTCGCTGTATATATTCAATTTTGTAAATGATTTATGATTTTGGTTCATATATCATAACATAATTTTTTATGGGAATGGTACGATATAACTTGTCTTCTATTTAAATTGTTAAGGCATTCCTTTTATGACAATAGCAATTGTCATGTTTTCGTCATAAATCTTAAATATTTAAAAGAGAATAATTATTGCAATTATGATATTAGTTGTCATTTTATCCTTTATAAATTTAAAATGATTTAAAAAGATTATTACAATTATGATGATATCAATTGTCATTTTATCTATTATAATTTTTTAATATTTCGAAGAGAGTAATTATTGAATGTTTTAGAAACGATGACTTAATATTTTTGTAATTATGGAAAGCTTTAGAAATGATGACTTAATATTTTTGTAATTATTGAATGTTTTATAAATGATGACTTAATATTTTTGAATTTTGTGTAATAGAATCTTTGAAATTGAGTTGTATTATCTATATTTTAGAAATGACACCTAATATATTTGCATTCAATAAAGTAATAGGATTGTGACTATTTTCTATTTATTTCTCTTGTATAATGTATTTGTACATAATCTTTTAAATTTATTTATTTTTTTAAAATATTTTGATTATTTTTAAATATAAAACAACTTAATGATCAAAGATAAATTTTGACTAATAAAATTATGATAAATATTTATTATTTTTAATAGAAATAGGATACAAGTTTTTATTAATTATTTGACCTTTAAAAATATAATATTTTAAAAAATAAAATAATTTAAATTAATTTTTAATTTAAAAACTTATAATTACAATCTTTGACAAATAGTGTAAATAATGATGCATAATCTTTTGCTTATCTTGTGGTTGCTATTCTCATTTGACCTACTTTTTTTTAGTTTGACATGGATTATCAATAGATTTTTGATTTGGTAAATCTTCTAGATACAAAACATGATTTTGTTTTGTAAGACATTAATAATCACTAACACCATTTTGTCTACTCAAAAGCACTTGTACCTTAGTTGTGCCATAATGAGCTTGTTGTACCTAGAACCTTAGAAGTTTTTAAATATAACAAAAGAAATATCATTAATGTTTTTTTTATACAAAAAAATAATTTTAGGACATTGATTATTTTAATAGCTATGCAAATATATTTGTAAGTAGGATAGTTAATGTCTTGTAATTTTGGAATATGTTGATGATTATGATTTAACTTTTTCTCATTAGTATATAATTTTTTTTTATGTTTTCATTATTGACATTCTTTAGATTGTTTATATAATTTTTTTTTAGAGTGTTTGGATGTAGGTTAATGTAATTGGTAAAAGGGAAATTATTTAAGATTGTCAAAAAAAAATTATCTGGAAATTATTTTGTATGATTTTTAAGATTCTTTTAATCAAATAGGAAGTAGTAATAATTAAGGTTTCATTTTTTTAATTTTTTTTTGAGTAAAAAGTAATATCATTTGATTTAATATTAATCTTGAATCAATCAAGATTTCATTTGTTGAGTTGGAAATTTTTATCTATAAGCAAGAAACTTTGCTTTTAAATGAAACTTTGATAAGATTTAATGAATTTTGATAATTAAAGAAATCTTTATATTTGCTCACCAATTAATAATGTTATAGTTTTATTTTCCTATTCATGGTATTTTAGGTATTCTCAATGTAAAGGAAAATTTCTTGGTCAAGAGAATTTCACTTTGGTATAATAGTTTTAGAGTCTTTCCTAATATTGAGTAAAAGTATAATAGTGTACCTTATTATTAGGTCACAAAAAAAAATGTAGACTGAATTTTGCATGCAAATATACTTTTGTTGGTGACTCTCCTCCTCCTTTTGTTCCAAAGGTGGATAAAGGGGACAAGGGTATGGCCCCTATGAAGGATAATGGCCCAGATAAGGATGGATTCATGTTTGCTAAGCCTCGTGGCAAGGGGAGAGGCCAAAAAAGATCCCTTAAGGATAGGCAACCTGATGACAACTTTAATCATTTTGAGGTGTTGGACTCTTTGGCCTTGGAGGAAGGGATTCCTGTTGATGTTTCTTCTAGAGCAGCTATTGTGGGTATGGATATTGTGTGGGAGAAAAAGTTACATGTTTTGAGTCAACCTGATGGGTTGTAGTAGGATGGTTCCTCTTCTATCCCTGCGTCGAGGAATCCTTCTGATCCCATTGACTTACAGGATGACATTGTTCTGGTTGATTTAGCTAAGGAGGCATTTCTTGTTGTCAAAGGGCAAGGCTCCTTGTTGGGTTTTGGTTTGTAGCAACGCCCTCATAAGAAAGTTTATTATGATACTTCTTCCAAGGGTGGTTGCAAAAAAAATTAGGAGAAGATTAAATTTGCTAGAGATTTGTTGGTGGAATCTGGGGCTGTCAAGCCCATTGATGTTCACTTCTTCCAATTGCTTCAATGATTTTTCTCTCCTGGAATGTCAAGGGGTTGAATATAATCCCCCGACAAAAGGCTATTCACAATTTGGTTGTAGCTCATTCTTCGGATATCTTTTTTCTCAAGAGACTAAGCTTTCTCTTGATTCCATGTTTCAGTGTGCTCCTACTATTTGGAGTTTTGGCTAGTGTCAATGTATTGGAGCTATGGGTGCTTCTAGGGGTCTGGCCCTTTTTTGGGATCTAAGGAAGATAACTATGCATTGGTGGATCTCTAGTCCCTTTTCTCTTTCTTTGGTTGCTACCAGTTTGGAATTGGGGGAGAACATTTTGGTTACTACTGTTTATGCCTTGGCAGATTTTCAAGGTAAAGTTTTTCTTTGGTCTCATATTCAATATGTTTGAGCATCTGCTCCTCTTCTTCCTTGGATTGTGGCTGGTGATTTCAATTAAGTTTTATGTCTAGAGGAGAAAAGGGGGGGGAGTTGCCTTGATTGGGTCCTTCCTTTGTGCTCTTTTGTGATAATGTGGACTATTTGAGTTTAATTGATATTAAGCCATCTAATGGTATATTCACTTGGAATAATAGAAGAAGTGGTGTTGGGGAAATCTCTGAAAGGCTGGACAGGTTTCTTATTTCCTACTTCTGGGCTAGCGGTAGCTTGAGTACTACCTCTAAAATTCTTGACTAGAGGAACTTTGATCATTAGCCTATTAAAACTTTCCGCTTCTTCTGTGATTGTTTCTCAAAATCCTCTTTTTAAGTTCCAACTTATGTGGCTGTGGGACCCTTTGCTTCATGACTTAATGTCCCAGTGGTGGAGAGATGGAAGCCCTGCATATGGTACTACTATGTATTGCTTTGTTAAGAAATTACAATTTGTCAAGTGGTATCTTAAAAAGTGGAACAGTTCATGCTTTGGTAACCTTTATGTTATGAAGAGTAATATTCAAGCTCGCCTCGATGTTATCACTCGTCAAATTCGAGATCTTGGTTTCTCAGAGGATTTGGGTAGAAATGAGTCTTAGGTTCATTAATTTGAAGAATGAAAACTTAGGGAAGAGATTTTTTGGAAGCAGAAGGTCCATAATGATTGGCATCAGGAAGGGGATAAGAATACTACTTTTTTCCATAAGTCAATGCAGGCCTGTCATAATAAGAGTCACATATCCTCTTTGGTTAATGCTGCTAGAGATTAGTTGTCTTCTTTGTCATCTATGTCAAGAGAGGCTACTTTGTATTATGTTGCGCTCTTTACTAAAGATTCTCCTCCTGCTGAGGTTTAGGAAAATCTTATCTTGGGTTGTATTTCTTCTCTTGTTACTAATGACATGAATAAGTCTCTTGTGCGTCCTCACTCTTTGTCTAAGTTGGAGGAGGTTGTGTTTGGGATGCCTAAGGGTAAGGCTTCGGGCCTATGTGGGTTTCCTGTGGAATTCTTCCAAGAATTTTGGGATATTGTCTATATGAACTTGTTGGAGGTGGTTCGTGAATCTTATTGCAGAAAACAAATGCTTAAGGCTATGAATTATACTTTCCTTGTTCTTATTCCTAAAAAGGATGGGGCTAATCGGCTGGACTTTTTTAGGCCTATTGCTTTGTGTAATGTTGTTTATAAAATTGTCACCAAGCTGATTGCTGAGAGGGTTAAACCTTGGCTCCCCATTTTAATCTTAGATGAGAAAGGGTTTATGTGGCACGAAGACAAACTATTGATGGTGTGGTAGTGGCTTCAGAAGCTATTCACTCTATAGAAGGTTCTAAAGAGAAATCTATGTTCATTAAACTTGATATGGCGAAAGATTATGATCAAGTTAAGTGGAGCTTTTTGCATAAGATTCTTCTTGCCTTTGGTTTTACTTCTGAATGGGTTTTCTGGGTTTTGAGTTGTGCTACTTCCTCTTCTTTCTTTGTTATTCTTAATGGGAAGCTTTGTCATTATTTAGTGCATCCAGGGGTCTTCGCCAAGAAGATCCTCTTTACCTTTATTTATTCATTAGTATGGCTAAAGGCTTGGGTAGATTTATCAAGTCTTAGGTCTCCCAAGGTATGATTCAAGGATGGACTTGGGTTCATGAGTTGCCCAAGATTTCTCATCTCTAGTTTGTGGATGACACTGCTCTTATGGGGGTTACTCGCATTCATGAAGTAAAATCCTTTAGGTGGGCACTGGATATGTAGTTAGATGCTTCGGGTCAGAAAGTAAATGATCATAAATCTTCAATCTATTTTTTTAATGCCTCAGAAGCTATTTAGAGGAGGATTGCTGCTATCTTGAGGTTTCAAATTGGGTCTCTCCCATTTCTTTATCTAGGTGTTCCCCTTGTTGTTGGTCAGAAATCAAGGCCACTCTAGCAAGACTTGCTTGATAATCTATGAAGGAAGGTTAATCATTGGACACATTAGTGGATTTCTACTGTTGCTAGGGTTACCCTTCTTCAATATGTGATTCAGTCTCTTCCTATTTATTAAAGTTTTGTTCACGTAGCTTTGGTGTATTTTCTTAAAGAATTTGATGCTCTCTCATGCCAATTTATTTGGAGTGGTAATTTGCAGTCTTCAAAGTGGAGTCTTGTTCAATGGGAAGTTGTTTGTCGTCTAAAGAAGGAAGGGGGTCTGGGTCTTCGATCTGCTATATGAATTGGGCAAGCCTTAGCAACTAAATTATATTGGCGATGGTGTACAAGTCAAAACCATCTTTGGGCTTAGATTCTCAGGTTTAAGTATTCTTGGTTTTGTGATCGAGGCTCTGAAGCTCTTTTTTGGTCGGATTCTTGGGATGGTAATCCTCCTCTACTTACTATGTATTCACATTTCTAGCCCCTCTATGATAGGTTTCTAGAAGTTGGTTGGATAAGGTTATGCACTATAAGTGTGTTCGGAATATAGGCCTAACTGTGGGGTACAAATGGAGGGATCCTAGTAAATGGTTGCAAGGGGGTTCTGAGGAGCATTGGAATGAGTTGGCTCAGATTATTGCTTCTAGGGCATGCAAATATTTGGTTGGGAAAGATGTTTTGGCTTGGGGTAGTGCCTTGATAGGAAAATACTCAATTTCTATAGGTTATTTGGAGCTTCTTAAATAGATGTTTGGAGATATGGAGGATTCGTGGTGGAAGTAAGCTGGAGTAAATATTCTTGGTCGAAGTGTAATTTTATCTTGTGGCTGGTTACTCATAATCGGTGTCTTATATGGGAAAGTTTATGTAAGCGAGGCTTCCAGGGTCCTTCTATGTGTGTTCAATGTCACACTGAGGTTGAATCTGTCTCTCACCTTTTCTTTCAGTGTTCCTTTGCTAGGGGGATCTGACATTTATGGTGGTCAATTTGGGGTCAATCCCGTTGGCATGTCTCTTCCTCTGGTTGATTTTTGGGCCCATTAGGGGAGACCCCCTATGAAGACCTCTCTTCTTTAGGTGGCCTGGGCTATCAATCCCTCTTTTATTATTTGGCATATTTGGTTGGAGAGGAATTTTAGGATTTTTCAAGATAGTAGGATGGTTTTTTAGTATTTGTGGTGGAAAATTATTGATTCTCTTCAAGAGACTGTTCTTGGAAAGTGTGACTTTTTTGGAGGTGTGGATCCTTGGGAGGTTGTTGTTTGTACTCACCTTACTCTTCCCATTTAAGGAGGTACTCTACTAGTTGTTGGTCAAGTTATGAGGAATCGGTGTAGATACTCTATGTGGAGAATTAATAGGGAGGGTCATTGGACCCCTCCACCATAGGGAGTTTTCAAAATTAACACTGATCGTTCCTCCCATGGGAATCCTGGTCATGCTGGTATAGGTGGGGTTGGTTGTGATAGTTCTGGGGACATCCAATTTATTTTTATGTTTATAAAGACCTCTACATGAATAATCTTATGGATCCTATGGCCATCTTGTACATTGTTGTATGCAGCTCTAATCTTGTTTGGAAATGAATCATTTGTGAGTTTGATTCGTAGGTAGTGGTCACTTTTCTTAATAGATAGTAGTTGGATGGTATTGGTTGGAAATTATGACTAATTAATAGGCAGATTCTTTGGTTCTATGACCTTCGATTATGTTTCTTTTAGGCATATTCCTAGGGAGTGGAATGGGGTTGTTGATTGTTTGGCCAAATGGGCTTCTAATCAAATGTATGCCTAGAATATTGATGATAAGGGACATTTGCCTCCTAAGATGGATACTATGTTAGATTGTTTAGTGGATTGTGACAAAGCTCTTTAAGCTCCTTGTTGGGCAACCTATTCTTCTTTGTATCTTTCTTGTTCTTGAATAATACTTTTACCACTCTATTAGTTTTAAAAAAAAAAAAAGGCTTGATTAAACAGGTATGTTTGATTAAACTCTTTTTTTCTTTGTCACCACATTATGGTAAATGGAATCAATCAAAGACAATTTAATTTTATTTAAAATGAGAATACAATCAATACATAATCATTTGCTAGACAATAAAAGGGGTAAAAATTTATTGAAAACAGAGGAAGAGAAACAACAAAAGAGGGCAAACAACCCAACAAAAAACAACTACATCATAGAATTATCATGACTAACAAGATGATCAAGCACCTAAGACAACTAAGGAGAGGGTTGACCCCTATCCCCAATAGACCAACCCTCCCTAAAATAAGTAGCCCACTTGGCCAAACAACCAGCCACCCCATTCCATTCCCTAGGAATATGCCTAAAAGTGACTGATACACAAAACTCATAGAGCGAGAGAATCTAACGAACAATCTTCTGAAGCTGCCAACTAACACCATCCTAGCTCTTTTCATTTAATAAAGTCACCACAATCTGGGAATCAGACTCAAACACAATGTGCTACCAACCAATAGAACAACAACGCTCTAAAGAAACCAAAATGTCTAGAGCCTCCATGTAATTGTTCGTATGAAAACCCTTGTAGATAGAAAAAATAATTGAACTTGCCCCAAACTATTTTATGCCACACTACCAATACCAACATGTCTAGGGTTTCCTCATGAAGAACCATCCATATTGACCTTGAAGATACTAGGAGGATGAGGGCTCCAGTTACCTACTCTAGAGATCTTTTGCAGATGGTGATGACATCTATTTATGAAGAGCTATCTAGTCTTCTGCACACCATAATCCTCAATATCCCCCTAAAGAGGAAGATTAAAATGATAGAAAATATCAATCTCCCTAGAACTAGGGCCTCCAGACAAATCACATTTAGCCATAATAGTCTCCCAAAGAGAATGGATAATTTTCCACCATACATGTTGGAAACCAATAACACTAAGAGGGGGGGTGAATCGGTGTTATATCGGAATAGTAAATTTTAGCCTTATTAAAACATGCATACACCAACCAATATAAACAAAATTGAAAGAAGCAAAGAAAATAATAAGCCAATCATATAAATGAGAATCATAACACACATATTTAAACGTGGAAAACCTCAAAGAGGAAAAACCACTGTGGGATTTGTGACCCACAATATCAATCCACTGGCCATATGAAGAGATATTACAAAATATGAGGGGCTTGCACTTGCAGGAAGGATTACAGCCTAGAGAACACTTCTCAAACACAATAGGAGCCTCACTGACTACATAAAATTCCAAACTACAATCCGGAGAAGTGTGAACTGCTAAGATAGCATCTTCTATGCCACAATACAGTTATGGTTTAAGCTATGTTTGTTCTGGTTTGAAACCCTAAACCCTTTACCGGAATAACCCTTATAATAATTTCCTCACATACATGATCTCTCTGATATATTTTGAATCATATTACATTCACATATCCATCACCATTTCCATTGTCTTTCTATTCTATATATATTACAAAATGATCTATGAAACTGTCCTATATACCCTACACAATTTTTCATGCCTTATGTCGGCTTACAAAGATATATACAATATCAAATTACATGTCGGCCAAATAACATAAATGCATAAACATTAAAATCAGTTTGCCAATGCTAGATCCAAGATATGTCAGCCTCCAATACCGATAAACTTTACTAAACCATGTCGGCCTGCATTGTTAGTGACCAAAGAAATCTTCTATCCTGCCGATGCCAGTGTCGGTGTAGAATCTATGAAGTGTTTGTCAGTACAATGGATAGAATCAAAACATGAAGCCGGAACACAAAATCATGTTTCCATCAATGAAAACATAGTGAAACCAACCACTAGAGTGTCAATTGCAAACAATCTCCCCCTTTGGCATTGATGGCAAAACTCATCTGAAAAATGGTCAAGGTTTCATTTGCCAGTTTCATCGTACCTTGCTCCCCTTGAGCTAAATATGCAAAATACTCCATATCTCCAAAAATATAAAACTCCATAACTCCCCCTAATGTATAAAATTCTTTTTATTCTTTTTCATGTCTATACTACTCCCCCTTGGACATCAATGCCCCCCCAAAATGTCAAAGAATAAGAACTGTACAATGAATATCTCAAAAAATGTCTTACCAGAGCTTGACCAACTTCAAAATTTCTGGATAAGCCTTCTCCAATAACTCCACATAAGTATCCCAACCGGTTTTGAATGTGTCAAAAATAGATACAAGTCCACTTAATAAATGTGCAAAATATTCTTTCTCATTTACCTCTGTTAGTGTGGGTTTTCCCACCATATCCATGCATTATTTTTTGTGTACACAGAGTGAATCCAATCGGGGACTCACCAAGCCTCTCAAACTTCTGGCTCTTCTAATTATTGTCTTTCTTTCCTTCTCAAGAGCAGAAATTTGATTCTCCAAAATCAAAATTTGACCATCAATTGATGTAGTCAATGGAATCAATTCATCAAAAGAGTTAGCAATACTTGCAATTTTCTCCTGAATCTCCTTTATCTTTTTATCTATATTTGTTGTAAGTATTTTAGTATTACAAAATACCCTATATATGTTTGTATATTGTTTCAAAGAATTTTCTATTATGATTAGCTTCTCCTCAATCTTTTTCTTCTCTATTTCAATTACCTGATCAAAAGAAGCTCTCTTAGCTTGAGTAAACCTTTCTAGTGCTTGTCGGTTTGATATTTGCTGTAAGGATTGAAAGTCTTTTGATATATGCTCAATGATTACCTTAAGCTTGCCGGATGGGCTTGCTTCATTTTAAATCTTACACTTTGGAACCAATCTATGTAGAACAGTGATTGATTGATCTATAATCCCTTTATCTGTGGATCCCTCCTTCATCAGTTTTGAGCAGCCATCATGATCAGTTCAGTGGGACTCATCTCTGTGATGTTTTTCTTTTCTACTTGAGAAGTGTCAATTGACAATAATTATGGACCAACTATCAGTACCTTGCCGCATTCCCCTATTTTCTCCTTTGAAGTTTTATCCTTTATAACCTCCTCACTTGCACCGGTGGCTTCGCCACTTGGTGCAGTCTATGTAACTGTCAGTTCCTCTGTAGGAACAATAACCTCAACTTTTACATTTGTATCCGAAGGACAATTGTCCTTAATATTAGTATCATGTATAATGTTAGCTTGTTCATTCTTAGTATTAACCGATAGCTCAGTATTTGTCTGTACATATGTATTCACCCGAGCCTCAATTTCCACTATCTTAATATTTTTCAAAACTGAGGGTGAAGTACCCATAATCCCCTTTCCTTTTCCTTCAACCAGGGTATCTACAATGTCTATCTTGGTTTCTGGTAAAGTAAAGAATCCTTTGATTCTAATTTTGTAGTGATAGGTTCAACGTGAACTTCCAGATCCTTCCTCTTTCTTCCTTTCTCCAAGACAACATCAATTAGTGCTTTTATGTCCTTTGAGACCTTTTGTACAAATTTTCTTGATTTTTATTCCTATTTCTCTCTTTTCTTCTGGTTGAACTCTGTTTCAACCTCTTGAGTTTTCTGTTGTGCAGTACCACAGGGCTTCTCTGCCTCATCAATTGGTGCATCAATTAGCATTTTTGCATAGGCATCAAGAATCTGTGCATCCACCTCATAGCCCATTTCTTCAATCCAAATCTTTCGGGGCTTAACTACTTCCATGAGAGTTTCATCCTTCTTTACCATGAAGCATATGTCGGTAGAATATTTTTCTATAATATGCTTAGGTACCCTTACCCTAGACCTCATATATTTTTGAAATGCCTTAAAATACCCCCATACCTTATCATCTCTCTAGCTTCCTAATGTATCAATTGATTGTCTCAATTGTCTTCCTACTGGAATGTCAAAAGCCCATTGCCTCTTACCAAAACCAGGTGTATCATTCAAAAAATATAACATTAGGCAAACTAACAAGTTCCCATACTGGAAAGTACCCTTCTTCTCACCCTTGATATTTCCTAGATTTATTAATAACTCATCAAGCATCCAACCACATAGATCTAATTTTACATTCTCTCATCATTTTGTATGCAACCAAAATGCATGAACTGGAAACAAAATTCAGTCAGTCTGACTGAGTTACCTTATACCCCATGATTATGCTACCAAATTTGATGTCCATGTCGGTGATAGTGCTCACTTTCATGGATCTTTTATCTGATGTAGCGTCGGTGATCTTCCTCACAAAATCATTTGAAACCTTCTTGTCTGGATGTTTCCCTACTGATGGCAAACCAGTGATTGCCCGAATGGCTTCCTTGGTGATTTTGTAAGGTTTGTTCAACCATATAAATTCCCCATGTACTTTTCTATGTACATATATGATTATCTCATCCCCAAACTCCAGAATATCTAGAATGTTTGTAAATCCTAGTTCTTCAATATGTTTATATGTCGGTTTGATCTTTCCATATTCTCCCACTAGTTCACTCATATACATGCCCTTAATTTTTGAAGTTCCCAAGTCCTTGATATGACAGTGAATATATGCCCTAACATCCTCTACATACACAACTCCCTCCAGAACGCGAGAAAATCCTCCAACCAAATCTTCCAGGGTAGCCACATGTGGATACCGCTTCAAAATTGGCTTGGGGTAGTCCTTGACCTCTACGATAGTTGGGTTTGCAAAAAAAAAAGGAATATAAGATGATCCCACTTCCATGTTTAAGACAAATACCTGTTGATCACTCTCGGTGAAAATATCCAACAAATTCTTCCAGACGTTCGTGTGATCACTCAAGAAGAAATCTGATTGCCTCTCAATAGCCTTTGATCACACTTAGTCACTCTAAATTGCTTTGAATGTAGGGTGATTAACAATGAAGTGTATTTGACCTTTTAACCTTCGAGAAAAATCCTAATCTTCCATTGACATAAATGACTGCCGGTGAAGGATATCGGATCTCGCTCAGAACATATCCATGCCGGATAATCCTCCCCAATATTTGAAACATTTTCTAGAACCTCTTCCCAGGGCATATGCAGTATCTTCATGCATTTTGGTTACCCCTAAGGCATCTGCTTCAAGTACCAAATGATCTTCTTGCTGGTGCAGGAGTAGCCTCTTCGATCGGATAATTAACCGGGACATTCCCATCTGATGTTTATTCTTCAATCTTCCTAACCCATCTCTGAGTATGATCTTGCTAGATTTCACTAACCTTTTCTTTTCCTTTCTCATTTGATCCTCCATTACTAACAGGTGGATTTCTGCTTCTACAGAACTTAGCAATATATCCAACCTCCTTACATGCATAACATGTAACATTATTCTTTTGAATTGCTTTGCTAAAACTGGTGAAATTGCTTGACCTGCATTGATTAGCCATGTGTCCAAATTTTCCACATGCATAGCATTTTACATTCATTTTGCAATCTTTTGTCTTATGACCAAACTTATTGCATTTAGAATATTTACCAGGAACATAATCAGGGTTTTGATTTTCTCCATTTGTACATTGCCTAGCCATGTAACTAGATCTATTGCAAACAAAATATCTACCATTGAATTTATAAGCATTAAATTGTCTTACCGGTGTTTTATGGTTTTTATCTTCATTAGCAATACCATAACTCTATCCTTGCTCAAATCCAAGTCCACTAGAATCTCCAATCTGCCTCTGTCTCTTCAATAACTCATCAAGCTGTGTCAAGCTGATCTTGAATTTTTCTTTATACTCACTTGCAGTAGTTAAATATTCTCTTAGTATTATCATTTTTCTCTCAAACTCTTTCTCATTACTCTGGGATTGTACCAAATCAGTTCTCAACATATCAGTTTAATGAACCAACTTACCACATTCTTCAAATTTGTTCTTCAGAGATACAACAAGATTTTCTTTCTTTTTCTTTCTGTCCTCAATCTCCTTAGACATCCTCATAGTTATAACTTGCATTTCATTTTTCATAACCATGCTCTCCTAACTCAATTTCTGACATTGTTCCTTAAGTGCATCTTTCTTTTCATCATCCTGATTTTGCAAAAGTTCCTTCCTCCTAGCTTGAATAGATGATAGCCTCTCTTGTAGGACAAGACTAAATTCCTTAGCAGAATTCAATTCATCTTGTAGCTTTAAGTTCTTCAATCTTTCAACATCATAATCTTCAAGTGCCATCTCAAGTTGCTTCTCCAAAGCCATATTCATTGATTTCGGTTTCAGGATCTTCCTCAAGCTGTTAAACTTCCTCTGAGGAACAAAGCTCTAATACCAATTGTTGGAAACCAATAACACTGAGGGGAGGGGGGGTGAATTAGTGTTATACTAGAATAGTAAATTTTAGCCTTATTAAAACATGCATACACCAACCGGTATACCGGTATAAACAAAATTGAAAGAAGTAAAGAAACTAATAAGCCAATCACATAAATGAGAATCATAACATAGATTTATACGTAGAAAACCTCAAAAAGGAAAAACCACGGTGGGATTTGTGACCCACAATATCAATCCACTGGCCATATGAAGAGATATTACAAAATATGAGGGCCCTGCACTTGCAGGAAGGCTTACAACATAGAGAACACTTCTCAAACACAATAGGAGCATCATTGACTACATAAAATTCTAGACTACAATTCGGAGAAGTGTGAACTGCTAAGATAGCATCTTCTATGCTAGAATACAATTCTGGTTTAAGCTCTATTTGTTCCGGTCTGAAACCCTAAACCCTTTATTGGAATAACCCTTACAATAATTTCCTCACATACACGATCTCTTTGATATATTTTTAATCATATTACATTCACATATCCATCACCATTTCCATTGTTTTTCTATTCTATATATATTACAAATGATCTATCAAACTGTCCTATATACCCTACACAAATTTCCATGCCTTATGTCAGTTTACAAATATATATAATATCAAATTACATGTCGGCTAGATAACATAAATGCGTAAATATTTAAATCAATTTGCCGATGTCGGATCCAAGATATGTGGCCTCCAATATTGATAACCTTTACTACACCATGTCGCCCTGCATTGCCGATGACCAAATAAATCTTTTGTCTTGCTGGTGTCGGTGTAGAATTTGTGAAGTGTCTGTCGGTACACCATAGAATCAAAATATGAAGTCGGAACACAAAATAATGTTGCCATCAATGACAACATAGTGAAACTAACCACTAGAGTGTCAATTGCCAATATAACTAACCTAGCATCCTAAAAAATCTAATGATTCCTCTCGAGCCAAATGTTCCAAATAATAAAAGGGGACCCTAAAGATCAAAAAACTTGAAGAAATTTAAATAGGAGCTTGACCTCAACACTCCCATAATTTAGCAAGGGAAGAAGTATGCCAACAAGGGCACTTCCAAAAGTTCCACCATGAGTGCCAAATCCACCTAGAAAATGAGCAATGAAAGAAATTTTGGGAGATCATCTGCTCACTATTACAACACATAACACACATAGAAGGCCCACATAAAATTTTTTTGCACAAATTGTCCCAAGTAAGACACCTATTTTGGACCACCAGCCACAGGAAAAAGTTATATTTGGCCAAGGAAAAATTATTCCACACATGATTCCACCAAGGAACCTCCTTCCCACCATAAATTTGACAAACCAACAACTTATAACCTACAACAACATAATATTTTCCCAAAGAATCCTTTCCCCAAGCTAAAATATTCAGATTGGATAAGGAATTACAATCACGTGATGATAAAATATGAGCCAACTCTCGCCGAGCATCCTCAAAACCGCCAAGAAACCACTCATCCTGACCCTTCCATCTATAAACAATGATAAACCCAAAATGATGAATAGTCTTGTAATCCATAGTCCAACCAGTAGCCACAAAGATATCATAAGGAGGTTATAAATGAGGATACATAGAAAGAATGGGGGGATTTCCATCCCAAGAGTCCAACCAAAAAAGAGCCGCAGAGCCTTTATTACAAATCCAAAAGAGCCCATTCTTAATAAGCTGAGCACCAATTTTCAGAGTATGTCAGATCACAAAACCCCTACCCTCCATTTGGCAATGAGGAACATCTCAGTTATGAATGGATCCTAAATAATTACAAGTAAGGATAGGAGCCCACACCTGATGTTGATTGGTACACCATCGCCAGTATAACTTAGCAGCCATAACCTGGCTGTACAAAACTGTAGAGCGAAGGCCAAGGCCACCCTCATTCTTGGGCCGACAAACAAAATTCCACTTCACCAACTCCACTTCAAAGACTATAGGTTACCTCCCTAGAGGAATTGACGAGACAACATCAAATTCCTTGAGGAAATACACCAGAGAAACCTATATGAAACCCTAATAAAAAGGAAGAGCCTGAATCACAGATTGAAGAAGAGTAACTCGATCCGCAGTAGAAAGCCAACAATCAATCCAATGATTGAACTTTTGATGCAACTTATCCAAAAGATCTTGCCAAAAGGGTATAGGTTGATGACCAACTACCATAGGAATCCCCAAATAGATGAAAGGGAGAGATCCAATATGAAACATCAAGATAGTAGCAATTCTTCTCTGAATAGGAACATGGGTATTGAAAAAGAAGATAGAAGACTTATGGTCATTCACCCACTACCTTGACGTAGCTAAATAAATATCCAATGAATTCCTAATAGACTCACCCTCTTGAATATGAGACAATCTAATATGAATAGTGTCATCTACAAACTACAAGTGTGATTTCTTGTGAAGACCAACACCCCAATCCCACCCCCAAATCAAACCTTGGGAAACCTGAGCCTTTATGAAATGACCAAGGCTCTCAGCCATGATGATAAACATGTATGGTGAAAGAGGATCACCTTACCGCAAACCTCTATAAGCTCCAAATATCTGTGATGGCTCACCATTGATAAGAACTAAAAAAGACGTAGAGGTCACACAACTCATAACCCAGCCGACCCACTCTAACTTGAAACCAAAGGCCAGAAGAATCTTATGCAAGAAGCTCCATTTCAGTCTATCATAAGCTTTGGCCATATCAAGTTTGATAAACATAACCCTATCCTTAGACACAACCATGGAATGAAAGACTTTAGAGGAAATCATAACCCCATCTAGAATTTGTCACCCAGCCACAAAACCTCCCCATTCATCAAAAATTAGAGAAGGAAACCAAATTTTAAGCCTTTTTGCAATCAATTTAGTGATGATCTTATAAACAACATTGCATAGAGAAATAGGATAGAAAAAATCAAGCTGAGTAGAACCATCCTTTTTGGGGATAAGAACTAGGAAAGTAGAATTCATAGCTCAGAGCATTTTCTTACTACCATGAGACACTTGGACAACTACCAACTGATCCAACTTGATGATATCCCAAAATTCCCGAAAGAATTCAATAGGAAAGCCATCAGGTCCAGGAGATTTGCCTTTATCCATCCTAAAAACAATTGCCTCTAATTTTGATAAAGACACCTAGTGGGTGAGAGACTTATTCATCACATTAGTAACCATAGAAGGAATACAAGCAAGAATCCAATTTTCCTCCATAGGAGCAAGGGGCACATCATCAGAGAAAAGGGCAAAATAATACTATGAGGCTTCATGAGACATCACCTGAAGAGAAGTAAGTTAAATGCCCTCAGAATTAATCAAAGAAGAAATAACACTCCTTTGTCAATGAGACTAAACAAACTTGTGAAAAAAGGCAGTATTATGATCACCTTCTTGAAGCCAGTCAACCCTAGCCTTCTGTTTCCAGAAGATCTCCTCACGAACCTCCCACTCCTCCAAGTCCTTTAAGGCCCGAGAATCCACATTACCCAACTCAACAATGAAACCAAGGTCTCGAATTTGCTGAGTAATAACATCAAGGCACTCTTGAGATTCTCTTTTCCTACAAGAAAGATTGCCAAAACACCTCTTATTCCATATTTTAAGATGGTATTTCACAAATTGTGACTTCTTAATAGAAGAATACATAGCTATACCCACCACTGAACCATGAGGTCATGAAGAGACTCATCCCTAAGCCACATAAGATGAAACTTCAAAGGAGTATTCTTAGGGCCACTAACAAACCCAACATAAAACTTGATAGGCCAATGATCAGAACCCCGCCAGTCCAAAATTTCTGAAGAGGAATGCACCCTACCACCAACCTAGAAGAAAGAGACAAAAAATATATCTAATCTCTCTGAAATAGCCTCCTCCCCACATCTCCATTTATTCCAAGTAAAAAGCCCATTAGAAGGCTTGATATCAACTAAGCCAAGAAAATCAACATTCTCCTAAAAGAGAATAGAAGAAGGGCCAAATCTTGCAAGCCCATACTGCTTCTCAGCCAAACTAAGAATAGAGTTAAAGTCTCTAGCAAGGATCCAAGGAAGATAAGGAGCACATGACCGAACATACCTAAGATGAGACCAGAGCTGAGCTTTACCCTAGATATCAATAGGAGCATAAACATTAGTAACCAGAATAAATTCGCCTGAGTCCATACTAGAGGTAGCCAAGGAAATAGAAGACTGATTGGAGATCCACCAAACAGGAACAATCTTTCTCGGGTCCCAGAAAAGAGCCAATCCACTTGAGTACCCCAAGGAACAAATACATTGACAATGACCATTGGGCCACACAACTTGAGCTCGCTGAAACATGAGATCAAATGAAAGCTTGGTTTCTTGAATACAAAAAATATCTGGAGAATGAAAACTCACCAAATCCCAAATAGCTTTTTGTCAAGAGGGGCTATTCAACCCTTGCACAGTCCATGAAAGAATGATCATTTAAGGGGTTGTGAGAAGTGTGATTCAATAGGTTTCATCGACCCTAGCTCCACCAACAAATCCCCTGCTGCAAGCAGCTTCTCCCGATCCTTTTTATGGCCTCCCTTAGAATTTTTTGATGAAATTCTCTTATGAGACTGCTGAAATAAACCCAAAGTTGGCGAGAGACCCCTACTCTTGACAGATTTAGCAACATGTTTGGCCAAATTTGCCAAAACAACATCATCCTATAGTATATCAAAAGCAGTTGGAGACTACTCAATCTAACTGGAAGAAATAGCTTGAGTAGCCTCAGGGCACTAAGATACAAGAACATCACCAGTAACCCCCATAGGGACACTCCCACGTTCACCTCTAGAAGAGAGATCAACAGGAATACCCTCCTCTAAAGCCAAAACCTCAAATCGATTAAAATCCTCCTCATTTTGCATGTCCTTAAGAGATCTCTCTTACCCCCTTCCTTTAGTGCGAGGTTTAACTAGCTCAAAGCCATGCCCACTAGTTGGCATTTTGATGATTTTTTGATTGTCATTGATGGACACACACTTTCTTTGTGATGGACACACACTTTTTTGTTGTATGAGTTATGCTCAACCGGTATTATGTATTATAGTCTTTAGACTATCGGTTTTTTGTAGAAGATGTTTACCGGTCACAAATTGACTAAAGACCCAAGCGGTATGAAGACCTCAAGCAGTATGGAGAACCCAAGCGGTATGAAGACCTCAAGCGGTTCGAGGATCTCAAGCGGTGCGAAGGAACAAAGCAATAGTTAACATTTTCCAGTCTTCATTTTTGACAATCGGTAATCATTATATTGTATGAACTGGTATTACTCTGTGATGAGTTACCAACTGATATTTCTATGCAGAGTTATCATCCACTGACACTTTGGCGGTGATTTTTTGCCGTGTTACCAAATGTGTCTAGATGCACTGAACCTAGGAACTTGTAGTTTAACCCTATTAGACCGACATGAAATCAGTTTCCTTTATAAGGACATCACGTATAGGGTTTGTATGGATGAGAGATGTATGATATATGAGAAGGTTATGTATGATCATTGCAGAGAAGATTAAGTCTGTGTCAAGAGTTAGAGTGTGAAGATATTGAAGACTGAAGTAATGTTGAAATGCATTAACAATGAGCTATCGAGGATCTAATTAAGAAGACTATGCTATTGGCTAGATCACTCACTTGTTGATTACTCACATCTTCAACAAGCCTGAAACCCTTAACCAGGTAGGCCTAGAAAATCCTTTGTAAATCCTCTAACAAGGTGGTTCACAACTATGGATCTGAAATCCTCTCACAAGGTAGTCTTTAACGGACTTATCTCCTAATAGAGATCTAGATTCCTAATAGGATCTGTTCTGGTGAAGAACATTGTATGACCTTAACCGATCTGGTTTCTATTCTGCAGATAGTTACTTGTGAGTTTCTACTCACTGTGGTTTTTCCCATTTTGGTTTCCACGCCAAATATCTTGTTTTATGGCGATTGTGCTCTTGTGGGTGAATTACTTTATTTTCTATTTGGTTTGCATTTATCTTAACTAGTTTATTAGTGAATCTGTTATATCGGTTATCTGCTAAATTGTTTAATAGTTTAAGTACAATATTTTTTGGTATACTAATTCACCCCCCCGCCCTCTTAGTATTCATCAATTGGTATCAGAGCAACCCTTTCTATAAGTCTAACCACTTGGAAGGAGATATGAGGGAATACACTATGAGGGAACTTACTCATCATTTCACTAAGACAGAGAGAGCCTATGATGAACTCAAAATCAAGTATAAAGCCTTGTTGGCCAAGAGAAGAGAGCATGCTAAGAAACTAATGGAACTTACTGAAAATAGCTCTTCTAATGAAGCTGACATGGATGCCCTAGTTGAAGAATTTGAAAAACTGAATGAATCTAAAGCCAACCTGAGAAAGGAGTTGGAAGGACTAACTATCATAATGTGTCAAGAGCTTGAGAACTGAAGGAAAGCTGAAGATCTGGCAAAAGACAAAGATCATGAGATCTCTAAGTTGAAGCAAGAAATTAGTGCCCTCACTGCTCATCTCCAAGAGAGTAAAGTGGAAAAAGAAGAAATGCAAGGTGAACTAAACATGGCTATTTATGAGAATGCAACCTTGAAGGAATCCAATACTTCTATTTCTAAGGAACTTACTGAGTCAAAGGAGATACTTGTCAAATTCAATCAGAGTACTGCTAAGCTAGAGCAAAAGCTTGAATCGGAAAAACCGATAAAGAATACCACTAGACTTGGTTTCTCTAGGTATGAGAAAGGTGAGACCTTTGGAACAAAAGCTGGAGCATCAAAGAAGCAACCAACATCCAAGGATAAAGGTAAGAAAATGTTTAAACCTATTTGCTTCAATTGTCTCAAGGAAGGACATACTGCTAATGTGTGTAGAAGCAAGGCCTACAATAATTTTCTTTATTTTATAAATAATAAGCCTAGATCCAATAGATTCAATGGAACTGCTATGCATGTAACAAGTTTGGGCATAGAGGATTTGAATGAAGGTCTATTTTGCACAACATTGGGAGATACCCTCCAAGGACTCAAGGAGTTATCTCGGAACCCTCTGTGAACCAGAATCCCAACCGATATAATACCTATGACCATTGGTTAGGTGGCTATCAAGCGGCAACTAGTTGGAGAGCAACCTGTTTGATCTGTCATGGTAGTAGTCACACTGTTGCAACATGCAGAAGGAAGAATGGTAGTATGAATAATGGACCATGGAGAACACTTGGAATGACATGCTATCATTGCAACAAACCAGGACACACTGCCAGAACCTGCAGAATGAGAAAGAACCTATCAGATGATATACCGATCACTCCAGAAGGGAAGATTGATGTTGAAACTATTCAAACGAGAATGAGTAAAACTTGGAAAAAGAAACCTAAAGAAGTGTCACAAGATGAACCGGTTTTTGCACCTAGTGTGGAAGTCTCTGAACCGACAAATTGAGCTTCAGAAAAGCTTAGGGGGAGCATATCGGTGAAATATTTAAACCCCTAGTTTATATCGGTAAAGACCTTAACCGGTATACATTACCTATCAATTGACAGAAGACTTGAAGTGGTAAAAGGCAAAATTAGGGTTTATGCCCTAACGATGATGCATTTATTATGGTAGGTGAAAGGTCTGTTTAAAAGGATTTTGGTCATCATTTTCACTTATCTATTTTTCGAGCAAAGAATTTTCAAGTGCAGAGCGATAAAGAGCGATTCGTCTAGCGATTCAAAGTGAATTCAAAATCTTGTTGAGTAATCTAGAGATCATTTTCAATCTATCAAGTGAAGAACACTAAGTAGTAATTCAGCAACCAAAGTGGTGTATTGTGAGAGACATTGGCAAACCCTAAATTCTGGATTATGAAGGTATTTCTCAAATTTCTTTCTTATCATGGCTTCTACATTGCACTCCTATTCTAGTGTACCTATAGATTCAACTGATTTTATTCAAAAGAAGATGAAATACAATGCCATATCTCTGATACCCATCGGAGTTATAGTTGAGGAAGATATTTCAGGATATATTGATTGTAAATTGGAAGACCTAGGATCTGTAGTGATTCATTCCCAGCTAGGTCTGTTCTGTGGGGATGACAAGAAAATCAAACTTGAATATAGTATCTTAGAGAAGATGAAACTGCATAATGCAGTGTATTTTCTAGAAGAGTTCACAAAAGATCGCATTCACATCATCCTTAGCAGAGTGCACGGTGATAAAATGTATCTCAAGCGAACGCATGACATCACACCAGAAGCAATTCATGCCATCACCAGTTTCTGTAACATTGGAGAGGTACCAGCTCTAAGGAAGGTCACCAAGACTGAAATGACTAAGCTCACCGATTCTCTGAGGCCATCAAAGATGATCTGGTGAAGTATGCCTGCATGGTGATTGGTTACCGGGTATTCTATGCCAGCAGAATGAACTCTGTCCCTACCACTGTGGTAAATGCCGCTTACTAGATGGTCAAGGAAGGGACTGCATTCGACTTGTGTACCTGTTTGCAGAAGCAACTGTTATTGAACCTGAAGTCCATCAAATAGGATAATGCTCTAAGGTTCAGGTCTGGACAACTTCTGGTTGGTCTATTCTTCTACTTTCAAGGTTATTTCCTTGGAGTAGGTGATGTTGAATGGTCTGCTCACCAACTGGTTTCCAAGAAAATTAGGGAAAGTCTTCAAGCAGTGGGAACTAGATATCCTGAGGTTCTTAACAAATATTTTGTTTTATTCAAGCGGAAAATGAGCCAGAGAATGAGGATATCTGGTGTATTGTGAAGAAATATGAAGATGACATCTGCTTCACAATAAAGGTAGATGAATGCATAATGGAAGCAGTGGAACCGAGAAAGGAAGCAGTTGAACCAATGGGGTATGAAGTGATGTATGATATGTTGATCGGGTATGCCTCTACCCTGCTTGCCTCACCATTAGATGTGAAGAAAAAGAGAACATGCACCTACTTGGAGAGGGTAACACCAGTTGAAGAACCAAAACATAAAAAGGATAAAGTCGTGTCATTAGTATCTGCACCAGTTACCTCTGCCAGTCCAAAAATGACCAAGCAGTCACCTGCTAAGAAGAAACTAGAGGTTGTTCTTGCTAAAGTCTTTGAGATGAAGAGGAAGACAAGAGGAAAGAGGAAGAGAAAAATAAAGAGGAAGACAAGAGGAAAGAGGAAGAGAAAAAGAAAGAGGAGGAGAAGAGGAAACAAGAAGAAGAGAAGAGAAAAGAAGAGGAGAAGAGAAAAGAAGAGGAGAAGAAACAAGAAGAGGAAAAGAAAAGAGCAGCAGAGGAGAAGGAAGCTGAGAAAAGCAAACAAGCGAAGACTCCCAAGGAAACTGGTGGTCAAGCTAAACCGGTTGACACCACCAGTTTGATTGACCTTCAATCAAAAAATGAGTCCGAGCTACTGCGAGGCATCAAACTGGCACAAGAAAGAGTGGAAGAGTTACAGAGGAAGAAGGAAAGCGATGTCATACAAACTACGATTGACACCCTTACCAGTCTGATTCCCGATACTAACCTCCCCAGTACCAAATACTCTCTCTCCAAGCTGAAACTTCTTTGTACCATAGTGGATGACTAGGTACAGTGCTTGGAAGATGTTGTTGTAGCCACTGCCAAGAAGAACCATGAAAAGGCACTCAACACTACCTTAGTAAAGAAACTGAATGAGCTCCGGTCACAACTTCTGAAGCAGCAGAAGGATATCAGGGGTGCTATGGATGAAGGCAAATTACTGTTGAGTAAAATCTACCAACCCCATCTATTTTGTGATGATGTTCTTACCCAAAAAGACAAACTCCAATCGGAGTTACAAGCATATATAAGAAACTTCAAGATGCCATATGATTCATTCACCACATATGGGCAAAAAATTCATCACTATCAGCTGCAGACTACCAGAGTGGAATTAGAAATCTACAACCAGACTAAAGATTTGCAGGAGCTTCAACTGGTCTTATTGCCTAGACTGCAGTCTTCAAAAATGTTTTCTCAATCTAGAAGCCATCATGATCACTCAAGAGATGAGTACCATTGATGCTATGGAAGAACTGGTATTCTAGATGCAGATAGAAAGTGAGGTTGCTACCTCATTGCTTGAGTCATGGACATTGGCCATGAAAACTTTTATGCAGGATCTTAAAATCTGTTTTTGATAAGTTTTATTCCTTATTGTCATAAACATTGACTCTATTTTTATATATAAGGAATTAGGGGTTATTATGCATTACTTTGTCATTGTTGGCAAAGGGGGAGTAGTATTTAAAATTCTGGTGAATGTTACCATTTCATGTATACTTTCCTGTTCCCACTTTGGGGAGTAGTATATATTGTAATTTCTGCAAAAGGGATAGTGTATATGCTTAGGGGGAGTAATTTTGATTATGACATATTTTTGTTGTAAAAACACTTAGATGTCAAATTTTTCCTAAGTGTTGCCATCAATGCCAAAGGGGGAGATTGTTGGCATTTTGATGATGTTTTGATTGTCATTGATGGAGACACACTTTCTTTGTGATGGACACACACTTTCTTGTTGTATGAGTTATGCTCAACTAGTAATTGTTCCAACCGATATTATGTATTATAGTCTTTAGACTATCAATGTTTTGTAGAAGATGTTTACCAGTCACAAATTTATTGAAGAACCAAGTGGTATGAAGACCTCAAGCAGTATGGAGAACCCAAGCGGTATGAAGACCTCAAGCAGTATGGAGAACCCAAGCGGTATGAATACCTCAAGCCATTCGAGGATCTCAAGCGGTGCGAAGGAACAAAGGGGTAGTTAACATTTTCTAGTCTTCATTTTTGACAACTGGTAATCGGTATATTGTATGAACTGGTATTACTCTGTGATGAGTTATCATCCACCGACACTTTGGCGGTGATTTTGTGCCATGTTACCAAATGTGTCTAGATGCACCAAACCTAGGAACTTGTAGTTTAATCCTATTGGACCGACATGAAATCATTTCCTTTATAAGGACATCATGTCTAGGGTTTGTATGGATGAGAGATGTATGATATATGAGAAGGTTATGTGCGATCATTGTAGAGAAGATTAAGTCTGTGTGAAGAGTTAGAGTGTGGAGATATTGAAGACTGAAGTAATGCTAAAATGCATTAACAATGAGCTATCAAGGATCTTATTAAGCAGACTGTGCTATTAGCTAGATCACTCACTTGTTGATTACTCACATCTTCGACAAGTCTGAAACCCTTAACCGGGTAGGCCTAGCAAAGCCTTTGTAAATCCTCTAACAAGGTGGTTCACAACTATGGATCTGAAATCCTCTCACAAGGTAGTCTTTAACATGACTTATCTCCTAACAGAGATCTCGATTCCTAGTAGGATCTATTCTGGTGAAGAACATTGTATGACCTTAACTGATCTGGTTTCTATTCTGCAGATAGTTACTTGTGAGTTTCTACTCACTGTGGTTTTTCCCATTTGGGTTTCCACGTCAAATATCTTGTGTTATGGTGATTGTGCTCTTGTGGGTGAATGCTTTATTTTCTATTTGGTTTGCATTTATCTTAACCAGTTTATTAGTGAATCTGTTATACTGGTTATCTGCTAAATTGTTTAAGAGTTTAAGTACAATATTTTTTGGTATACTAATTCACCCCCCCTCTTAGTATTCATCACTTAAGAGATCTCTCTTACACCCATCCTTTAGTGTGAGGTTTAACTGACTCAAAGCCATGCCCACTAGAGCCTCCCATTTGCACAAGAGCCTTACCCTTATCTCCCTTATCCTCTGCCACATGCAAGGGATTAGAGGAAAAATTTCCTGCAGGAGGTCGACTAACCCAAGGAAACTAACATTGAAGATGTCCATATTCATGACAAACTCTACACCTGAATAGAAGAGACCCATAATCGAGCTGTTGAACCCAAGACAATGAACCTAAACAAATCTCCAATGAATCCAACAAAGGATTATTCAAATCCACTTCAATGCAAATACAAGAAAATGAGAATACCTTTTTCTTCAAATTTTGTTAAGAAATGGCAGTCAACTTCCAAAGTAACTCAATAATCCAACGTAGAATATCCTCTCTCCAAAACTCCAGAGGTTACCTCACAAGACGAACCCAAACTGGAACACAAGAGGGAAAATCTTCAGCTGGGTTAAAACCCATATGCCATGGTTTAATAAATAAGACAACTTGATTCCTATCAACCATGCTAGAGAAAAAAACCATGAAATAACTATTAGCTGCCAACATAATCTCCATATCACCTTCAACTTTCCATGACTGTCTAATCCAAGCTTCCAAATTAGATAGAGAAATGCGGATCCCAAGGAATTTACATATCAAAGCATGATTACTGCAATACACCACATCCTCCACAACGGATTTAGGAGGAATAACCAACATAGGGTGATCTTGACTCCTTGATAGACACCCATTAACTTTCTTAACTTGGGCCCCTCTCCACCAAAAAATGAGTCTGAGGGACTCACATGCACACCCTAAAATGAGCCATTATGCTTCCTTGCCTTGGAAATCACTAACGTGGAAGACACCGGCCTCCCATCCATAGAAGATAGAAATAAAAAAGAGGCAGAAAAATCTTAGCAAAGAACCTCGAGCACTAAACCCCAAACACCGAACCATTGTCTGAAGCACACAAAATGACACTTGCAACCCACAAAGAAATCCCACCCACGTAGCGATTAGAAAAAAAAAAAAAAAAAAAAAAAAACCCTCCATGCACAAAACCTACATAATTGTTTTTATTAAAGGTGAAATAGGTTTTGAAGGGACCCCAAAACCCTTAACACAATGATTAACAACAGACCTAAAGTGTGTAGTGAACCAACAACCACATGATTTGAAGGGGTCTTAACACCCTATACACAACAAGATGACAATCAAAATAAAACAAAACAACTAAACAATGGTTGAATTTTTCCTATCAACCCTCACACCCTTAGCCCCCCCCCCTAGAAAAACCCTCCATGCATAGAGCCTACATAATTGTTTTTATTAAAGGTGAAACAGGTTTTGAAGGGACCCCAAAACCCTTAACACAATTATTCACAATAGGCCTCAAGTGTGTAGTGAACCAACAACAACATGGTTTGAAGGGGTCTTAACACCCTATACACAACAAGATGACAATTGAAATAAAACAAAACAACTAAATAATGGTTGAATTTTTCCTATCAACCCTCACACCCTTAGCCCTAGGACGGGACAATGAAACTAATTTAGGAAGGCATCTCTTCCTTCTTTGTATAGTCATCTAAGAAACATCTTCATCCAAATCAATAGATTGGGGAGAAGGGACGTTGTCCTCCACCATCACCAAGGGACCTACATGTGAACTGGACAAAGTAAAATTCAATGGAGAAGAAAGCTCCATCAACTTAGCAACAACACAATGTTGGAATTTGCATTAAGATTGCATTAATGAAGTTTAAGTGTTGTCATTGATGTCAATTGTAACTAGTAATGGAGTTGTAATGCAACCGATAGTTGAGCTAGTGAAGGAAACTGATATTACTATAGAAGTAGTGAGATCAACCGGTAACCCTACCTGTTGATATGTCGAACCTTAACCGATGGATGGCAAATTGGTTGTGTTGACCTATGATCAAATGGCAATCATAGATGATTATGCCACGTATGCATGATGCACATGATGATTTTCAAAGTGGTATTGGTGCGTAGAGAACTATTTTATCTTGGGAATGAGTGAGTGCATTGCATGAAGTGGAAACCACGTGATCAGTTACAGGATTCAATGAGCGGTGATCAAGGAGAGGTCAAGGTTGACTTGTACAATATACAGATGATTGCTATGTAATCCAACATTCATGTTTGACTCGATTTGTTTGTAATCTCTATGAAATCTTAGGTCTTGTGATGCGTTACCAACCTATTGTTTTTCTTATAAGGTCGATGAGTTATTTTGTTGTAGTGTTGGCAATTTTGGTTAAGTGTTAGTGTGATTGATTGTCTAACCAAAAGGAGTATTTGTAGTTCTTTTGAAGGAAGATAGGAGCATGAAAAGGATCTGATCAAGTAGAGTAGTGCTATTTACCAGATCAACAAAACCATGTTGCTCTCTAACAATTACAATAGTTAAATCCCTTAACTAGGTAAGCTTTAATAGGCTTAGTGTTCTATAAATCCTCTAACCAGGTGATTCATTAGCTTGGATTTCAAATCCTCTATCGAGGTTACTCCTAACAGGGTATTGCCTTTAACAGGGTATTGTAGTCAATCCCTTAATCGGGTGGTCCTTAACCGGATCTGTTCCTAACAGGACATTTTTGTAAAGATTCTAACAAGGCTTGGCTCCTAATAGGGTGAACTTCAGAAGAGTTCAGAATACTTGTGGGTATTCATCCCCACTGCGGTTTTTCCCATTTGGGTTTCCATGCCAAAAATTATTGTGTCAAGTGGTGAATGGTTTTTGTGGTTATGTTTTGATATGGTTAATTTGTTTAATTGGTAAAGCCACTTAGATGTGTTGAGATGATCAATAGTGATCTCAAATGTGCTTTTACTATTGTTAGTAAAGTGGTTTAATATTTTGGTTAAAAGGTTTGAGATTTTTTAGATCTGTTACATTGTTATTTTGGTATGCTAGTCAACTGGTAAACTTGATAGTGTTGTTGTAGTTTGTAGTTCAGTGTTTGAACTAGTTAGTTCAAAGATTAATTTATGGGTTGGGTTTTGAGTTTGGTGAAAGTTTAGTTTGTTTTCTATCTACTAATTCACCCCCCCTCTCAGTAGTTGTCTGGATCCTTATTGATTCATCATATCATCAATTGGTATCAGAGCGTTTCAGGCCCTCTAGTGTCTAAGCCTAACAACTTGAGGTAAAGATCTAGAAGAACATGATGAAGAAAGAAGGTTTGAAGTTCAATAGGGAAAACTACAGAATTTGGAGTGATAGGATGAAGATATATATCAAAAGATTAGGAAGTCAATATTGGGAATATGTTGTTACCAAATATACCTTGCCTAGTGGGATTATGTCTGATAATAAAAACAAGGAGAAACAAGAGAATAATCAAGCATTGGAGGCCATTATTAGTTCCTTGTCCGATTCAGAGTATGTTGATGTCAATGGTTTGGAGACTGATTATGATGTGTGGAAGAAAATTGAGGATATCTATAATGGTGACGAGCATGTAAATATTGCCAAAGAGGAGAGTCTGAGAGGTAAATTTGATAACATGCGGATGGTTGAAGGTGAGAATATTCAACAGTATGGTTAGAGGATCAAGGAGATAGTCGGTGAGATAAAAAGTGTTGGTGGTAAATTGGAGGATACCACAGTGGTAAGTAAGGTGTTGAGAACCCTTCTATCGATCTACGCTATCTGAGTTGCAGCCATTTAGGAACTCAAGTCTATTGATAAAACAAAGGTAACTCTTGACTCCATCATTGGTAAACTAACTGCATTTGAATTAAATAGTTTTGATGGAAGTGTTCAGAAGTTGGAATCTGCATTTAGAGCTTCAGTTTCTAATCCACCTGAAAGGAAAAGAAGAGAAGCTAGTCACAATCATGAGTCAAGATCCAACAGAAAAGTTGATGATGAAGACAGTTTGACTGAGCTTGAAGCATTGTTGGCCAAGCGGTTACCTAGAGGTACCGATAAGTATAGAGGTAAATTACCTTTAAAATATTTTGCATGTAATCTAATTGGACATATTGTAGCTAACTGTCCAAATGTAGACAATGAGCATAAACGTGAGAAGTATAAGAAGTACAAAGGCAAAGACAAAAGAGATTGTGTCATTGCAGTTGATGGAGGAATCATAGATGAGGAATTTGAGGGAGATGCAAATGAAGACAATGTCTTTGTTTTCATTAAAGAAGAGACATCAAATCAGAAGGCATTAGTCTCTTGCATGGAAAGTTCTGATGATTGGATTATAGACAGTGATTGTTCACACCATATGACCGGTGACCGGAGTAAGTTTCTTACTTTGAAGGAATATGATGGAGGTGTTGTGAGATTTTGAAATGACTCACCCTGCATGATAAAAGGAAAGGGAACCATTTCTCTTAACGGAAAGAGCAGTGTAGATGATGTCTAATGGGTTGAAGGATTGAAACACAATCTTTTGAGTGTTTCTCAACTCAATGATAGAGGTTATCCACTGAAATTCAAGAATTGAATGTGCAAAATCTATGGAAGCAAAGGTGAACTGATTGCAACTAACAAACAGACAAAATATAACTTGTTTCACCTAAATCCTAAAGTCAACAATTGTCGAATTGCTAAAGTAGCAGATAGTTGGCTTTGGCATCGAAGATTTTGTCATGTAAACTTTGATAACATAAGGCTTTAAGAGGTTTTCCTCAGTTGGACAAACCGGTGAATGCTCTATGTAAGGAATGTCAATTAGGGAAGATGACATCCTCAACTTTTAAGAGCAAATATTTCTCAGCAGAACATTTGCTAGATTTGGTTCATGCAGACCTTTGTGGACCTATAAGGACTAGAAGTATTCAAGGTGATAGGTATTTTATGATCTTCACTGATGATTGTTCAAGAATGACGTGGATCGCATTCTTGAAGGAAAAAATAGAAACCTTTAGCAAGTTTAAAGCATTCAAGGCCTTAGTTGAAAAGGAAAGTGGAAAGAAGATAAAGTGCTTAAGAACTGATCAAGGTGGTGAATTTACTTAAGAGGAATTCACTAGATATTGTGAAAACAATGGAATTAAGAGGCATATTTCTACACATAGGACACCACAATAGAATGGTATTGCAAAGAGGAAAAACCAGTCAATTGTTGAAGCTATTAGAACTATGCTAATACAAGGAGGTGTGGTGAAAACTTTTTGGAGAGAAGCTGTCAGCACAACTATCTATACTATGAACCAGATATTGGTTAAAAGAGGTAAGGATAAAAATCCTTATGAATACTGGTATGGTAGATCACCTAATGTCAGTTGCTTTAAGGTTTTTGGTAGTAAATGTTTTATCAAGAGAGGTGACTATATTGGTAACTTTGATACTAAGAGTGATGAAGGCATATTTCTTGGTTACTCCACCAAGAGAAAAGCCTACAAATGTTACAACAACTAGACAAATGAGATTATTGAAAGTGTTGATGTTCGAGTGGATGAGTGTCTTGAAGATTCAAGAGAAACTAGTGAGGAGAAGAAGGAAGATGAACCTTACATTTTGATTTTGGAACTAGAAATGGTGAAGCTAGAAGTTGGTGAAATGAATGTTGTTGTACTAGTTCAACTGGAGTAGGTAGATTCTACAGAAGATGAAGATACTAAGGAAGAAGAACCTGAAGATAATGATCATGTTAGTCCAAGGTATGTGAGACTCAATCAAAATCATATAAAGATGTTGGTGTGTTAACCAGAAGAAGAATTAGAGAGAATTCTTGTATGATCCCCACTATTGAGCCTAGAACAATGAAGGAAGCCTTTGGAGATGATCACTGGATCAAGGCTATGGAAGAAGAGCCTGACCAGATTGAGAAGAACAATACATAGACCCTAGTACCCAGACCGGTGAACAAAAATATAATAGGTACTAAATGGGTATTCACAAATAAACTGAATGAAGATGGATTAGTAGTGAGAAACAAAGTCAAATTGGTATGCAAAGGTTATGCATGGGAAGAAGGAGAAGACTATGGCAAGACATTTACACCAGTTGCTATATTGGAAGGTGTTAGGACTCTACTTGCATTTAGAGCATATAGGGGATTCAAAGTATATCAGATGGATGTGAAGTCAACATTTCTAAATGGAATACTAGAAGAGGAAGTCTACATTGAACAACCAGATGGTTATGCTTTGACTGATGCAAATGATATGGTGTGTAAACTATACAAGGAACTATACAGTTTGAAGAAAGCACCAAGAGCATGTTATGAAAGACTACATTCACACCTGGTGAAGATAGGTTTTCAAAGAACCAATGAAGACAACAATATATATCTCAAGACTGAAGGAGATAAGATACTGGTTAGTGAAGTGTTTGTAGATGATATCATTTTTGGAGGCAATGATGACATGAGTGACGACTTTGCAAATGAGATGAAAAGTTAATTTGAGATGTCATTGGTAGGAGAGATAAAATTCTTCATAGGTTTGCAAATTCAATAGATGAAGAGTGGTATTTTTATCACACAGTCCAAATATGTGAAAGAGGTATTGAAGACATTTGGAATGGGAGACTGTAAACCAGTTGGGGCACCAATGATTACATGTTATAAACTATCTAAGGAGGAGGATGTTGCATCCGTTGATGAAAAGGAGTACAGGTCTATGATAGGGAAACTGCATTATGTTGTTCATAGTAGACTGGATATTGCAAATGCAGTTGGATCAGTTGCCAGATTTTAGAAGAACCCAAAGGAGACATACATGGTAGCCACTAAAATGATATTCAGATATTTGAAAGGTACTATTGATTATGGATTATGGTATCCATATGCAGGTAACTTTGATTTGAAAGTCTATACAAATGCAGACTGGGTAGGAAATGTTGATGACATGAAGAGCACAACTGGAGGTGCATTTTTTCTTGGACGAAGGCTTGTATCTTGGAGCAACAAGAAGCAAAGTTGAATATGTTGCAGCGTATATGAATTGTACCCAGGCAATCTGGATGAAACACATTCTGGAAGGATTAAAGTTGAAGATCACTGAATTGGTAAGGATAATATGTGATAACACCAATATAATAAATATTTCAAAGAACCCAGTGTTGCATGCTAGAACCAAGCATATTGAGCTGAAATGTCATTTCTTGAGAGAGAAAGTGCAGAGTAAAGATGTGTTACTAGAGAATGTATCTACTAAGGAACAACTAGCGGAAATCTTTACTAAACCTCTCCCTAAGACTAATTTTGAGTATCTTAGAGGTCAACTAGGGGTTGTGCCCCTACATGAGGTCAATTAAGAAGATGTGGAAGACATCAATCCCAGAGCTTATTGAAGATCTTGAAGAAGGATTGGTGTAGAGTGGAGCTAATCCGCAAGGGGAGAAGCTTGATGCAGAATAGTGAAGTATGACACTGAAAGTTTTACTTTCACTTCGGCATTGTTGTCAAAGGGGGAGAAGAAATGTATGATTGATAGGGAGAAGAACTATAGCCAGTTACCAGATGAAGACATCGAGACTCAATTGAAGAAGAGTACATGGTAAAATGTAAACCAAGATTCGTATACCTGTGTATGTGCATTACTCTCAATCATCACAATCAAATGGTATTGATATTTGTATTGCCATCAATGCCAGAGGGGGAGATTGTTGGCATTTGCATGAAGATTGAATTAATGAAGTTTAAGTGTTGTCATTGATGTCAATTATAACTGGTAATGGAGTTGTAATGCAACCAGTAGTTGAGCTAGTGAAGGAAACCAATGTTACTATAGAAGCAGTGAGATCAATTGGTAACCCTACATATTGATATGCTGAATCCTAACTAATGGAGCTTGATGAATCAATTGTGTTGATCTATGATCAAATGGTGATCAGAGATGATTATGCCACATATGGATGATGCACATGAGGAGTTTCAAAGTGGTTTTGGTGCATAGAGATAATTGTTTTATCTTGGGAATGAGCGAGTGCATTACATGAAGTGGAAACCGCATGATGAGTTATAGAATTTGATGAGTGGTGATCAAGGAGTGGTCAAGGTTGTCTTGTACAATGTGCAGATGATTGCTATGTAATCCAACGGTCATGTCTAAACCTATTTGTTTGTAATCTCTATGAGATCTTAGGTCTTGTGATGTGTTATTGACCTATTCTTTTGCTTATAAGGTCGATGAGTTGTTTTGTTGTAGTGCTGGCAATTTTGGTTAAGTGTCAGTGTGATTCATTGCCAAACTAGAAGGAGTATCTGTAGTATGTTTGAAGGTAGATAGGAGCATGAAAATGATCTGATCAAGAAGAGTAGTGCTATTTACCAAATCAATAAAACCCTATTGTTCTTTAACCATTACAATAGTTAAATCCCTTAATCGGGTAAGCTTTAACAGGCTTAGTGTTCTCTAAATCCTCTAACCAGGTGATCCATTAGCTTGGATTTAAAATCCTCTAGTGAGGCTACTCCTAATAGGGTATTATAGTCAATCCCTTAACCAGGTGGTCCTTATTTGGATTTGTTCCTAACAAGACATTTTTGTAAAGATTTTAACAAGGCTTGGCTCCTAACAGGGCGAACTTCATAAGAGTTCAAAATACTTGTGGGTATCCATCCCCACTGTGGTTTTTCCCATTTGGGTTTCCACGTCAAAAATCATTGTGTCAAGTGGTGAATAGTTTTTGTGGTTATTTTTTGATATTGTTAATTTGTTTAACTAGTAAAGCC
The DNA here is from genome assembly GCF_030272615.1 of Cryptomeria japonica. Taxonomy (NCBI): domain Eukaryota; kingdom Viridiplantae; phylum Streptophyta; class Pinopsida; order Cupressales; family Cupressaceae; genus Cryptomeria; species Cryptomeria japonica. Next base: position 266,539,070 of record NC_081407.1, on the reverse strand, counting down.
ACTTAGATGTGTTAAGATGGTAGACAACGATCTGAAATATGCTTTTACTATTGTTAGTAAAGTGGTTTAATGTTTTGGTTAAAAGGTTTGAGATTTTCAGATCTATTACATTGTTATTTTGGTATGCTAGTCAACAGGTAAACTTGATAGTGTAGTTGTTGTTTGTAGTTCAGTGTTTGAACCAGTTAGTTCAGAGATTGATTTATGAGTTGGGTTTTGAGTTTGGTGAAAATTTAGTTTGTTTTCTATCTACTGATTCACCCCCACTCTTAGTAGTTGTCTAGATCCTTATTGATTCATCATATCATCACATAAGACCTCCCAAAATCCCCTAGTAAGGTCACAAGAACAAAAGAAGATTCAAAAAAGTTGTATCAACTTGAGGGAAGACACCAAGGATCAACAACAACAATTGATGAGAGAGAAGAAGATTCTTCAACTTCCAATGATGGTGATTTAATAGGGTGGAAAGTCAAATGGTCAAGAAGGGATTCACACCACCAAGTAGAAGAATTCACTCTTTTGCAATGAGGATAAAGATACTTAGAGGCAAATGGACAATTTACATAGAACTATCAACAATGAAAAAGAAGGTCCTCATAGTCAAGTGGGTGAACTAACTTCCTACCTTCCACCATTAAATGAACTCTCTATGAAGAGGTTTAAAGATATCCAAGTCCTGTAATCTATGAGCATAGGTTGAGTAACCAATGTTTAATGAATTATAATCCACCTTCAAAAAATTCTCAATAGAATTGCCAATCTCTCCAAATAAAGAACACTTCCAAACTTAGAGAGGAGTGACAAGGTAGTAAAATCCAAGAGGGAGAAAACTTGAGGGGTTTATCTTGTGGGTTAAAAGAGGGAAACCACAATATTAGAAGATCAATAGGCTCCCTAATGAGAGGCCTTTAGAAATATAAAACCCATTGATGAAAATTGAGGCAAGGATAAAGCCAATTGAACCTATACATTACTATGGTGAGATTTTATATTTTATTTTCAGCCATCTCTTTACCACAAACCACAACCAAAGGAGCAAGTGGTCATGGTAGCAGGTGAGCCTTCCCATGTAGAGAAGAGGGCATAATTAAACTTACCATGTTAGCAAAGGAGGGACCACTATGTGGCACTGCATAGAAAAATTAGTGACAAGTGTGGAATCAATGACAAGTGACTAATCAATAGTGAGTGGCAACATAATAACTAGTAAGAACCTAGGGGTGAGAAACAAACCAACAGTGAGAGGCAAAAAATCATTACGTGGTAGACCATTGGCAAGAAAATAAAAAAGAAGGGTTTTAGCATAGGGTGAGAGCAATAATGAGCACATAAATATTATGTGAGAATGCAAGTATATGAAAAGGAAATTTAGTTCTATGGAAGCGATTGGAAGAACCAATATTCTACAAAGCTAACCAATTGATTATAATCAAGGTGATGTAAAAAAATAACGATTCTAATAAAATAATCATTGAGGGTTAGGCCATAGGCCTATTTCTCAAATATTTTCCAGTCAGGTAGGCAAGAAAATACACCCACTATAGGAACTCCAAAAAGAACAACCTCCATGGAATATTAAGTTTTGGTCCTGCTCCAAAATGCATACCAAAGAGTAGGATAAAGATAAGAAAAAACATTGAAAGCTCACCACCCACAACTCTTAAAAACTTTTAATCACTTCGTTGATGTCAAAAGAAGAACCTAGAACTTGTTGAGAGTTCTTGTAGTTATAGGAACTATGGGGACCCTTGACATAAAAATTTAATTGAATGAAACTTCACCACTCCATAAAAATCAACAATCAATGATACATAGGGAACACTAAACTATTTTAGAGGTTCTTAGAACTACCAAAAGTTTTCACTCATAAAAAAATACACATATTTGCAAAAAACTTGATCAAAAATAAATTGAGGCCACCCAACAAGCTAATCTACCAAATGGCCACTTGAAAACTACATGTGCCATACAACTTGCCAAAATCAGCAATCCAGGCCTCTTTAGGATCAAAGTCGACAAAGAAGAAGGTTTTTGGAGCCACACTAAAGGTCAATGCTAGTTTCAAAACTAGAATAAAATCCAAAAGCAAACACTTAAAACTTTTATTTCTTTGTCAGTGTGCACATAAAGAATGTAAACAAACTTTGTGATATAATTTCTAAGGCATGAAGGAAAAATCAACATTCAATGGTAGGGAGGGAACTAAGAACCCATCAATAGTTTTGATGGTTATCAAAACTACCATTTGCATTGACAAAGGTTTCTATTTAACCAAGGAAACCTTTTATCAAACATAACTTGCACAAATTAAATCCAAATTTTGGCAAACTTGAAACATGGGTACTCATTAGGTTATTCTACAAGATAGAGAGTAGAAATAATTCCAATACTTAACCAGTTTATAGATTTTTGAGTTTTGAGGAACTAACTAGAAAATGAGAGAGGAACACACAATTAGAGGTAGACTTATAGATGATGACCTTTACAGACTATCTTAGATTAGTTATCTATGAAGGCTCATAGAACGAGAACACAAAGAGGGAAAATAGAGTAAAAAAGAGGAACACAAATTTGAGCTACAACAAGAATGTAATGGTACATAGCTAGAAGTTTGATGTAGATATATTATGACAAATGGCTATAAATGATATGTCAATATCTAGGTATTAGGAATGATAGATAAATTTGTTGAGGTAAAAAAATCATTATCCATATCACCATGTGTCACTTCCATGACTATTATCTATTGATTGTGCAACTTTAGATCTAACTTGCACAACTACTTGAATTTGAGATCAATAGACATAGATCTAATCTTTGTTCTTTTTTTGTTATTGCATCTAAGTTTTTTTGATATCTATATGTTTTCTTGAGTAAAAACTTAGTTATGTGTGGGAAAGAATTTATTAATGACAAGAGTATGTCCCCCTTAATTCAAAAGCCTAGGATACCAAGTCAATTGATTTTTGAAATGATTGAAGAAAACAAAAAAACATGTAGGAGATGCTCTAGATAATTATGTAAGTAGGTAATCCATTAATAAATGCTCTAATTATGAAAACAAATGTAGCTTGAATGTTCTTATTAGATGATATAAAAATGAACTGGGATTAGTCTATACAACTCTAAACATGGAAAATGAACTATTTTGTATATTCAATACATAATGATTAGTTGGAATGATTATATTGGTTACAAAATTTGAATTTAAAAACTAGAAGTTTTTGGTTGATTTTTTATGAATCATGTAATTTAACTAGGTCACTTGTAGAAATTATAAATTTGAGTCCATGAGTGAAATGAGTAAAATTTAGAATTAGGATTGGTCCCTTGAGTGTGTAGATAGAATAAAGTAAAGCTTAGTTTGTGTTCCAAATTTTGAAAAAAATACACCACTTGTATACTTGTCATTACATTGAGAATAACCAAGTCAAAGTGAACCAAAAAATAAAGACGACAAGTGTAAGGTATACACTTTTAACAATTAAAAAGCATTTCATACTAAAAAGGCTCAACTTAAATATCTGATGAATAATGATGAACAACAGATACCCTAATTGGTACTGAGAGGGGGGGTGAATCAGTACAGGTAAAAATCTTCTCCACAACTTATCAAGTTAAAACAATACCAACTGATTGTCATCATTACTGAACTTAACCATGGAAATACTGGTTAAATACAGTAAGACATCAGAATCATAAACTGATAAGTCTGAACACTTCAACTACATTCAATACTTGATAACAACTTCACCCATAAACATATGCATGTGGTATACCACTAATACCATAACCTAAAACCTCTGCATGCATAATCTTTCAACCAAATAATACATACACATCACATGAAAAATGCATAACACATAACACACATATTTTTCACATGGAAACCCAAATGGGAAAAACCATGGTGGGAATGAATACCCACAAGCTTGTTTTTGAACTCTTTTAAAGATTGCTCTATTAGGAGCCTCCGGTTAAAGATTGTACAATAAGGTTTTGTTAGGAACCGATCCTGTTAGAGATCACCCAATTAAGGGATGGCTATATACCCTATTAAAGGTTACCTCGCTAGAGGATTTGAAGAGCTCAATGATCTGGAGTCACCTGGTTAAAGGTTTTACAATAAGCTTGTTAAAGCTACCCGGTAAAGGGATTTTCCAACTATTGAAATGATTAGAAGACAACAGGTAAAATTTTTGATCTGACAACAACACTACATGCCAAGGTAGATCCTTTTCAATTCCTCTACTCTGCAATCACACTCTGCAGTTCTCCACTTATTGTTCTAGCAAGTATCTCATCACTTGGGTACACACACAACTTTTGCCAACAACTTTACAATAACAAAAATCATTGACCTTATAGACAATAGTTAGGTCAGTAGCATAAACCCTAAGCATCTTAGGTTTACAACATAGGCGGTCCAATCTTGACCATCCAAACACATTGCATAGAGTATTATGATTTCAAACAGATCACAAGACAATCTGCATCATTCATTCTTCACCGCACATGGGAATTAGTAACCCATCATGGTCTCTTCTCATACCACCAAGAAGAATGGTCATTCCCAAGGTAGACTTCAAACACAATCGATCTTCTCATGCAAGATCCTCAAGGAAATCCTTCATGCACACAAGGCTGACATGGCACCTCAATGTCACTCATATCTCTTAGCTAACTCATCACGAAGTATCACTAGTTGCATTGTACAAGCTGGATCACAAAACCGATAACCCTAGAGCTGATACTACCAACCGGTAGTCACACTTAGTGAAACCTTGACACTGGTTCATTGCATCTCCTCATACCTCTTCATACCGGTTCACTGCATCTCCTCATACCTCTTCATACCGGTTCACTTAGACCTATTGACATTAATGACAACATGGGTATGTGCACAAAGATGGTGGTCAGAAAAGTGGACACCACCCCAAAAAAACATGGAAAAACAAGCAGCGCGTACGTAGTTTTAAATTTGAAATTCCCGCATATGCGCTACACCTAGAAAAATAAGCACATACACGCTGCTCATAGGAAAATGAGCATGTACACGCTAATAATCCAAATATAATCACGTACACAGTGCCTGGTAAAAAAGTTTTTAAAAAAAAACTGGGTCTCATTTACCCATGAATAGTGCATTTTTTACTTCATTTTTTACCCATTTCTTCTTATAAACCACGAACGGGGTGCTATATTTGTCCTCCAAGCTATGGATCAAGGTTATTTTTTGTTTAGTTTTGCCTTTCTTTCCCGTTTGTTCAATTTGTTTTACATTTTGAATTTAATTTCATTAATTTTGATTAGGTTTTTCTATTTTTTGTTTCAAAAACTAGATTCTTCTAATCCAGAACAAGAACAACCAAATGAACCTCCTGAAAACCCACAAGAACAACCAAATGCACCTCTTGAAAACACACAAGAACAACCCCCAATTCCTCCTTTTGACCGCACACCTGAAACACGAGAGCAATTAATTAATCAGTTAGGACAAAATATGTCTAAAATCAATAAACTGATTGTTAAATTGAAAACTTCTAAACTTGAGCATCATCAATCCCTCGCCACTAGCCTAGAAACATTATCTAGTGGTGCCATAGCTGTTTCCACACAAATTACCAAATGGAGAAGCTTTAGGGATAGGTGTCGTCAATTCTATGCCGATGGGCTATCATATGATGGAGTAAAAAACAAAAATATTAGTAAACAACAAATATGTGCCCTTTTCATTGATCCCAAAACTGGTCAGTCATTACCTCCTAATGCAAAGAGGTTTCCTATACATTGGTGTACCAATGTGCAGATGAAGAATCTTTTTTGGCAGAGGTGGTGGATGGTCTTTGATGATCCACCTTGTAATAATTATGAGGTGTCATTATATTTTTTGAGAAAAGTATATTGTGAGTTTGTGCTCAATGTGTGCCCAAACTATTTTGACATGAGAGAGTTCCATGGTAGAGGTGGTGGCTCTGTCTAAGATAGACCTGGAGCCCGTAGGTGATTACCCATGGAGAGTCGCCGCCCCCTAGCACCCAAACCCAAGGTGCATCAGGCTGTCCCAGTAGAGCTGAAAGAGTCGATGGAGCTACAAACTCTTCAGGTGGCCACAACATTGACTGGTGCCATCATCCAGCATGGGACATCATTAGCACACCCTATTGTATTGGATGATGAGCCATTAGGTGGTGACAAAGAGCCCATCCAACATATGTGTGTCAGTTGCTCAGGGATATGCTCGGGGGTAGATGATGCAGCCGGTGCAGATGGATCTTCATCTCATATGTGCATGATTTGCAAGAGTAGATGTCAGGCCCACACGGTTGAGGATTTCATGTTGACAGGTGAGTTGATGGACATGGTGTTTGCCCATGAGCCACAGACATAGGTGTGTTGATTTGAATTCATAGCATTTTATTTATCATTCAATTTAAATTTGTAATTACATAAATGAATTTTCATTTATACATCGATTTAAATTGAGACAAATAATATGCATTTCAAGATGCAGTAGCGGTATCCCATACTCCTCCCCCAATTACTACAGCTGCAACTTTGATGCCTGAGGTATAAATTTTGTAACATGTTAAAATAGAATAGTACACTTTGAATTCAAAAAAATATAATATATACTAACTATCTTTAATGCTTGGTCCAATTTTTGGTTTGTAGGTGTTGACAGGGGACGAAATGTCCTAGATTGATGACATCATGCTCTTAGCGATCGATTTTGGCCTACAAGGCTATATGGTATCGTATTTTGTACAACCCTTTTTATGTATTGTTTTTATGGAATATGCAAGTCATTTCATTTTAGATTTTTAAAATTATGTTTAATTTATTATCTATACTAATATCTCCTATTAATTTTGTTTTTTAGGGTACCCCCTCCGCATCTAGGGCTCATCCTAAGAAAAAGGATTCCTCGAAGACGCCAAATCGTAGGAAGAAGGTAATTGAACACATTTTTAGCTGTACAATTGTTTGAAAATGTTGAAATCAAGTATTAGTTGGGGTTTGTAGATTGATTAGTGTTTTTTGTCTATTTTACATGTATAATGACCATTGAGGTATGTGGATTTGTTGAATGCACCTGATTCGCCCGTGAATCAAGAGAGGGCAGAGGTATGTATCTCTACTTTATTTTCTTGATTCCATGATTACATGCATGCGTACATGTGAACTTGTGATATATTATAATCTTATAATTTTTTCATACAGGAAACATCCATACCTATTTCATCAATGGTGAACCCTCCTTGCACTGGAGAAGCATCTCAAGATCCAGTACAATTTTGTTTGATATGTAAAATTAATTATTTTTAACCTTCAATACTTATCATTATATTAATTGTATTTAGAACATTTTTTGTATAGGTAATAGTGACAGTTTCTACATCAATGGTGAGTCATCCTCAGTCCATTGGAGAAGCATCTCAGGCACAAGTATGTCATTGTTCTCTATATTATATATTTTAATTGTTTTTGATATATTTATGCTAGCAAATTATATTAATTGTACATTTAATCTACAATAGACCCCTTCGCGGTACGACCATAACGTGGATCCATTTAAGTATGTCTTCAAGAAAACTCATAAGAGTGACAGGGAGAGGAGAGCGAAGACATTAGCTCCTAGATTAGCCAATGAGGTAATCTACATTTCAATTGCAAATGAATTAAAGTTAAATGCATAGTTATGTTGTTAATTGTGAACTATTTTCTACAAAATAATTCTAACTTGGCTTTTGAATTGTGGTTTTGCAGCCATCTATAGAGCCGCGTACTGCATCGAAGAGGCTTGATTTTGATGATCCACCACAAGTTTAGGATCATATAATGTTAGTTTTGGTCATAGAATGACCAATACATGTAGATATATTCTACATTTTTATTGTATATCAATTTGGACATGGCATATGCCACATTTTTGTAATACTTGTATTGACTTGGCAGACATGCCTTTTATATATATATATATAAATATCAATATTCGATCCAATAAATATGTACTGAGTTCATTATTTTGTATTCATTGTATTTTGTGGTTGTCCTTTTATAAATTTAAATGAATATTTGCATATGTAATCAACAATATGTATATAAACAACAAAAATATATGATATAAAACATTGCAATCATGGAATATGATTTGATAAAATTTCTAGAATGTTGAATTAGCCCTACAAAACTCCTTTTATTTAGTTCATTATTGTGTATTCGCTATATTTGGTGGCTGCCCTTTTATAAATTTAAATGAATATTTGCATATGTAATCAACAATATGAATATAAACAACAAAAATCGATAATATGAATATAAACAACAATATGTGTTTGGTGCGAGAGCACCCTCATGCTCGCAATGGTCAAATTTTGTTCATCGTGTACACAAACTGATGTCGTGAGCACATCTGGGTGGGTAGGTTTATGCTAGGCATGCCCCTGTCGTGCATCCCAAAGTGTCGAAACGTCGAGAGTCATACCATACCGGTGCGATCTCTCAAGTGCCCTGAGTCCAAAAATTTGTCAAAACTTGATGGACTATTTCGTCAAATCCAGGACACATATGGTCGATCCGTTTGAACTTGTGGGGTCATGTGATGCTCCTATACAATGGCTTGTCTCGGTTTTTTACAAGTTGGAGCCATTTTTGATTGGTAGCATTTTTTCGCCTGCTGCAAAACCATCAATTGCATGCTATGCAAAGTTGCCAGATTGGCTAGAATTGATTCGGTTCATTGTGTGCACAAACCGATGTCACGAGCGCATCTGGGTGGGCAGGTTTACGCTAGGTATGCCCCTATCATGCATCCCAAAATGTCAAAATATTGAGAGTCATACTGTACCAGTGCGATCTCTCAAGTGCCCTGGGTCCAAAAAATTGTCAAACCTTGACGGACTATTTCTTCAAATCCAGGACACATATGGTCAATCCGTTTGAACTCATGGGGTCACATGAGGCTCCTCTATAATGGCTTCTCTTAGTTTTTTACGAGTCGAAGCTATTTTCGATTGGTAGCATTTTTGCGCCTGCTGCAAAAACCGTCAGTTGCATGCAATGCAAAGTTGCCAGATTGGCTAGAATTGATTCGGTTCATTGTGTGCACAAACTGATGTCGCGAATGCATCTAGATGGGTAGGTTTATGCTAGGCATGCCCCTGTCAAGCATCCCAAAGCACCGGAACATCGAGAGTCATACCATATCGGTGCGATCTCTCAAGTGCCTTGAGTCCAAAAAATTATCAAAACTTGACGGACTGTTTCTTCAAATCCAGGACACATATGGTCAATCCGTTTGAACTTGTGGGGTTGTGTGAGGCTCCTCTACAATGGTCTGTCTCAATTTTTTACGAGTCAGAGCCATTTTTTATTGGTAGCATTTTTTCGTCTACTGCAAAAACTATCAGTTGCATGCAATGCAAAGTTGTCAGATTGGCTAGAATTGATTCGGTTCGTCGTGTGCATAAACCGACATTGCGAGCGCATCTAGGTGGGTAGGTTTACACTAGGCATGCCCCTATGATAAATCCCAAAGCACTGAACCGTAGAGAGTCATATCGTATTGATGCGATCTCTCAAGTGCCTTGAGTCCAAAAAAATGTCAAAACTTGACGGACTATTTCTTCAAATCTAGGATACATATGGTCGATCCATTTGAACTCATAGGGTTGTGCGAGGCTCCTATACAATGGCCTATCTCCTTTTTTTACGAGTCAGAGCCATTTTCGATTGGTAGCATTTTTTCGCCTGCTGTAAAAACTGTTAGTTACATGCAATGCAAAGTTGCCAGATTGGCTAGAATTCATTTGGTTCGTCATGTGCACAAACCGAGGTCGTGAATGTGTCTGGGTGGGTAGGTTTATGCTAGGCATGCCCCTATCATGCATCCCAAAGCATCAGAATGTCAAGAGTCATACCATACCGGTGCGATCTCTCAAGTGCCCTAAGTCCAAAAATTGTCAAAACTTGACCAACCATTTCTTCAAATCCAGGACACATATGGTCAATCCATTTGAACTTGTGGGGTTGCGTGAGGCTCCTCTACAATGGCCTGTCTCAGTTTTTGACGAGTCAGAGCCATTTTCGATTAGTAGCATTTTTTCGCCTGCTGCAAAAACCGTCAATTGCATGCAATGCAAAGTTGTCAGATTGGCTAGAATTGATTTAGTTTGTTATGTGCACAAACCGACATCACGAGCGCATCCAGGTTGGTAGGTTTACACTAGGCATGCCCTATCATGCATCCCAAAGCACAAGAACATCGAGAGTCATACCATACCGGTGTGATCTCTCAAGTGCCCTGAGTCCAAAAAATTATCAAAACTTGACGGACCGTTTCTTTAAATCCAGGACACATATGGTCAATCCGTTTGAACTCATGGGTCATGTGAGGCTCCTCTACAATGTCCTATCTTAGTTTTTTATGAGTCAGAGCCATTTTTTATTGGTAGCATTTTTCAGCCTACTGCAAAAACCGTTAGTTGGATACAATGCAAAATTGCCAGATTGGCTAGAATTGATTCGGTTTGTCGTGTGCACAAACCGACATCACGAGTGTGTATGGGTAGGTAGGTTTACGCTAGGCATGCCCCTGTCGTGCATCCCAAAGCGTCAGAATTTTGAGAGTCATATCGTACCTGTGTGATCTCTCAAGTGCCTTGAGTCTAAAAAATTATCAAAACTTGATGGACTGTTTCTTTAAATCCAAGACACATATGGTCGATCCGTTTGAACCTATGGGGTCGTGTGAGGATCCTCTAAAATATTTTGTCTCAGTTTTTGATGAGCCAGAGCCATTTTTGATTGGTAGCATTTTTTCGCCTGCTGCAAAAACCATCAGTTGCACGCAATGCAAAGTTGCCAGATTGGCTAGAATTGCTTCGGTTCGTCGTGTGCACAAACTGACATCGCGAGCACGTCTGGGTGGGTAGGTTTACACTAGGCATTCCCCTATCATGCAGCCCAATGCGTCAGAATGTCAAGAGTCATACCGTACCGGTGTGATCTCTCAAGTGCCCCGAATCCAAAAAACTGTCAAAACTTGACAGACTGTTTCTTCAAATGCAAGACACATATGGTCAATCTGTTTGAACCCGTGGGGTCACGTGAGGCTCCTCTACAATGCCTTGTCTTGATTTTTAACGAGTCAGAGCCATTTTTGATTGGTAGCATTTTTTTGCCTGCTGCAAAAACCATCAGTTGCATGCAATGCAAAGTTGCCAGATTGGCTAGAATTGATTCGGTTTGTTGTGTGCACAAACTAACGTCGCGAGTATGTCTAGGTGGGAAGGTTTACGCTAGGCATGCCCCTATCGTGCATCCCAAAGCATTGAAATGTCGAGAGTCATACCGTACCAGTGCGATCTCTCAAGTGCCCTGAGTCCAAAAAATTGTCAAAACTTGATGGATTGTTTCTTCAAATCTAGGACACATATGGTCGATCTGTTTCAACTTGTGGGGTTGCGTGAGGCTCCTCTACAATGTCCTGTCTCGATTTTTGATGAGTCAGAGCCATTTTCGATTGGTAGCATTTTTTTGCCTGCTAGAAAATCCATCAGTTGCATGCAATGCAAAGTTGTCAGATTGGCTAGAATTGATTCAGTTTCATTGTGTGCACAAATTGATGTCATGAGCGCATTCGGGTGGGAAGGTTTACGCTAGGCATGCCCCTATTCTACATCCCAAAGCATCAAAATATCGAGAGTCATATCGTACCAGTGCGATCTCTCAAGTGCCCTGAGTCCAAAAAATTATCAAAACTTGATGGAATGTTTCTTCAAATCTAGGACACATATGGTCAATCCTTTTGAACCCGTGGGGTCACGTGAGGCTCTTCTACAATGGCCTGTCTTGGTTTTTGACGAGTCGGAGCCATTTTTGATTGGTAGCATTTTTTTGCCTATTGCAAAAACTGTCAGTTGCATGCAATGCAAAGTTGCCAGATTGGCTAGAATTGATTCGATTCATCGCGTGCACAAATCGACGTCGCGAGTGCATTGGGGTGGGCAATTTATGATAGGAATGCCCTTGTTGTGCATCCCAAAGCACTAGAACATCAAGTGTCATACCCTACCGACACAATGTAGAAGTTGCTTGAAAACTTTTTTGACAACAATGACAATTTTTGCTCAAATTGTATCTAGTCTCAATCTATGACCCCTATGACCCGATAATGACTCAAATAATTCTCCATGATTATAAAAGAATCAATAATGCTCATGATTGAGCAGGGACACATCACATATACTTAAAACATAGTCACAAAACATTGTCTCATATTATTCAAAAATTTGCCTCTAAATATGGTCAAATCAGCTCTTGGCTATTTGATTATACAAAAGAATGTCTTACAAATCATCTCATGGGCTTTTATACAAAATTTGGCATTACAATATGTGCGATTCAGCTCATCGCCATTTTAATATACAAAATTTGGCATGTACATATGTACAAATCAGCTCATTGCCATTTAAATATACAAAATTATGCCCCTAAACTTGTAAAAATCAGCTCATGGGCATTTATATATACAAAAAATGAATATAGAACAATTCATCGACAATTTATATAAAATTCTCAAAATTATTCTACTCTAAACCATAGAATCAATCAAGTGAGCCTTCAGGATCGACTCTAACCCGTATTGTGTCAAGTATTGCCTCGTGGTCAAATTCATGAACTTTCCATAAAATCTTGTTATGAGGTCTACCACGATACTTCATCAAATGAATATTTGTTGCAACAAAAATGTTAGAGAAATGAAGAATATGTCTGTGTGTTTCAAAGTCCTCGAACAACCAAACATCAGAATTCTTGATAGGGTATCTCCGAAGCCATGTTCTTGTCACAACAACAGACCCTATTGGGTACTCAATACCCTCTCCATCAATGATTGTGATTGTCAATTTTTTTTAGGCTCAACACAACGACACAAATAGTAATTTGTTCCTTCTTCATTTTTCTCTTCTGTAACAACTGCATACACATGACCTGCATTTTATAAAGTGTTAACTAATACCAAAAATAAAGTATGATGTACAACAAAATGAACCAAAAATAATACTTGCAAAAAAATTAACTCAAAAAATCACCTGAATCTACAAGGTTGGATACATGGTCAAAATCCACTAATGTCTCCATCTGGCTCAATTGTAGTGCTTTGGGAATTTGATATGAATCAATGGGAACCAACGGTCTACGAGACCATTTGTCAACCCACTCTTGTGATTCACATTCTTCCCACAAACAATACATGCATGAAGAGCAAAAACATACTATCTGTCTCGTATAAATTACCAGTGAACTTGAATTTGAACTCATAAATGTCACTCGATCCTGCAACTGTACAACAATCTAGATAGTTTTCAATGTTAGATTCAGTGATCAACCAAAAATATCTATGAACCATTGACATACCTGGATTACCTGGACCCATCATAGACTTACACCATCACACAATTGTTTCTGCATCTATCAACTTAGCACCACCTTCATACTTCAATTCTTCCCTAGCTAGGGCTCTTTTCACACATGCTCCTGCACCATTGTGCTCTTCCTTACCATGTCCAGCCTCAGTGAAATTCCAAAAATATTGTACACCACTTGTCATATGCATCCTTGTCAACCAATAAAACATCCTTGCATTCTTGAATTGTGTGGTGCAATTATCTGACCATATTAAGTGTTGGTTGTATCGTATGTTCCTTTCCCTTAAGCTATCATAGAAAACTTTAAAGCATCCTTGTATAAACTCTGATGAATGAGTACAATCATCACATATGTAGAAGTGATACTCTCTTACAACCTTTCTATCCTCCTTTGTGCTATCATCTGCATGCATGAATGCTATGTGCACAAAAATAGAAACTTGTGTAGAGTGATAATACATGGATTACACTTCATTTTGAGGTTGTAGTGTATAATTTTTAGTGAAATCAACGATAGAGACAATGGTGCCAAGAGGAAATGTGTCCTTACATAACTTGAATTGCTCATCTAACCATCGAGCTCTATGTGTATGCATTATGTACTCATAAACTAGTTTCTCTTGAAACATTTTCATAAATTGAGCTACACATATATTATTTTTCACTAGCTCACATCTCTTCAAATCTTTTCCATCTTTAACTCCATATGTGACTGTCTTATATTTTCTGAAAGAAAGTAGTTTCATACTAATTTCATGTGTGCTCTCCAAATGTACGCATCTTGGTAAATGTTGCAAACCACCACATATACCACAAGAACCTTCCAAACAAGACATCTTATAATAAATGCAACCATCATGTCTATTACATAACACACTTGAAATAAATTATCTTACCGACTTAGGAGGTCCTTGTATATTACATTCCTACAAAACATCGTTAGTGTGCAAAGTAGAACAAATATGACGAAAAATATCATAATGCATGGAAAATTCAATATGCATCCTACAACAACACGTGGTGTGTACATGATTAATCTTAATATAAAAGGTTTTGCCATTTCAAAAAATCTTTGAGAAATTCTTATTTGAGGAAACTTTTGAAGGAATCTTTCATAAAATTTAGTTTGAGTCATATCCAAATAGTGTTTGGCATGTGGCTCATGATTTGTAGACCCAATTTGCCTTCTAACAACATCTTTTTGGTTGGGCGAAACTCTTGTGTTGTCATGCCAAAAATTTTCAATTAATGTTTTTACTACATCAACAACAACCTTGTCTTTGTGTGGTAGTCTACTCGAGAATTTCCAAAGAGAATTATTGTTATGTTCTTCTATTTTTTCCTGCCTCTTTAATGCTTTACTTAATGTTGTTCTACTAACGTTTAATGACTTACTTGTTTTGCTTATCAAATGATCTTTTTTTATTTTCTTGCTCATTATGGTTGATGTAATGACATGTCGAGTAGCATTAGAATCTTTAGTACATGATTTTGAACCAATATCTTGATATGCATCAAATAGATTTCTCACAATAGTTCTTTCAGTGTTACTTTCAGATGATTGTAGGCCTAGAATTTTCATTATCTCTCTAAAATTCAAATTTTTAATCATTTGAACAATTAATTGACATCTTGCGGTTTGATTTAAGTTATTAAAATAAATTTGCCATATTCTTTTAACCATTCTCCTACAAGTTCGTTCATTCATTTTATTGGGCATTGACTTCAATATATTCTCATCAATGTCAATTAGATACTTTGGTTTCCTATGAATGATTCTAGGAGGTGTTAACATTGGTGCATTATGTACATTCAATTCATCAAGTAGAGAAGGTGTAATATGTTCATCATTTAATTGACTATTCAATGCGTTATCTTCTTCAATTGCATTAGGTTCAAACGGTAAATCAGATGTCTCTTCTTCAATTGCATTAGGTGCATTATATTCATTTGGTAAATCAAATTGAGATGTTGAGGATGACATACCTTCTTCTCCCATTGTTCTTATGTCATGCAATTTCTTCATACGCTACCTTTGTCTTTTCTTTTGAACCTCTCGTTGTTCCATCGTTCCTCGCTTGTTCTTTCCCATGGTTGATATCGGTTGTCCTAAATAGAATCATATTACATATATATGTAAACAAAAGTTCATAAACAAACAAATAACTATAAATATACGTCTTATCACTATTTTTTGGAGTCAAACTATTAAACAATCACAATACTGTTGACAAAAACTAATAAGAACAACAATTCAATCATTTGAAATCATGCAAAAACAAAAAAAATTACTTACTTCTGTATATAAAACACTGATAGAAGTGCAGACACAGTTCCAGTGGGGCCTTCAACGAACTCAAAAACTTCTTTTGAGGCTGTTGAGGCTCTTGGGCAACTAAAAATATGTCTATAAACCACGTACGCACTACATTAATAATTGTGTACGCGTTGTTAGTCCATAAAATGTTGACAAGCCCAATGGTATTCTTTTTTCCCATTCTGGACTAATAAGTAGCGCGTACGTGCTCCTAAGCCTAAAAAATGTTATTGCATGGTAATGAATAATGGACTTAGTAAAAGTAATATGTACCACGTACACGCTCCTTTGCCTTAAAAAAGTTATGCCAGGGCAGTGAACTAATAGTTTCAATACCCTGTACGCGCTATTGGTAGTAGAAAAGATGTGAATGAAAAGGGAGGTAGGGAGGGGGAGAGAGAGAGAGAGAGAGAGAGAGAGAGAGAGAGAGAGAGAGGAGAGAGAGAGAGAGAGGAGAGAGAGAGAGAGAGAGAGAGAGGGGCGAAAGGGAAGGAGGGAGGGAGAGAGGGAGAGAGGGAGAGAAGAGGGGGGAGGGAAGGTAGAGAGAGGGAGAGAGGGAAAGAGGGAAGAGAGAAGGAGGGGAGAGGGAGAGAGAGAGAGGGAAGGAGGGAGGGAGAGGGAGGAAGAGAGGGGGAGAGAGAGGGGGAGAGAGAGAGAGGGAGGAGGGAAGGTATAGAGAGGGAGAGAGGTAGAGGGAGGGAGAGGGGAGGGAGAGAGAGGGGGTGGGAGAGAAGAAGGGGTATGGAAGAAGAGAGGGAGAGAGGGAGAGAGAGAGATAGAGGGAAGGAGGAGAGGGAGAGAAGAAGGGGGAGGGAAGGAGGGAGAGGGAGAGAGAGGGAGAGAGGAGAGAGAGGGAGAGAGAGGGAAGGTAGAGAGAGGGAGAGAGGTAGAGGGGAAGGAGAGAGGGAGAGAAGAGGGGGAGGGTGGGAGAGAAGAAGGGGTATGGAGGAAGGGATGGAGAGAGAGAGATGAGAGGGAGGGAGAGGGGGGGAGAGTAGGGGGGAGGGAGAGAGGAGGGGGGGGTAGAAGGAAAGGAGGGAGGGTGGAAGAGAAGAAGGGGTATGGAGGAAGGGAGAGGGAGAGTAGGGGGAGGGGAGAGAGGGAGAGAAGAGGGGGAGGGAAGGAGGGAGAGGGAGAGAGAGGGAGAAGGAGGAGGGGAGAGGGAGAGAGGGGGGAGGGAAGGTAGAGAGAGGGAGAGAGGTAGAGGGAGGGAGAGAAGAGGGGGGAGGGTGGGAGAGAAGAAGGGGTATGGAGAGAGAGAGAGAGAGAGAGAAGTGAGAGAGAGAGAGGAGGAGAGAGAGAGAGAGAGAGAGAGGGTAGGGGGAGGGAGAGAGGAGGGGGGGTAGAAGGGAAGGAGGGAGGGAGGGTGGGAGAGAAGAAGGGGTGTGGAGGAAGGGAGAGGGAGAGTAGGGGGGTAGGGAGGGAGAGGAGAGGGGAGAGGAAGAGAGGAGGGAGGAGGGAGAGGGAGAGAGAGGAGAGGGGAGTGGAGAGAGAGGGAAGGAGGGAGAGGGATAGAGAGGGAGAGAGAGATAGAG
Source organism: Cryptomeria japonica (assembly GCF_030272615.1). NCBI lineage: Eukaryota > Viridiplantae > Streptophyta > Pinopsida > Cupressales > Cupressaceae > Cryptomeria > Cryptomeria japonica. Next base: position 266,521,782 of record NC_081407.1, on the reverse strand, counting down.
GGGGGAGGGAAGGTAGAGAGAGGGAGAGAGGTAGAGGGAGGGAGAGAGGGAGAGAAGAGTGGGAAGGGTGGGAGAGAAGAAGGGGTATGGAGGAAGAGAGAGAGAGGTATAGGGGGGAGAGAGGGAGAGAGGGGAGAGAAGAGGGTGGAGGAGGGAAGGAGGGAGAGGGAGAGAGAGGGAGAGGGAGGAGAGGGAGAGAGGGAAGAAGGGAGAGGGAGAGAGTGGGAGAGGGAGAGAGAGGAAGGTGGGAGAGGGGGAGAGAGGGAGAGGGAGAGAGAGGAGAGAGAGAGGGGGGGTGGGTAGGTGTGAGTGGGAGAGAGGTTGAGGGATTGAGAGAGGGAGAGAAGAGGGGGAGGGTGGGGAGAGTGAAGGGGTTGGGGAAGAGAGGAGTGAGAGTGAGGAGAGGGTGTGAGGGGGGATGTGGAGGGTTGAGAGGGATGAGAGGGGAGAGAGGTGAGAGGGTGAGAGGGGTGTGGGGAGTGTGAGGAGTGGGGAGAGGGAGAGGGTGTGAGGGGAGAGGGGAGGGGAGGGGAGAGAGGGGAAGGAGGGAGTGGGAGAGAGAGGGAGAGAGAGAGAAGGGGGAGGGTAGGTAGTGAGTAGGTGAGGTTGAGGGAGGGTGAGAGAGAGAGAGAGAGAGTGAGAGAGAGAGAGAGAGAGAGGAGAGAGAGAGAGTGAGAGAGAGTGAGAGAGGGAGAGAGAGAGGTGAGAAGGAGAGAGTGAGGGAAGGAGGGAGAGGGGAGAGAGAGGGAGAGAGAGGGAGAGAGAGAGAGGGGGGAGGCAAGGTAGAGAGAGGGAGAAAGGTAGAGGGAGGAAGAGAGGGAGAGAAGAGGGGGGAAGGAAGGAGGGAGAGGAAGAGAGAAAGGACACAGGACACCATATGACTGATCTCAATTATGACTATAGGAATTACAAAAGAAGATAAAGAGGGAGGGAGAGAAGAAGAGAAAGAGGGATGGGGTATGGATGAAGGGAGAAGGGGAGAGAGCGAGAGAGAGAGAGGGATGGAGTATGGAGGAAGGCAAAAGGGGAGAGAGAGAGAGAGAGAGAGAGAGAGAGAGAGAGAGAGAGAGAGAGGGAGAGAGAGAGAGAGAGAGAGAGAGAGAGAAGGAGGGGGACGGAGGGAGAGGAAGAGATATCGAATCCGAGACACAATATGACACTATATGACACTATATTATCCCTATAGCACACCATAGGACCTATGACAACACCAAATGGTGTCCTAAGGGGTCATAGAACACCATAGGACCCTTTAGAATACCATATGGTGTTGTTATGGGTCATTGGTGTCTCGAGGGGTCTTAAGGGGTCACAGGACACCATATGACCTCTTAGGAAACAATACGACCTCTAATGACACCTAAGGGGTCATATGGTGGGCTAATAAAATGATATATTAAATTTAAAGTTATGAATAGAACATCATACAACGAGACTCCAAGTGAACAAACAACGAGGCTTCACTAAAAAGCAAGTGTAAGAGTTTGACCTAACCCTAAGACTACTGCCTAAGTTATAAAACATATGATGCTATTAAATTTGCAAGGTTATAAGATTGATCTTGATTGTGACTATAGGAATTACACACTTGATTTCTTTCATGGGTATGTACCATTCCAATCTGTTTGACAAGTGATGATCATCATATACTACCACTACCATGCATACAACAAACTTTAATTTCTTTAGGTGACAGGCATTGTGTAAAAACATGGGAACTCTCGCATAGCCACCACTATCATTCTACATGACGTCATCTGTGTTACTCTCCCTCTTTCTCTTCCTACCTGTTGTTTCCTTCTGAAAAACATATTACAGGTACTCTGACTCATCATGTTGCTTTGTTGACACTATTATCCACATCTGCTTTACTCATTAAAAACACATTCAAGAAAAATATTGCTGCAGGTTTCCTTGTTTGTCACAGTAATACACCCGTGGTTCAATTTCAAACCCTATTCCTCCTATTCAATATACACTCACAAATCCATCAATCATTTTTCTTAGGAGAGCATACATGATAAAAATCAAAGAGGAAGTTGCAGACAAGAAATAAATTCACTTACTTCTATAGAAGTGTAGACACAGTTGCAGTGGGGTATGGAGGGAGGGAGGGAGAGAAGAAGAGAAAGAGGTATGGGTATGGAGGAAGGGAGAAGGGGAGAGAGTGAGAGAGAGAGGGATGGGGTATGGAGGAAGGGATAAGGGGAGAGGGAGGGATGGGGTATGGAGGAAGGGAGAAGGGGAGAGAGCGAGGGATGGGGCATGGAGGAAGGGAGAAGGGAAGAGAGAGAGAGAGAGAGAGAGAGAGAGAGAGAGAGAGAGAGAGAGAGAGAGAGGCACCTTGTATGCGTTTGAGAGGGGGAGACAGTACACTTACATGTGTATATATATGTTTAATATATTATATATTATATGTATATACACATTATATATACAATATCATATTATACACATATTATATATTACATATATTATATGTATATACACATATTATATATAGAATATCATATTATACAATAGCGCGTATGCGCTGTTTATAGGAAAACAAGCTCGTACGTGCTGCTTGCACCATAAGTACCGCATACGCATTTTTAAAACTTGTACTACCCCGTACACACTTTTGACTGTTTAGGCTTGGAAATAGGCCTGGATGACAAAGCTACGGTCTGGAAGTTTGATTTCCCCCCATTTCTCTCATTTTTGACATGTTTTATTTTATCAACTCAGTTTATCAACTTTGTCATCATCAAGTTTATATTTCATCAAGTGGGTATTTCTAAAATTTCCACCATATTTTCACCCATCTTTTGAGCTTTCTAACCATACAATTTTTTTTCAATTTGAACAACAATAACATATTATTATTGAATTTCTTTTACCAGTGTCTCCATAGTTCTCACAGACATAGGTGCACCATTTTTTGAATAACTTTTGATATACTTATCAAAATTTAAAAAACTTTATATATTATTGTAGTGCACTTGATTCTTTACAATTTAAAAAAAAAATGGTATTTTTGATTTGTTTAGTGCAACTTATGCTTTGTGCACGAACAGGTACCTAATTTTCAAGATGTGCTCGATTGGAAAAATTATTTTAAAAAAATACTCAACAAAAAATTAAAAAAGAATACACATCTTCTAGTGCTCACTATTAACCATCTTCCTACCAAAGGATATGTCAAAATAATAAATCTAACTATGATTTTTTTGATGCGCACGTCAACCACTATGTTATGTTTTTCAGAAAAGAAAAAAAAGCAGGGTCAGTTTTTCATGCATGAAGGATTTGACCCCCTTAATCTTATCCAATTTTGAAAAAGTTTAGTAGTTTGGAAACTAGATTCAAAGTAATACAATATTTGTTCTTCAATTATCTTCATATCTTGAGTGGATGAATTTCAAATTTTGCCTCCAAGTTCAGGTTCACCTGATTTCAGAAAAAAGTGTCCACTTATACCCCCATTTTTTACCACCATCTTTGTGCACTTACCCACATATATTATCATCATATCAACATGTCGGTTCATCATATGCAAACAATATCCAACAATATCATTTAGCTCAATAGTTAGATAGTCAATAAAAAATACACATCTCATATACACCAAAAAGTGGCAAATAATTGTTTTATTTTTACTAATGCAAATTAACCTCACAACCTCTTATGTGGTAGTTAAGTTGCAATTTTATTGTTGTTAGAATAATTGAAAGAGGGATACCTTAGAAAAAATCTTGGATTGGAAAGTTTAATGGTAAATTCTTCTACGAACCTACTCAATCCTTACCTTTGGTAAAAGATTTCTTCTTAAGGTTTTGGACCTTTAGATTGGATATGTTTTCTTATTAGAAAGTTTATAGGTGTTATGAAAGACATTAATTTAAAAAATAGTGGGTCCAAAGAAAATGAAATCTAAGTGACCAAGTTGAGACCTTAGTTATGATTAACAGATTATTTTTTATCTCCTTTTTAAACCATGAGGATTGTGTCCATACCCTCTTATATGGCCCTTTGATTATCCTCTTCCTAAAACTTGGAAATTGAGGTTTGATCCTAAGAAAGAATGCATTAATAGGGTACCAATTTAATTTATTCTATAGGTTCACTATTTGAATATTGAGAGAATAATATTTGATGGGTATTGCTAATTCCTAGTTAGTTCATAGCTTTTGGTATGGTAACCAAAGCTAGATTTTTTTTTTTTGTATTTACAAGTTTGTATATGAGGGTTCCTTGGTTACATTTGCCTAAATCTAGCCACTTTATGATTATTTTTTTTGAAAATTTGGACGAAGCAACATTTCTAGAGGAAAAAAGTAGCCTACTCATCTTTACAAAAATGATAGCTTGTCCTTGGAGAATAGAGGTGATGAGGATTGTACTACTATGGTTAGGATTAAATTTAAATAAAATCTTATATTGCATCTATATATGAGACCCTTGGCATAAATTTTTTGGATGTGATAATTTAATATGAGATTTGTATGGTGTGGGAAATTGTTCATAAGGGTTAGGTTGGGGTGTTCTAGGAAGGAAATGTCACTAGCCCTATGTGTGGGATTCAACATTTATTCATCTTGTCTTCCTTAAAAAAAGATAAAATGAAGATGGACGATGAATCCAATTTTTTTTTGGATGAGAAGTATACTAGAAGCCCTACATATGCACTCTTCCAAGTTTGGATTGCTAGTTAAAAATGGAAGAATAGTTAGGAAGGGAATATCCTTCAATATTTTTTTTGATAGTATTTTTTATTAAGGCAAAAGCAGGTTTGAAGGGACCCGAAACCCTTTAACAATATCAAAGCTCAGTGAAGTCTTAACAAGAAATTAAGCCAACAACGAGCACAAAAACTTAATAGCCCCAGAATAGAAATCAACCATATTACATAAAAGGGGCAAAAACCAGACAGAGCACAAAACAAAAATAGGAGAAGGCAAAAAACACAAGACACAGAAGAGCCAACAGAGAACCAACACCAGAACAACAACCCTAGTCCAACAATTTCATGGACTATTCCATCTCTTTTTCAATTGCGATCATTGTGTCAATGATCTTCTTGAGCTTCTGAAAATTGGGAGGAGGTCCAACTATCTTTCTCTTCAATGTACCTCTGGTCCTTTTACTGGGCCCCAAAGAAGTATCCTATTTAGTATTAGCTTCCACATCCAGCACTTCCTTCAACTAGAAATTCTCTTTAAAGCTGTTGATCATATTCTTAAAGTTTTCCATAGTGGAACCAATCACCCCATGGCTATTTTTTACAACCATCTTGCTGGATTCCTTAATTTTTACATTTTCATTTTCTAGATTTTCCATCTTGGCTTCATGGCTCTTCGTGAAATTGTCAAAATCCGCAATAGTAGTTTTAAGACATTCTATGAAAGAGGCCATATCCTTTTCAAACCTGGGGGTCATCTCATCTGACACCTACACTTTCTCCATCTACTTGACTTTATCTTTGACAATTTCCAAATTGCTACTGCTAGCTCTTTCTTTAAGCTGGATGTTCTTAATCTCATGAAAAATCCTTTTAAAAATCTTAAAAGTATCCAAAATCCAATTTTTTGCTAGGGAAAGAACATCATTAACAAATTCCTTATCAGAACAGAGCATATGCGAAGAGGATTCTAGAGATCTCAAAAAGGGCTAACGTTTCTCAAGGTTCTAATTAGGAAGGGACTCACTAGAAGCAAAGGGAGAAGGACTCTTACCTTGGCTATGAAGATAATCAACCAAAGCACCAACAAGGTTAGGGTCAATCTAATGAACAGGGGGTAACAAGATCTATGAGGGTTTTTAGATTTAGGGCTCTTGACAACACTAGCTTTCCCCTTATTTTTAGGAGTGGCCGAAGATGGAATGAATTCCTCATCCTCAGTCTCAGTATGGAACTCGTCCTCCAAAGAGTGAGAGTCCTCTGTATCAGAATTAACCTCAGGGGGGGGAGTCATAGGTGACAGAGATTTCACATGATAAAAAATAAGAAGGATGGGACCTTCATTCAAAACAAGGTTTTTAATAGGATCCTTCTTGTGATCAACAATAATAGTATTTAAAGATTTGGAAAGAAAAAAGGGGAATGAAATTCTCACCTTATGCCAAAAATGGTTTAGGAGAGAAAAATGGTAGGCAAAGGCTCTGGTGTACCTCTGATCTAGAGTGACATAATCCATGATCACCTTCAAGACAACACCCCATATGGACTTGATCTTCATAGTGTTATAGCTAGTAGTCCCATCTCTCACCGAATTTTCCCTCTCCTTCTCCTGCTTAGGAAAGAGTTTAATTGCGTTCTCAGAGAATTTTCTTTCTTTATAGAGCTTGGCACCATCAGTAGAAAGCCTAGTGACCTCTACAATTAGGTCCTCATTGATGAAAATATAGCATCATAAAATTGTGACCCTATAATTTTTGAATGCATTTGAGTCTTCACATTGGCTAAACGAATCCCTAAGCCTGACTGGAGACCCAAAACATGCTCACACCTCCCGAAACATGCATTTCCTTGCACCCTGACTGCCTATTCTTGCTTCCTATCCTGAATTAAGGCAGGACAGGGGTGTAGTGCCCCTATCCTCCTAGGACAAGGGTGTGACACCCTTTTCCTTGCCCTATTTTGGGCCCCCTCCACTTAAATCCTGCATTGGGCTTGTCAAATGAGAAGCGGGAAAAGGTTTTCTATGTCGGCCTAAGATGAAAAATTAGTCAAATAACCCTAATTGGCAAGTATATAAGATGCATTTTCCCCTCTCATTTGTAGATAAGTTCGATAAATCAATGAGTTCAATAAGTTCAATAAGAGAAAGTAAGGTGAACAAGCATTATCATCATTCAAGCATTCAAACATTCCTTTCAAGTATTGAGCATCTCAAGTCTCCTTTCAAGTCTAGGTGTTGCATTCAAGTCAAGAATTCAACCATTGAAGTGGAGATCTCTTTTGACATTCAATTCTACATATCCTTTTGAACAACTCTATCAATATTTCAATTGCATCCTCTCTTGAGGTGAATTCTACTTCATTCATTTAATTGTAAGTACTTTTCATCATTTGATTAATTCCAAAATCAGGGTTTGACCTAAAGGCAAACCCCCAATCCAAATAACATTCCCTCTCATTTCTATGTGTAGGTTGCAAGTGCACAACTGTATTTGTAGATTTAGGCTTCATTCTCAAAGACGAAAAAACCCTTTTCGGCAAGTGGATTTTTCAATGGACCAAGTACACTTTCAACACAGTCCTGACAAATTCCGCTCAAATTTACAGGGGAGCTTCGTCTCGACATTTTACTACTAATTCCAGATGCACAACTTCATCCTATATTTCTATCTCAAGTTATAATCATTTCTTTACCATCTTTGCACTTAGTCTCAATTCACTTAATTTATCTTATCCATTCTAAAATAGGGGTTACTTTACTTTCCAAATTCATTTGCTAATTCACTTAGCATTCAATCTCTCTCCATTGATATTGGATCTAGTGAATTCAACCCCCTCTTTTAAATATAATGTTTGAAAGAGGTTGAAGAGGATCTTTTGTAAAACTTTCACTCCTTTCTTGAGGAGGGAAAAGCTTTCCACTTGATCTCATCATTCCCTCCATTTTTTTCACCATTACAGACAATTTATCTACTAAGAAGGTTGACAGAGCCCTTATTATAGTTTTTGATAAAATCTTTAGTAACCTTAACTTTCACCCCATGTAAATTCTCAATGTAAACAGTAAAGCCACCTTTCTCCAAATTTTGCCAAATAGTTTGATTGATTTTTAGCGCTGTGCAATCCATGGGCTCCACATGCTTCAAATCTCCCCCCATTTTATCAAAACCACTTGTTAGACAGTTCAGATAATCAAAAGACCACTAAGAGGGGGGGGGGGGGGGTGAATCAGTTGTCTCAAATTACAGGAACATTCAACAATTAAAACTTTAATACCGGAACCCAAAACAATAATACCACAATAGCAGTTAATCTAATTAAGCATAAACAGTAATTACAGAATAAAAGTTATCCACACAACACGAAGATTTGTACGTGGAAAACCAAGTAAAGGGAAAAACCACGGTGGGAAGCCTACCCATAGTCAGATAATACTTCTACAGTAAGTATGTGAATTACATTGAAGGGGCCTGCTCTTATAGGAAGGCCAGTAGCCTAGAGCACACTGCTCATCACAAAAGGAGCCTCACTGACTACATATAAATCTAGACTACAATCCGGAGAAGTGTTGAACTGCAAAAGATATCATCTCCTATGCCTGAGTACAGTTCTGGTTAAGCTCAATACTAGAGGACTAAATCCTCTTACATAAACCCAATTCAATCTCCAATGATCAACCAAATCCTCTTCTTGAATGATATTACATTATTCACACATTACATTCCTTGACCATGACCTCTTACATTAACCATGATGATCCGCGATGAGATCTTACATCTATATATACAAACCCTCGACCATAAACAATCAGGTCGGCTACTAGATAATAAACAGATTACATAATTACAAACCATGTCAACCTTAGATCAAACAAATAATATCAACACATTAGACATCTTGAAAATACATCAATAGGTCCCATCCACACGTTACATTAAAGTCGGTCCATAACCTAGATCAACCAGGACCAAGTATAGGTCCACACGCTTCAGCAATGATCTCCAACCACCAAGTCTCGAACATGATCACCAACAACATCCTGAAACTCCATCAGAAGCTGCACCAACACCACTTATGCAATTTATCAAAGATCTCCAGTAAAAGTTCTATTGGTGAAACCCTCGCCGGAACTAGAAACCAATATTCTAAGCAAGCAGGATAACATCCAATCACTAGACCAAAACCAACTGACCAAATATGAGTATAAGTATTATGAACAAGTCAATTCCATCACCAGATTATACCAGAGCCTATCGGATCATGCTAGATCAAAGTTAACTAAAAACCACTTAACTTACCGAGACTAGAGGGGTACCAGTAAAGCATCCAAACAACTAGTGTTGACATCAATGACAAAACATCAATGCAACACATAATCAATTCCACCAAATGGACTACAATCTCCCCCTTTGGCATTGATGGCAACACTAGATGTGAACAACATCTAAGTACCAAGAAATGCCAAACAAGTCTTTCCCTGTGGAAGACAACCAACAATCACCCTTTCCCTATGGAAGACAACCAACAATCACCTGCATATAACTCTGAATATCAATATCTCTACCTTTTCATATCTCTCCCCCTTTGAAATTTAATTTTTCACATCAATATCACTCCCCCTTTAACATCAATGCCAGAAATCTAATAGAAATATCAAAGTAAAAACATAAGCATTTGAATCACAAAGCTGACTACTCCCCTTGAGTAGTATCATCCTACATCAGTGCCATAATGAATAGTATCTTAGATAGTGCATGTCGGACTGATGCAAAGCCACATCAATCAAGTCTCTATCGGAGGGGCAGAAACTCCCAATTTGTCTCTCAAGTACTCAAATGATTCCTTGCATAAAAGTTTAGTGAAAATATCTGTAATTTGTTCTTTAGTGTTCACATAAACCAGTCTAACTTCATTTTCTTCCACCTTCTCCTTCAAAAAGTTATACTTGATAGATATGTGCTTTGTTTTAGAATGAAATTCCATATTCTTTGATATATCAATAGCAACAAAGTTATCACAGTGAATAACTACCGGTGCATCACAATCCACCTTTATATCCTTCAATATTTGCTTCATCCATAAAACTTATGCACAATTAGTAACAACAACAACATACTCAGCTTCAACAGTAGATAAATAAGTACATGACTGTTTCTTGGTGATCCATGAAACCAACTTCTTTCCAAGAAAGAAAGCTCCACTGGAAGTACTTTTCCGGTCATCAACATCTCCAGCCCAATCAACATATGTATATGCACATAAAGTAAAGTTATCATCCTTATGGTACCATAAGCCATATTCTAATGTACCTTGCAAGTATCTAAAAATCCTTTTTACCACCATCTCATGATTTTCTCTAGGATCACTCTGAAATCTTGAAACAATACAAACATCATTCATAATGTCAGGCCTAGTCTAACTCTAAATAGAGAAGACCTCCAATCATAGATTTGTATCTTGTAGGATTTACCAATGTAGAAACATCTTTTCTTGTCAATTTCTCACTTGTAACCATAAGAGTACTTACCAATTTATAATCTCCCATACCAAATTTCTTCAACAATTCCTTAGTATATTTAGTTTGACAGATAAAAATGCCTTTGTCAAACTGAGTAATCTGCAAACCTAAGAAAAATTTCATCTCACCAATCATAGACATCTCAAATTCTTTCTCCACGTTCTTAGAAAATTCTATGCATAATTTATCTTCACCTCCAAAAATAACGTCATCAACAAATACTTCAAAAATCAGTATATCATCATCAGTGATTTTATAATATAAATTACTATCAGCACTGCCCTTAGTAAAACCAAGCTTCAAAAGATATGTATCCAACCTTGCATACCAAGATCTAGGTGCTTGTTTTAGTCCATATAAATCTTTCCTTAACCTGCAAACCATATTTGTATCATCTGATAGTGAAAAACCATTAGGTTTCTCAATATAAATTTCCTCATCAAGATCTCCATTCAACAATGCACATTTAACATCCGTTTGATAAACCTTGTAGTTTTTATAAGCAACATAGGCAAGAAATAGTATTACAGCTTCAATCCTAGCTACAGGTGCAAAAGTATCTCCATAATCAATTCCTTCCTTCTGAGAATATCCTTTACAAACCAATCTATCCTTATTCCTTATAACTTGACCATCCTCATTCAATTTATTCCTAAAAATCCATTTAGTTCCAATAACATTTTTATTTTTGGGCTGGGGAACCAAAGTCTATATGTTATTTTTCTCAATACGATCTAATTCTTCTTCCATTTCTTTTAACCAATGTTCATATTTACATGCTTCAATTACTGATATCGGTTCAACTTGTGAAATTAAACATACCTCATTAGTTGCCAGTATTCTTCTTGTCATCACTCCATTGCTCTTGTCCCCAATGATTTGATCTTCAAAATAATTCAATCTCACATACCTAGGAGTCTTCTGACTCTCTGTTCCTCTTCTCTGTTCTTCAGTTACTGTAGAATTCTCTAATGTTGTCAGAGTAATTGGTTCAACTCTCTATTCCAATAAAGGTGCTACCAGTTCAGATATAACCATTTCCACTGTCGGTTCCTTCTCATAAACTTTGATTTGATATTTGTTCAGCTCATCTACTTTGACATTAGCACTCTCCACAATTCTCTGCAATCTCTTTTTATAACATCTATATACTTTGCTTTCATTAGAATAACCAAGAAATATGCCTTCATTACATCTAGGATCAAATTTCCCAATAGTATCATCTCTCCTGATATAACATTTACTACCAACAATTCTAAAATACTTAACTGTAGGGGTATTGCCAAACCATAATTCATAAGGTGTCTTACCCATTTCTCCTTTGATATGTACTCTGTTGAATGTATAAACTGATGAACTCACTACTTCTCTCTAGTAGATATGAGGTAAATTAGCTTCCATAATCATTGTTCTAGCAACATCCAAGACAGTTCTATTTTTCCTTTCCACAAGTCCATTCTGCTGAGGTGTCCGGGGAGCAGAAAAATGTCTTCTTATACCATGCTTGTCACAAAAGTTATTAAACTCACCGGATCTGAATTCTCCACCATGATCCGATCTCAAACATTTAATCTTCAATCATGTCTCAATTTCCACTTTAGCCTTAAAGATTTTAAACTTCTCAAATGCTTCATATTTTTCTCTCAAAAAAGTAACCCACATCATTCTAGAATAATCATCAATGATTAGCATGAAATATCTATCACCATGAAAACTTTTAACTCTTACAGGGCCACATAAATCAGTATGAATAATATCAAGAACATTATTTGATTTATCTTGTATACTCTTGAAAGAGGTTTTGACCTGTTTACCCATTTGACATTCTTTACATACTGGATTATAGGGCTTCATAATCCTAGGTATATCCCTAATTGCCTTAGTTGAACTGATCTTCACAATGCAATCAAAATTCACATGACATGGCCTTTTATGTCATAGCCAACTCTCATCAATCTGTATAATCAAACATGTCTTCTCACTGGAGTTCAAATGAAATATATTACCTTTTGTTTGTGTACCGGTTGCAATCTCCAAGCCAGATCTATTAATAATTTTGCATTTTCCATCCTTGAATTATAATTGAAATCCCTTATCTACCAATTATTCTACACTCAAAAGATTATGCTTCAAACCTTCAATATAATAAACATTGTCAGTATTGTTCTTACCATCCAATGATATAGTTCATTTTCCTTTGATCATACATGCCTTGTCATCTCCAAATTTAACTAGTCCACCATCAAATTCTTGCAAAGACAGAAACTTCCCTTTATCTCTAATCATATGATGTGAACAACCACTGTCAATTACCCATTCATCCTTGTCTTCAATTTTAGCAGCAAGTGCCTTCTCTTCAGGTACATTCTCTTCTAGTTCTGGATCATCTTCCTTGATAGCCAGTAACACCCATTCCTTCCCATTGTCAAAGCCATTAGCAAAGTCTTTTGTCGGTTCATCATCTGAATCAGTAATGTCTTTTCATCTGCTATGTAGCATGATTTGTCTTTTTTTTTTTTGTATTTATACTTGTTCTGATATCTAGGGTTAGGCTTAACTGATCTTTTAACTCTTTCTTCAAATATTGAATTCCTTTCAGGACATCTAGATGCAAAATGACCAATCTTATTACATGCAAAACATTTAAAAGGTGCTTTTCTTTCATACTTACTTCCTACCAGTCCTTTCAGTACTCTTCTAGCAAATAGTGCTTCAAGTTGTTCAAACTCATCATCTTCTCTCTTCATATCTTCTAATTCCTTTGTATATAAATATTTCCAGTCTTGCTTACTAGTTGCAGATGTAGATGCATGAAAAGCAGGTTCAGTCTTTACAGCTCCAGAAGGTCCAAATTCCTCAAGCTCAAAAGAATATAGTTTCCCAACCAAAGTATCTATGTTGACAGATGTATTAGCCATTGTTCTCAACTCATTAATAGCAGTAGCCTTCATTTTGTAATCCGGTGGAAGGGCTCTCAGAACTTTAGAAACAATTTCATCTCCACTCAGAGTTCCACCACAACATTGAATTCCCATAACAATCTCATTTACCCTTTCCATGAATGCAGTAATCCTTTCATCTTATTCGATCTTTAGATTTTCATATCTCACCCAGTAATCATCAAGTTTAGAAATATTCACTGTAGGGTCACCTTCATTAAGAGTCTCCAAGTTATCCCATATAGCCTTTCCAGATGATTTGTCTGTTAATCCCATTATTTGCTGATCAGAAAGTGCATGCAAGAGGGCTTCTCTTGCTCTACAATAATTCTCAATCTCCTTGTCTAGGTTTTCCAGAGGAGGATTGCCAGATCCCGGATTAAAGGGTGTGGTACCATTCTGTGTGATCTCCCAAATTTCCTTGCCAAGACATCTCAGATGAGTCTCCATTTGAATCTTCCATACTGTGTAATGTGTTCCATCAAGCCTCGGAATATCCCTAAAAATAGCTCCACATGAACTGGATGAACTTGAACTGTTAGTCGCCATAGGATCTTCCTCAAGTGGTTAAGCTTTCTGCAGAGAGGACCAAAGCTCTGATACCAATTGTTAGACAGTTCAGATAACCAAAAGACAATTGAGAGGGGGGAGGGGTGAATCAGTTGTCTCAGATTAGAGGAACATTCAACAATTAAAACTTTAATACCAGAATCCAAAACAATAATACCGGAATAATAGTTAATCCGATTAAGCATAAACAATAATTACAGAATAAAAGTCATCTACACAACACCAAGATTTGTATGTGGAAAACTCGGTAAAGGGAAAACCCATGGTGGAAAGCCTACCCATAGTCGGATACTACTTCTGCAATAAGTATGTGAATTACAATGAAGGGGTCTGCACTTGCAGAAAGGCCAACAACCTAGAGCACACTGCTCATCACAAAAGGAGCCTCATTGACTACATATAAATCCAGACCACAATCCAGAGAAGTGTTGAACTGCAAAAGATAGCATCTCCTATGTCTGAGTATAGTTCTGGTTAAGCTCAATACCAGAGGACTAAATCTTCTTACATAAACCCAATTTGATCTCCAATGATCGACCAAATCCTCTGCTTGAATGATATTACATTATTCTCACATTACATTCCTTGACCATGACCTCTTACATTAACCATGATGATATACAATAAGATCTTACATCTATATATACAAACCCTCGACCATAAACAATCAGGTCGGCCACTAGATAATAAACTGATTAGATAATTACAAACCATGTCGGCCTTAGACCAAACAAATAATATCAACACATAAGACATCTCAAAAATACATCAATAGGTCCTATCCACATGTTACATTAAAGTCGGTCCATAACTTAGATCAACTGAGACCAAGTATAGGTCCACATGCTTCAACAATGATCTCCGACCACCAAGTCTCGAACATGATCACCAACAACATCTTGAAACTCCATCAAAAGTTGCACCAACACCACTTATGCAATTCATCAAAGATCTCCATTAAAAGTTATGTCGGTGAAACACTCGCCAGAACCAGAAACCAATCTTCTAAGCAAGCAGGATAGCATCCAATCACTAGACCAAAACCAACTGACCAAATATGAGTATAAGTATTATGAACAAGCCAATTCCATCACCAGATTATACCAGAGCTTGCTGGATCATGCCAGATCCAAGTTAACCAGAAACCACTTAACTTACTAGGACCAGAAGGGTGATGGTAAAGCATCCAAGCAGCTAGTATTGACATCAACGACAAAACATTAGTGCAACACATAATCAATTCCACCAAATGGCCAACACCACTATGCCCGAAAACCAATGTGAATAGCCAAACCACTGTAATTTTTCAACCAAAAATTGTTGCCAAACTGATTGTGAATGCGTTTTGATCCTAAACTTACCTAGAAAACGTGTAGGAAGAAGGCTCTAGAATAGTAATTACTACTACTCCCAAGAAATGTCCTTCACACGCCACACACATTTAATTCTAATTTCAAAAAATCGCAAGGGTGATTTAGAAATCATATTAATAATCATTGCAACTTAACTTGACAACTAGTGAGGTTATCCAGCCTAATTAATTCCCTCACTTCATCATTCATTTTATCCCCTTTTCTCCAAATTATCTTTTCATGGGCTTTAACTCCTAGGTTAGCAAAATAGTCCGCCACCTTATTATTTTCTCTATAAGTATGAGAAATCTGACATTCTTCAAAAGAATTGATAATTAAATGAGATAAGTTTATCCAATTAGCAATATTCCAAGAGGGATTTGCATTGTTTTGATTCATTGGATACTATTTTTAGAGTCCCCTTCAATCCATACCTTAGTTCATCTGTTTGGTAGTCAAGAGGGCCTGATAGGCTCCTATGGCTTCGACAATGTGGTTAGTCTGGATATCCAAGGGAAGTGCCACAACCAAGATACAAACACCATTACTATCCCTGATCACTCCCCCACACCTAGCCGAACCCGAATTACCCTTCGCCACCCCATCAAAATTAATTTTGAACCATCCCAAATGAGGAACACACCATTAAGTCTCATCACAGGGTTTTATTATTAGCTTAAAGACCCTAGAGATGTCCACCTGAATTTTCCAAGCATTTGCAGCCTTGTAATCATAGGTAGTACAACTTTGAGTCTCTTGTCTCAAATAGGCACCATTAAAGCAATTAAAGTTTTCCTTGACAACCCTCTGGATTTTTTGACAGTCAATCTCAGCAGATAAGGCAAAGTCTCTGAATATCCCGTTATTCCTCTCTTTCCATATACCCCAAACAAGGTGTGGAAGGGTATAGGACCAGAGTCTTTTGATAACTTGATTGTTAGTAGGAGCTCTCCATTAACTGAACAAATCCAACATTGTAGAAGGAAAGACCCAACAAAAATCCCAAAGTTGAAGCATTCTCCCCCAAATTTCTTGAGCAAAGGGGCAGTTTATGAAAAGATGGGGATAGATTCAGCATCAACCATGCAGAGGATGCAAATATTGGGAATTTGAAATCCCCTCTTACATAAGTTGTTAGTAGTCAGAATTTTGTTTTGGAGGAGAATCCAGGAAAAATATTAACCTTAGGGGTAAGATTTTTGATCCAAGCCTTGGCCCAAACAAGGCTAGAAGAGCTCTAATTTAGAAACATCATAGAAAAGGCTAAGGAAACCAAAAATTTACCAGAAGGATCATCTTTCCACATCATCAAATCATCCGATTGAACCACAGAGGTCGATTTCAGGATAATTTGCAAGGGGAATAGCTCCGAATTAATCTGAACCAAATTGACCCAGCAACCATTCCTTCAATAATCTTCAACCAAGTGACCAAATCTTCTAATGCATTCTTCCCTGAAAGGATTGAGTGAGGAATTGAGGACAAGAGGCTCATTACCAATCCAAATATCCTCCTAGAATAGGATGCCCAATCCATTACCCAATTTCCAACCAACACCTTTAGCAGCAAAGCTTCTTAGCTTAATAATATTGTTTTAGAGATATGATCCATGAGGTAAACAATCATATGTGATAAATTCTTTGAACGAGGTAACTTGACTTAAATATTTACTATGTAATATAGTATTCCATTCCATTCTCTTTGAATAGATCCTCCACACCCACTTCACCGATAACACCTCATTAAAAGATCTGATACCTTAAACCAAGCCCTCCTAATATTTTAGGCTTACATACCTTATTCTAGACAATCAACAGAATTCTCTTTTTATCCTCCATTCCTGACCATAAGAACCTCTTTGGATACTATCAATGATATCTACAAATTTAGTGGGTATTCTGAAAAGACCGAGGGCATAGATAGGCAGGTTCTGCAAAGTTGCCTTCAACAATTGGACTTTTCTAGCCTAACTGAGGATAGCACCTTTCCAACCAGCTAACTTCTTGTTGAATCTTTCTATCAGAGATGCCTACAAAGAATCTAGCGGTGAGGATCCTAAAGGAAGCCCCAGATAAATAGAAGGGAAGTCTCCAATAGAGCACCCCAATAAATTAGCGATTTTTTGTTGCCTTTCAACTAGAGTATTGAAAAAGAAGAGAGAACATTATTGTAAGTGTTCAAGGCTCTTTGGAGCATTATGGCTTCATATTGCATGACTAGATGGATTCTCTAGAAAGTTACAATTTTTATTCTACTTGACCAAATTAGTTTGTTGAAACGTTATAGTTTTATGTTGCTTTACTAGAGTTACCATTTCTCTTCTATTTTTATTCAATGATATATCTTATATTAATTTTTTTAGTCTCATTTATGTGATGAGTTGTTATTAGTATGATTGTGAATGTTAGATTACAACTTTAATATTGTTAATCCTTAATGCTGTCAATTGTGATTGTTGATTGTTGAACTTCAATACTACATTTTATCTTATTTTTATTAAAAAATAAAAAACACTTTAAAAACTTCACTTTTTTTAAACCTTCAACTATTAAGAATAATCATACGAAAATGAACTATTATCCTTATTCAAAACTACATAAAATAACTTTTGCTATCTCACATCACATGACTACAACAATATAACCATGTTCAATATGCATATTATTTGAAAAAAACCACCAGTATGACATATGAACTGCAATTCATTTTCATGTAATTTCCATGGCGTTCCTTAGTCTCAATCACTTCTATATTAATGCACACGGACTGTTGATCAAATAATTTGGTTTTAGTTGGTACAATTAGTTCTGCCATATTTGCTTGACAGGGACATCAATAACTGCCAAGAATAAACTCTGAGCTACTGTTATCTGCTTTTTCATACCACCTCATCTTCATGCTCAATATTCTTCTATGAATTCACTTTATCTAAAGCCAATGTTTATGGGAGGAATTGTCAAAAGGTCGATAACGATGAGAATAAGGGAGAATCAGAAGGCCCACATTCCATTAAATAATTTTGATACGTAAAATCCACACCCTGAGACACCTTTTAAAGCATGTACTATTTTGAAAGATGGAGATCTACCTAACATCAACCAATCAAAATACCACTCAATGAAGGAAGCAATCACAAAAGAAAAGCTTAATCAGTCATACCTTGAATGATGATTCACATTTATCATGCTTCATAAAACCACATATTTATGAGGTGTTCAATTCACAACAGAGCCCACCCTCTTCAGCACTTTTGCAGTCTCATAAATCTAGTCACTTTCTTGGGATTGACTCCATGGGACAGGCTCATATTTCTAAGCCACTAGAAATTGTTTGTAGGAATACTGTAACGAATGACAACATATATGGAAACAGTGTTTGTTCATCCCCACTACTTTTAAATAAATCTTTCAGATTGTGCATTTTCATTAGAAAACATAGGATACTCCAATAGAAAATAATAGATTGGAACCCAAAATGGAATGCATAGGATACTCACCAACCATGTGTTGCATCTATATTTATGGTACTTTATGGTTTTAACAATTACATGTACAGTACAGTAACAAAGACCTCCTATTTGAATGCCCAGGTCTTTCAATGTCAATAGTGTCTTTGAGGTCTTCAAAGTATTGACATGCATTTTTCTTTTATCTGAATGTCAATAGTGTCTTTGAGGTCTTCAAAGTACTGATGCATATTTTAGTGACAAAGATCTCCTATCTGAATGTCATTTGTATTTTTGAAATCTTCAAAATACTGACACACATATTCATAAAAAATATAATACAATGATAGAACTTAACTCCACTTAATATTTCCGAATATTATTTAAAAGTATGAATTTTCAAAACATAATTTAAAAATAAAATTCTATATATATTAAATTAAACTAATATATTATTGATAAAGAACAAGAAAATTACCTTGAGCTGAAGAAACCTTTACTTGCTTGTTACTCTTAAACTCATTACCTTTGAACTGAAATTATTACAATATAATCCTTTGATTCAAAGTCAAGTTTACATTAAACACAAATGAATGCTTTTTCTCTTTATACTGTTTATATCATATAAAATAGATAAAGGTCTGGGGGACAAGGATGGAGCCCACCATGACATCCTGTGTGCCTAGTTTTTTTCATGTTCACACACAATAGAAACCATCATAGCCATAAGGTTTCTTTGGAATCCCTCAATCTTTATCCAGGCCAATCTTGAGAGGCCCACAAAAGACTCCTTATATGAGATGGCCACGTCCATTTGGCTGTGACTGCTGTATAACATTACCTCTGTTCTTACAAGAACATACCATTTTGGACTTAGTGCATGCCATCTATTTTTTTCTTTTTATATTTTTAAAAAATTATCGAAATCTAATGTATCATTTAAGATCTATACGTTTAAGATCTATACGTGTGCGAAGTTAGCTGTAACAGCTATTGATACGTTTCCCCTCAATCAATATTAAAAAAAAACAGCTATCCATTTTGAACTTTATTAGCACATTGAAATTATCACCTGATTTTATTATGATTTTATTACAATGATGAGATTACCACTATAATGACAATGACAACATTTGAATTAAAGGTACATTTTATGCAATGAATTACCCCATGATGCTTTTTGAACATTTCTTAAAGCTATAGCTATCTGGTAACATGATAATGATATATGCGACTAAGGTGACCGTTTTATGTGGGTTTAGATTTGACATACAATAAATGAAGAAAAAAGAAGCAAGAGCAATTAAATTAATTTGAATTTTAAGATATCTATTGATGGGACAAGAATGGAGGAGAAAATCAATATATACATCTATATAAAGGATGCTCAACAACAAAAGCTAAAGGTGTTTTGTGATAATGCTGTTGTGTTAATATGATATAAGGAGGGCCTTAGCAGTACACTTTGTCTTACACCTTTTCCGTCACTAAGGCTGGCAATGGCATCTGCTGCATCTGTATCAGTCACTTTCTGTCAAGAGTCATTAGCTGTATAAGATTCGACAGCACACTTTAATCAACTTTAGGAACCGCCCCACCCATGTTTAGATGGGTCTTTTCCCCATAGCCAAAGAAACCAGATACCCATATCATAATAGGGTAGCATAACTGTTAGACTAATGAATATTATATATATATTCCCTAACCCATTTTGTTCCTTCCCCCTCCATTTTTCCTCCAATCCTTTCTTTAAGAGGCTTGGATCTGATCATATCTGTAAATAACTGAAGTTGTCGATATTGTTGAGATCTACAAGGGTTTTGATTGATCTTCTGTTTCAGAATAGATTGCTTTGTCATTGTTGCAGTAATTAAAGGCAGAAGAAAATGGAGGATAGACTGATTACCTGGAGCAGAGTTTTGTCCTGGCTAGTAGCCCATTGTGGAGATTGTGTTGGTCAATAGTGAAGAGACCAATTACAAGGTGCAGAGTTCAATCCTTGTTAGCAGCCAATTTTTGAAGATGGTAACCATGAATACCTTCAATATAGAGACTTGGGTAAGTAGTTGTAATACCCTTCTGCCTCAATCTAAGTTACTTATGTTATTCTTGTGATCAGGTGTTGATCAGATCACTTAGGCCTCTATCAAGGAAGGATTTCTCTGCAGCCCAGTTTTGAAGTCTGAGATACCAATTAGGCTTGCTTTTGAATGTGCTGAGCCTTACCAACTCAACTGAACATCAAAATCTCATTTGGGTCCTTCCCATAAATAAACAATCTTGAAGAGTTCTATGGAATAATATTGGCTTCAATCCTTGATACTGTTCTTCATCAGCTCTTCTATGCTGGTGTGTATGCTGCACTGAAGCCTTCTAAATCAATCTCAGAGTTCTCAAGTTACCATTTTGGAAGAGGCTTCTAGCAGAGCCACCCAAGTTTACCTCTGTGCTTGATCATTAAAAGCTCTCCACTTTTGGTGCCATTGCAGGAGAGGACATAGCACATACACCAAACTGTTAGGTTAACATTCCTGCAACATTTGTGTCCATCTGCAGGAAGAGTCCTAATCAGTAAGAGTGAGCATCAGAGCCCTGAAGATTATAAATTTTACATTGGGTGCTTATCAGTTACTCTTGTGCTCTTTTCAGTTATTATTTGACCATTAGGTGAACCATCCTTAGCAAGAGGCCAGGTCCTGACCAACAGAAGAGTACTCAAACTATCATCACATTTTGGTGCTTTAGAAGATGGCTACTGTGCAACCTTACTTTCAGCAACCTCCACCTACTAATATATATCAGCAGCAAGCAGTTTCCCATGGAAGTCATCCAAGTGGGTCAGTTGGAATGGTGATTGTTGTTCTAGCAGTCATAACAATTCTGGGAGTGCTTGCAGGGATGGTGGGTAGACTCTGTGCAGGGAGAAGAATAGGTGACAGTGAATATGATTTTGAAGGGTGGGTTGAAAAGAAATGCTCTACTTGTATTGATGGTCACATTGATGGTAGTGGAGGAGGTGGTCATGTTCATGTTCCCATTGCTATGCCTGCTGAAAATGGTGAACCCAAGCCTACTGAGGCAAATCCAACTCCAGCTGCCAGTTAAGATTTATAAGATGTTCTGAAACTTTACTAGTGTCAATATTCAGCACCATTGCTTGGGTTCTTCATGTGCACATTTGGTAAGGCTGGGTTTTTTGTGAGGGCAGATTCAGCTTTCAAAAGTTGGAGATTTTGTTATTCATTGTTCTTCAGTCTCAAACTGTTCTGTCCTGGAGTATCTTGGGAAAAATAATGACGGTATGTTCCATTATTTCCGCACAGTTGAAATTGCTTCAAGAATATGTTGTAAGCAGTATTTAATTTTCAGATGTTCTCCACTGAATAGCTTTTGTACAATTTTGCAGTCTTCTTTCGGTGCTTTTCTTTAATATAATAAATCAATTTTTACTTTTCAATCACAAAGATTGTATATGACTGACTAGGATAAAAGAGTGTATATTACGAATGGTTTTTTATTTAATATGAAGTCTTATAAAGCCAGTATCCAAAGATATCTAAGTGACATAAAAGTTGTATGGAATTGTTGTGCCATCTGGCTTAAGGAATTATATTGTTACATATACTTTAATATTTTTTTAACTTTTTACTAATGGACTGTTTGATATTTGAGAATTGAATCTATTTAGTTTAGATGTTTTATATTTATTTTTTAAACTTTTTTACAGGTTATTATGATATACTTTCTATTATTAATATACACAAATTCCTTTCATTTATATGATGTATTATTTTTTATGACAATTTTATGGTCACAATATTAAGTAGAAGTTTCGAAGATGTTTTAAAAAGAAAGTATATGCATCAATTTGTAAATTTTTAGATATGACAGCTTTATTAACGTTTTGGATTGCATTTCTCTCTTTTTTTTATTATCTTTTTTAAATATTAGATCATATAGCGTGATCTTGTGGTAGAGAAACACATACAAATAATTAAATTTAAAATTTGTAAATTAATAAAATATATTTAAAAAAATTTCTATCTTGTTTTAAAAAACGAAAAATTCAATTCAACAACATGGAAACATCCTGGGGAGAGTATTTTCAAACCCTAGACTCCCTCTTTCAATCCCCTCACTGAAACCTTTCACTTCAGTTTTGGGATGATTCTTGTTATGAGGCCATTGGCAACTCTATTGGCCATTTTTTTAAGGTGGATGATTCCACTTTCCACTTGGGTCACTCCACCTTTACTCACATTTGTGTTGACATTGATATCTCCAAACCCCTTTGTGGGGATGTGGTTTGATGGTCAGGGATAGGCCTTGGACACAACCATTGGATTATGAGGGTCATCCCTTTTGTTGTCATCCTTGCTTTGCTACTGGTCACCTAGCCTCATATTGCTCTCAATCACATAGGAAAGGTTTTCCTACATGGTCGAAAAATGATAAGGAAGAACACTCAATTGTTGAGGCCCCCTCTAAGGTGGACACTGTAGACACCTAAAATTGTCATGTCTAATTAAATAAATATCTTTATTTATTTAATTATTTGAACCTAATTCTTCTATTAATTAAATAAATCTTTATTTATTTAATTAATTAATATATCCTCTTCTAGCCTTATTTCTCATTTAAATAAATACATTTATTCATTTAAATTGTCCTTTTCCCAAATTAAATAAATACCTTATTTATTTAATTGATCCCACTTCCTCTATTAATTAAATAAATCTTCATTTATTTAATTAATTCATTAGTCTTTTCCACATATGACACATGTCATTCATCTCTTAATTCATACACTACCTACCCTTTTATTATTTTATTATTTCCTCTACCTACCCTCTAATCATAGTCGACCTCTTTTCACACCTCTTAATCTTATCCCTCCATTTCATACAATGTCTTTTATATAAGGAGATGCTTCCTTCATTATCAACCCTAATCAATCATCCTAATCAATCTATGCATCCTAACTAACTCACTATGCATTCAGCCCCGACTACGCTTTCGAACTTGCATATGCAATCAAGCCTACTTGCAACCACATTTACATTCTTTGTTGAACTCTTGTGCACATAAAATCTGAGAGTAAATATATCAAGCAAGATCAATGGAGATAGGAAGAATGGAGATTTAAACCCTATTGGACATGTGATGGTATAATCTTTGTAATTTCATTTGATTTGCATTGTCTTAGGTAATCTTCATATGTTATGGTGGATCTTTGTTGTTGTTAGGCTAGGGTTTTGTGGTTGAATTCATTTAGTCTTTCATCATTGTTGTATCCATTTTCACCATATACATTTTGGCACACCCTGTGGGACATGCATTTTTGTTAGATCTGTGTTTTTTGCAGATTTTTCTAACCCTATATTATTGTTTTGTAAAACAATTTGGAGAATAACCTTGTGCAGCTAGAGTTTTGGACACAAAATCAAGATCTTGGAGAGATTTGATCATATTTCACAATCGAATTGGAAATTTTGCACCAAATTTTTTTTGCAAGTTGAAGACAGTATTAGGAGCTCTCAAAGAAAAATTCAAATCTATTGGAGCATATTTTAATTTTCTATGAATTTTTTATGAATTTTCATAAAAAATTAATTTTGAGAGCAAATGACAGAATTTTTCAGATTTTCTTACATTTTTTGAAATCTCTCATAATTATACAGAGGATCTGTTCTTTGTGATTTTAATTTTGATGCAAAATATTTCCTAAAAAAATGGATCTTTAAAAATTAGGGTTTTTCCTTATTTTGATTAGATCTCACAAACGGCTTCGAATTGTGACATAAAATTTTTGTGTAGGTCAAGAAAAGTATCAGAAGGATTCAGTAAAAATTTTAGATTTTTTGGATCAAATTTTCATTTTATATGAATTTCTATGAGTTTTCATAAAAAAATAATTTTGAGAGCAAATTAGCGAATTTTTCAGATTTTCTTACATTTTTTGAAATCTCTCAGAATTATACACAGGATCTATTCTTTGTGATTTTAAATTTTATGCAAAATAATTCCTCAAAAATCGGATCTTTGAAAATTAGGATTTTGCATTATTTTACTCATATCTCACAAACTGCTAGTATTTGTTGCAGAAATTTTTTTATGCAGGTTTGGAAGACCATCAGGACTCTCGAGTAAAAATTTTAGATTTTTTGGATCGATTTTGCATTTTATATAATTTTTTTATGATTTTTCATAAAAAATTAATGTTTGGAGCAAATTAGCAAATTTTTTGGATTTTCTTACATTTCTAGAAATCTCTTAAAATTTTACAAGTGTTCTTTTTTTATGATGAATCAGATCCTTGAATTGGTCAACAAAATGCATTGTTGAAGACCCCTATTTCACAAAGTCTTTTGGATCTAAAATTTACCTAACTTGTGTGCTTGCAGGAAGGGGTGATCATTTGAAACAATCCAAACTACTAACAAATGTTTGTTGTAGGACCTTGGCAAGGGTTTTTTATCTTTATTGTGTGCCTTGTTTTCATAGATTATCAAACACTTCAATTGGTGCACTAAAATTAAACCATTGTATTTTGTGTCTTCAACAATAGGCTCTTTTTGTTTCATCTTTAGAGGGTCTGTCTCCCCGTGTGGTCGTTAGGACTACTAGTGAGGAGAGAACGACCCAAGTGGTAGCAAAAAAAAAGCCATCTTCTTCCAAACCACTATAAATAACTGTATTCATGGTGAAAACTATGGATAACGTGTGCTGATTAGTTCATACCGACACTATGTCGCCCCATAAACCCATTTGATCAAATTTATTTGATCAGTTGTAGGGCGTAACCCCTACCGGCTGGGAGCCTTCTGTATTTAAAGAGCTGAAAGTGCCGCATGTATGGCCACACGAGTGGATGCCCTTACTAGCACCTTTTTGTTTTAGAAGCCAAAATCCTTCTAGTTGTTGGGGTAGGAGGTTGGACCTCTAGTAGCGGCCCACACACATACGGTTCTTAGTAGAAATATAAAGTTTGCCACGAGAATTTTTTGTGGGGACTAATGCTTGGCTGCCCTGAGAAGTGAGTGTCGAGGGTGGAGCCAGTGGGGTCAAGCATCTAAGTATCTGCTCTGAATAGCATAGCCTCGGGGGAAACTCCATGTGGGATCAACAACTATTGTCCTGGCCAACCATAAGAATTGTGCTTGTCTTATTTTGAACAATCAAACATTCAAGACCAAACAACAAAACATTGTGTCTTTTGTGTCTTCAAGTGTATGCAAAACATTCTTACATCAAACAACACACTTTTCTTGGAGTCATTTTGAGTCTAAACACTTGCAAACATTGAGTCTTCATCAACATTGTGTCCTCTTGTCACGAAAAACAGTCAAACATTCAGATTTGGTCACAACAAAACAACCTCACAAATTGGAAAAAATTTTAGAGTCCAACAAACAAGAGCAATCAATTTCAAAATTCTTGAGCTTCCTAAGCTATCTCTTCAGGTTTTCATCTAGCATTCAACCTATCTTTGGGTCTCACAAAGTCCATCATTACTTTACACCTTACATTACATTCATATTTGTCTAAACTTGAGTCAAAAGGTCACTTGCTTGTCCTCATCATACTTTGTCAACACACTACATACAACAACATTTTGCTAAGTGGTCCCTCATCAAGGTCTATCACCTTTGGGTCTCATTTGGTCTTACTTAGAGTCAAGGTCAACTTACCTCATCAAGAGAAACTATCCTCTCTTTGGAAGTCACACCCACTCTACTACATACGTACTTGGTCTTACACTTTGGACATTGCAAGTAAACCTTAGATTCATTTACATTCCATCCAACTCTTGGTCTTCCATACTCTTTCCATTTTCATCTAGTCTCCCACATCTTGGTCAATACCTAGTTCATGGTTGAAACTCGTTCCCAAAAATATAGGAGAGAAGCTAAAGAGGCTCAAGAGTCCACAAACATGAGCTCCTATGAGTATGACAATGATATCTTTTTCAATTTTGATCATACTATATTACCTGACATGGATGCTTATTGCTTATAGAAACGTTCCAAATGTTGAGCACATGGACACTAAAAACAACAATGATACACACAATGACAATATGGACAACTTTTCCATACATTCAGCAGAAGTGGAAGACACCATTATGAATCCTCATTTCAATCGATTGGTTGAGGAAATAATGAGGAAAGATAGACAATATTTTCTACAAGTGATGGCACAAAGTGGAACCAAGATCCCTCATGATTTTGACATGTCTCAAATAATAGAAAATCGACCTTTGCAACAACGTCACTCTAACATGGATCAAAGGATGCCTAATAGTGGAGGCAATAGAGGACCACATATGGTGCTTGAATCACCATCATCTTTGTTTCAAAAACCAGAGGTCCCTTATGGTCAAGCATATGATACTCACCTTCGCAAACCATTATGGAAGTCTTATGCAGAGAAATATGCTCAACCACATACCAATGCTAAGGATCAACCACCAAAGCAATTGGATATTCAAAGGCATGCTCAAAATTTGGACACAAGGAAACCCCCGATCAAATTTGGGGGAAACACACTAGAACAAACTCATGACATGCCTGTAGAGTATGGTATACATGGACAAAACAGATATTCTATTCCTCTTCATGACTCTATACTAAGTGGTCCTTATATGCAACATCACTATAGACCTCCTCCATATGAACATGTGTATGATTAATATCATCCATATATGCAACATGCTCCTCCTCCACCCGGTGATTTAGGCATGGGGTATGGTCCAAGAAGTCAATCTCCACCTAAGAACAATTTGGAGCAGCAAATTAAGGACTTACAAAAGAAAATGGAGGACATAAATACACCGAAGCCAACTTATACAATGAGAGACATATGTCCCTATCCATTTGACAAAAGCATTCCAATGCCTCCATTTCCTACACACTTTGTGAGACCTAAGTTTGATAAGTACAGAGGCAGAGGAGATCCTAAGGCACATATAAGACAATTTTTCATAGCTTGCATTGAGGTAGCAACAAAAGAGACATATTTGATGAGATTATTCCCACAAAGCTTAGGTGATCAAGCTATGGAATGGTTCTCCCAACTCCCACCTCGAATCAAGTCATGGGGTGACTTAGCAGAGGCATTTATCGAACATTTCTCATACAACATAGAGACGGACATATCAGTCACTACTTTGTGCAACACCAAACAAAAGGATGGAGAATCTTTTTCATCATTTTTACAAAGATGGAGGAATCTAGCCAGCAGATGCTCTTGTGAAATTCCACAAAAACAAATGGTAGAGATGTTCACCCAAAATGTTAACAAAGACATTGGCTATGATCTAAGGAAAGCTTGTTTGTCCACCTTCAAGGACGTCATTGAAAAAGGCTTAGCGACAGAAAAGGTCCTAATTGAACAAGGAGTCATTAAGATATTCAAGGAAAACAAAGATGACTTTAAAGGAAAAGATAAGCCAAGATTTTGGAATAAAAACAAGAACATAGTCAATGATGGTGTTGTTGATGCCAATATAGTGCAACCCAAAATCATTTTTTCGAGATCAAGCTCTACAAATAATCAAGTGAATACTCAAACAACTTCTAGATCACAAAGGAAGTACACCCCATTTGGAGAACCACTTGAGTCTGTTTTCAAAAAGTTAGTGGCAAACAAAGTAATCACAGTTCTAGATTTTCCTCCATATGAACCAAAGGTTAAGCCAAATTGGTGGAATGATGATGAGTATTGTGAATTTCATAAGAGCAAAGGTCATAAAACAGGAAATTGTCATCGACTGAAGAACATCATACAAGATCTCATTGATAGAGGTGACATTGAGATTGAAGGACACTCATCCAATCAAGAGCATGAGATGTTTAAGGAACCATTCCCAAAATATGACAAGGGAAAAGCTAAAGCCACAGATGACCAAACCAACTATACAAGAGCATCCTATAACTATGATTCAATTATCAATCACATCTCGATGGACAATTATGTCTCTACCATTATCATCAAGGACAAAACGCTTGAGAATTCTACCCAAAGACCCAAGATTGTCCTAAAAGGCATTGGATCTTCTTCCGAACCTACCTCTGAATGTAATGTCACAACCCGTCAAGGTAAATTCACTTTGCAAGGTGCTCCAGCTAAAAACACTACTTCCTCATCAACCAAACCTGAGTATGACCTTGTAGAACAGTTAGGGAAGACACCCGCGCTCATTTCAATCCTTGAGCTCTTACGCATATCCCCTGCACATAAGGCCATTCTTGACAAAATCTTGCGAGACACATCTGCCCCTACTGATCTGAATGTGGACCAGTTTCAAGCCATGGTGGGATACCTTTCCATTCCACACTCTCTTACATTCACAGAAGCTGATGATGCCTCTGTGAGCTAGCCACATAATGCACCTTTACACATTGAAGCCTTTCTACATAAACATCGAATAAAGCAAGTCCTGATAGATGGAGGAGTAGGTCTAAACATTTGTACATTGAGCACTATTAAACAATTGGGATATTCAGATAAAGCTTTGAATTCTACAAACAAAATTACCATCAAAGCATATGATGATGAAGAGCATTCATCCAAAGGCACAATCACCTTACCTCTCAGAGTTGGGTCAGTTACAAAGGATGTGGTTTGTCAAGTCCTTGATCTAGAGCTCACATACAACATATTACTAGGACGTCCTTGGATTCATGAGATGAGCACAATCCCATCTACATATCATCGATGTATCAAGTTCCCTCACAATGGAGTTGAAGTGACCGTCAAAGCTGACCCAAATCCATTCATATATTACAACAATTTGTGACCTAGATCAGAAATAACAATTCCAGTCAATCGACAAGCTATTCCTTCATCAGCATATGTTGATCCAGAATCCTTAAAAGCTTCTACATCCAAACAAGATGAGCTCAAAGAAAAATTCAAGGTTAAAGACCTGGGATATGGTGAGTATATCTTTCATGTTGATCAACTCCCATTATCTCCTAATGTATCCAGTCTACAAGAACAACCTACAAACAATTTTCAATGCCGAGGATTTGGGTACGAAGCACCTAGTGTTATGGCTACTAAGTCTGAATGCAAATATCCTATAGTGGTGCAAGCACCTCTTGATATCAGTAGTCCTAAGAGTGGTTCCAGCAAAGAATCTATTGAGCATATTGCCAGCCCTCTTGAGAACTCACATAGCCTTAGCATTTCATCCACTCATTCCATTTCCACTCTGCTCCTAGACTCAAATCAACAAGAATCAGAAAATCCCTTACTAATTGGGGATCAAAAATCAAGATTTGAAAAGAAAAATCTAAAATTTAAAAATAAAGAAAAGTTTTTTAGTCCAAATCAAAATCAAAAGCTATTAGACTCTACAAGAATCAAAGTCAAGGATAAAAATCCTATGAAGCAAAAAGAGCAAAAGTTGATCTCCCCTAATATCAAAATAACTAGGTGCAAAAGTTCTAATATTTCAAGTCAAAAAGAATACTTGTTGATCCTAAGTTTCCATCATGCTATCCTACTTTCACTTCTTTTCACAATTATAAGCCTTCATAGCTCATCCACTTGTTCCACACATCCATTCCCTTCTGGAGATACATCATGGACCTTTAATGAAGCTTACTCGAAGGACTTTGTTATCAAGGATGCCCAAACTTCTTTAGGTGACACGCATATGGGACTACATAGTCCACACACTAGTAATTCTATCTCAGGTCCTTTATCAAGGAAGACATACACTCGAGATACACATCATTCAGTCAAGGAATATTGCAGTTACAATCATAAGGTTAAGCCTCACACATTCAAGGTGGGTGCCTTGGTTCTTAGAGAAAATCCTAAGAATCAGCAAGACCGAGAGAAAAAGGGCAAGTTCGAACCAAACTGGCTTGGTCCTTACATCATCACAGTAGCATATGGATCTGGTGCATATCAACTCTCAACCACAGAGGGTGAACCTTTGGAGGATCCTATCAACAACATGCACCTTCACAAGTTTCACACATAGCTCTTCAAAGTATCCCAATTCAAAAATACAAAAAAAATTAAAAAATACAAAAATAAAAATAAAAATTCAAAGATACAAAAAAAATCAAAAAATTCAAAATACAAAAAAAATCATAAAATAAAAAAATTGTTACTTGGTGAAAACCTGGTGAACAGGCACCTTGTGACACAAAAAAAAAAAAAATTGAAAAAATTGAAAAAACAGAAAAACATTTCGTCCAACGGTGAAAACCAATTTGGTGGCATCCTGGGCAAGTACCATGGTGAAAACTGGGTCACCAACGCCATGCGTAGAGACATTGCTCCTCCCTCCTTCAGGATTCCATTTCATCCTTCACTTTGCACACACTCACAGCCTATCCATTCATAATAAACTTACCCATTCCCATCATGGCTTGTTATTGATCTACCCAAGATTGGTTCGCCATTCATAATAATACCTTCCTTTTCATCTCTTTCCATTCATAATAAATCAACTCCTATCTGTGGCTAAGGCAAATCCTATGTCTAGTAATGGGTGTGGAACTAAGAACATCACATGTTTCGAGGAGTACAGTTTCTTCCAGTTTTCTTTAGTCTATACGCGCACAATCCGCAATAAAGCAGCATCTGCATCGTCGATCCGCAATAAAGTTCCGTCTTCTCGGCAATAAAGTATCAGTTTCATGGATTCAGTCAGCTTCAGATGAGACACAACAACAACAATGGGCTTCAACAAATCAAATCTTTCAATAGACTCAAACAACATTATGGTTCAGTGCTATCTATCCTTTTTGTGAAAGTAAACATTGTGACCACAATCAAATAAGACTTATACAAGTGACAAGAGACACTAAATTTGAGGACTACAATGGATGGTGGTGTCGAGTCTTGGTTGTCTTTTGATTTTTATCTTTTTTGGTGACATGTCTTTTAGCTTTTCCAGGATGTCTCTGACTAGAGATTCTATCTCCAGGATGTCTTTGACTAGAAAGGCGAGGATGGGGTATCGTCACCTATTTTTCTTTTGTTGTCTATGGATTGTCTCTTAGTAATACTATGACTTGTCCAAGGATATGAGGACCTTGTGAGTCTAGTATGAACTGGGGCATTCCTTGTTTGCGACTATCTTATCTCCATGCAAACGGGTACAATGACTTTCTGGGTCGAACATATGCCTTGATTGTCATAACCTACTTGCCATAATAAAGCTCAATGATGATAACGCACAAGAAGCTCTTTCACTTTTCTTCTATCTTTCATCCCCCTTTCTTGATTGACCTCCATTGTCCTTCTTGAGTCTGTGTAGCCTGCTATCACATGACTGAGTATAATGTCACACCAAAAAAATATTTGCATTTCATGTAGTTGCACCTGCATTACCACATATTAAGCATTTCATACATACATATAGATATCACAATTGCATCACATCCTGCACACAACACATATTAGCACATTTTATATTCTCATCATGTAAATAATTATTTGCATTATCATATTCATTGACATTTCATACATTCACATTTGCATTGGCATAACATATAAAAACATAAAAGAACAAAAAAAATATTGCATTTCATCATGTACATATTTGCATCCATATCATAACCATCACATAGAAACATACATCATGAAACATCTCATCACCTAGGTATGCATGCATATAGCTGCCGCAAAGATGAATCATCTCATATATATATCAAAAATCATAAGTGTCATGATACAATGATGTCAAAATCATATGGCTACAATCACTCGAAGGTGTCATCATACAAAATAGTACAAGACTGATACACGGGAACCCACTGATCACTCCTACCAACGCTGCTGGTAGTGCTAATCATGTTCATGTCATCGTGTCCCAAGCCATGTGTCCAACCCTCATCTCCAGTCCTGGATCCTAAAGGACTTGTCTCAGTGCATCTGTCTCTGTCTCGATTGTAAGGAACTAAATCCCCATTGATCGATATCCTCAGAAACCTGTATACATCCTCCAAGGTGACTGTCATCTCACCCATCGACAAATGGAATGTGCATGTCTCAGAATGCCATCTCTCAGCAAGTGCAGTCAACAATCCCATATTCGCTCGAAACTCAGGCACATACAGAATATGGCGCAATCCCATAACCTCAATCGCTACTTTATCTTCAAATGTCAGCTCTAGTCGTAACCTCTGAGTCGATGGGAATCTCTCCCGTGACTCCAGCATAGGTAGGTACTCCTGCAGTCAAGAAAATCAACTGTGTCAGTCCTAGTGACACTCACTATTCATCACAAAAGTGTTGCTTCTATCCTAGTGACACTCATTGTTCATCACAAAGTGTTGCTATCTATCCTAGTGGTACTCCCTGTTCATCACAAAGTACTACGTGTTTTGCACTCCCTGTTCATCACAAAGTGCTGCTTACATTTGCATTCACTATTCATTACGAAGTGCTGCTTACATTTGCACTCACTGTTCATCACAAAGTGATGTTCATATATTAGTACTCCATGTTCATCACAAAGTACTATGTCTTGGTACTCACTGTTCATCACAAAGTGCCTCGATCTATCCTAGTCTTCCCTAGAGGACCTGCTTGATTGTATCCTCTCAGCAGCTTATCCAATTGATAGCGTATCTTCATCACAGAACTGTCGATTCGACCTTGAAGACATAAATGTGCATTCATGACACAAACGTGCCTAGCTAACCTAGACGGGCCTGGCACCAACACAGACGCGCCTCGACATTTTTTGACCTTGTTTGACATATTCTAAAATGCATTTATTGTGCTACCTAACATGCATTAATGACAACATTTATTTTGACAAAGTACAAGGAGGTTTTACGATACTTACCGACTCTCCTGCCTCTGCTGGCCTCTGATATCGGCGAACGCGATCGAATCTATGCACCAATGCCATCACTGCTGATTGTTGCTGCTCAATTCTCTCTCTGCACTCTGATTTCTTGGATGTGTGGATGACAATGAGGATGTGTTCTCTCGTGGTCTATCTTATAGACTGCCATAGACCTAGCTCTAGCTCTAGCCCTAGTCCTCGTCTCCCGAGTTAGTCTTCTTTATCTCGTGACTCTGTCACTCTATCTGGTCAATCCTTTCTAGCCTTTCTTTCTTATCAAGAGATTGTCTGTGATCTTTCCAGGCATATTCATCCAATCTCTTGAGGGAGCATATCATTTCCATCTTGGGGCAACTTTGTATCAGTTCATCTTATCTTTTTTGAAACAATGTGACAAGTTGCATTGTCTCAAAGAGGGGCAAAATGTAGACACCTAAAATTGTCATGTCTAATTAAATAAATATCTTTATTTATTTAATTATTTGAACCTAATTCTTCTATTAATAAAATAAATCTTTATTTATTTAATTAATTCATTTATCCTCTTCTAGCCTTATTTCTCATTTAAATAAATACATTTATTTATTTAAATTGTCCTTTTCCTAAATTAAATAAATATCTTATTTATTTAATTGATCCCACTTCCTCTATTAATTAAATAAATCTTTATTTATTTAATTAATTCATTAGCCTTTTCCACATATGACACATGTCATTCATCTCTTAATTCATACACTACCTACCCTTTTATTATTTTATTATTTCCTCTACCTACCCTCTAATCATAGCCGACCTCTTTTTACACCTCTTAATCTTATCCCTCCATTTCATACAGTGTCTTCTATATAAGGAGATGCTTCCTTCATTATCAACCCTAATCAATCATCCTAATCAATCTATGCATCCTAACTAACTCACTATGCATTCAACCCCAACTACGCTTTCAAACTTGCATATGCAATCAAGCCTACTTGCAACCACATTTCCATTCTTTGTTGAGCTCTTGTGCACATAAAATCTGAGAGCAAATATATCAAGCAAGATCAATGGAGATAGGAAGAATGGAGATTCAAACCCTATTGGACATGTGATGGTATAATCTTTGTGATTTTATTTGATTTGCATTGTCTTAGGTAATCTTCATATGTTATGGTGGATCTTTGTTGTTGTTAGGCTAGGGTTTTGTGGTTGAATTCATTTAGGCTTTCATCATTGTTGTATCCATTTTCACCATATACAGACACTAACATAGAGACTTTTAAGGATTGTGTTCTGGGTGGGATCCCATTGTGTCTAGATGTCCGTTCTACGATTCCTTTTGTTCCTAATCAATCTTTGGCCAAACATGTTGCTCTCTCTTAGCTACCACCTTCTTGGGTGGTTGTTGATGTGCTTTGTAATACTGTTGCCCCCCCTTTAGTGGTTGTTGATTCTTTAGTTGAAGAATCGCCTCTTGTTTCCTCAAGTACTAGGGTGATGGATGATAGCATTGTGTGGATGGTAGTTCATCAAAGGAGGAAAGGCCCTTATCATTTTCCCATTGCTCATTCCGGGTTGGTGAAAGATAATTATTTGATATAGGGTTGGGACCCTTGTCTCCCACGGGTTCCCCCCATGGTCAAAAGCTTCTTCTCTCTTCTTCTTCTTCTCTTTCTCAATCTCACCTCTAGTGATATTTTCTCTTTTTGCCTTGATGACTGTCTTGTAATGGATCTAGACGCTTCCCCTACTAATTCAATCAAAACAACATAGAAACATCTCAAAATAAAAAAGATAACAACCAAATTAAATCGACTAAATACAAGATAATTATGAAGATATCATACATCCTTCAAAGAAAATAAAAATAGATATCATTTTAGACAAGTAAACAACACTCTTCTATAATTGTTGTAAGAACTTTAAACTTATTGGAGTAAAATGGATCATTATAGAATTGAAAGCTAAATTGGCATCTTATATTCTGGATAAGTAGTTGTATGAACCCAGAATGTTTTCTCTTCATATAAAACAAATGATAAGCTAATAATTGTTTCACTTGTCTCATTCGAGGGCGAAGATTAAAAGAAAGTAATATAAACCATGGAAAATGAGACACACATTGCTTTATTGGTATGATATTCTAGTTGTGAGATTATGCTTGAAGCAACCAAGATCAAAGAGATCACAAGATAGCACAATGACAAGAGAGATAAAATATGACAAGAATAAATTGTATTCCTATCAATAATGCAAAGAGATCAACTGGATCATCAAGATTATTACATACAATGTAGATGAACCTACTTAATTATAAAGGCAAGGCTAAGAGACGAGAGCATACAATGATGACATGTGGCTAAATGAGATGCAAGGATAGGTAGGAGAAATAGTAAAATATTCCACATGAGGTGGATCACCCATCGAAGGTGAAATTATCACTCCACAATAAGTGGATATGATAGAGTAACAACAAGATCACACCATAAAAGGTGGAAATTCTCCTACATACACACTCCTAGTGTAGCACATCTCCCTAAGTGTCTCGTATGCAAACTACTATGTTATGCATGTACCTAAGTAAACTTAAGTGTAATTATATCCAACATGAATAAATAATTGCACCAACACTAGCAAAGAAGATTCCTACCTTTAATCAAAATAGTAGAAATATACACTATTTAAACTGATTAAATAAAAAAATTAGTCCATGTTGTAGGTGGCACTGGAATTTTTTGTTTTAGTTTTCATATGAATTTATTGTTGCTTATTTTTATTTTCTCATTTTTTGGTGGTTAGTGATTCATATGAATGCCTTCTAGTTATAGTAAGATGTTTGAGATTGTTGGTTTGAATATTTTGGTGATAAAAACAAGTGATTTTTTAATAGTGAATGTTTGTCAATTGATTAATGGTTGAATTTTGAGAATTAAAATTTATTTACTGAATCTTTTGTTAGATGCATCTAATTTGAAAGCATGCTTCTTGGGTGGATCAATATTATTTGGATCTTTCATTGGAACTAGCAAGATGCTATACAAAACTTCACATAAGGATTCTTAATTTTTCCACTTCCTAAAAGCAAACCATATGAATGTCATTTTCAAGCACGAACCATGTAATGCTCATAGATCTTTGTTGGTCTTTACTCTTTGGACTCGAGACATTGTTGGCTTGAAAAATTGAACTATTCGAGTCATAATTTGGATTGTCTTTCTTCAATTATCTTGACCTTGTTGACCTTTGTAAAACCATATTCTTACTTCTTTAAGAAATTTGACAATAAAGAGGGGTAAAAATTTATTCAAAATATAAAGGGAAATACAACAAAAGAAGGCGAGCCACCCAACAAAGTAAACTACAAAGAGTTATCTAGATCAAAAAGTTGATCTAGCATATGAGATAACTCAAGAGATAGTTGAGCCCTATTATCAATAGACCAACCCTTCATAAATTCAAAGGCCCACTTGGCAAGACAATCAACCACCCTATTCCATTCCATGGGAATATGAAGGAAAGTGACTGACTAAAAAGAATTACAAAACAATAGAACCTGCTGAATAACCAACTACAATTGCCAACTAACACCATCAAACTCTTGCCGTTTCAACAAAGAGACCACAACCTGGGAGTTAGATTCAACAATAATTTGTTGCTTGAGAAGAGAACAACAACACTCCAACGGTATCAAAATAGCAAGGGCTTCCATAAAATTATTCGTATGAAAACCTTTGTAGATAGAAAAAAGAAACTGAACTTGCCTAGAACTATTCCGCTCCACTCCACCAATACCAGCATGCCTAGGATTGCCCCTAGAAGACCCATCCGTATTAATTTTCAAAACACCAAGAGGAGGAGGGTTTCAATGACATGTTCTAGAAATCCTCCGTAAAGGATGGTGACACCTATTCCTCATAGGCTGTCAAACCACTTGTGCACCGGGACCAAGAGTAGGAGCATCCCCCGAAGAGAAAAATTAAAGCGGGTACATATATCAGTCTCCCCAAGAGCCACACCTTCAGCAAGATCACACTTAGCCGAAACAGTCTGTCGAAGAGAATGCAGAATTTTCGACCATGTGAAAAATCTAACGATTTCATTCCAACCAAATGTGCTAAATTTTGTGTTGAGCTTGATATGTTTTTTCGACTCATTATCAAAAATTTGTTTGGGTTGAGGACAATCTTTTTTCAAACTTCAAGAATTCTTTTAGCATTTTGATCAACCAAATGAGCCATACTCTATGTGAGTCATTTATATTAGTATGTTAATTACGTGTATATTTTTCTTCATTTTCTTTTTATTACATCTTGGTCTTTGTTGATTCATTTTGTCCTTGATGACAAATCAGTAAAGCCACGTGTGTTTAAATTCATAA
This sequence comes from Cryptomeria japonica, assembly GCF_030272615.1. NCBI lineage: Eukaryota > Viridiplantae > Streptophyta > Pinopsida > Cupressales > Cupressaceae > Cryptomeria > Cryptomeria japonica. The sequence goes on along the minus strand of NC_081407.1, from coordinate 266,484,114 downwards.
GGTTGTCGCGGCAAAATTTGACTTCGGGTTGACACTTAACTATTGACTTTGGTAATATGTACTCAATACCTAACTCACGAGATTTAGTGATGGACGTAAGAGTAAAATAAATTATGACAAAGGATGTTGCTTGAATTGTTTTTTTTATTTCACATTTTTGTGAAACCCTTTCACGGGTAACTCAACAAGGTCTCAGAGGGTAAAGATTTGTTACCGTAGTTTAAGCTTTGAGAAGGTGCTTAACCGCGACAGTTTTCGGTAACTACTGGTAAATCTTTGTGATTTGTCACTTTGTGATTTGTCATTGCAAAAATTTTATGATTTGTTTATGATAGTTGGCAGTTTATCTACGGGAAGAAACATATTTTTTATGGCAGTTTTGTTGAAGATAAACAAAGTTGTAAAATTAAATTTGTTTTAAACCCTAACGGGTATACCAAGAAGTTATTGAAAATAGTTTTTTGGTTGTGACTGCACATACATCTATAGATGCATAGTGTGTATAAATGGATATGAAATGGCATTGTGAGTGAGCAATTTTTGAAAGAAAAGATTGTGTTGTGAAATAAAATTGAATATCTTATAGACTGTAATAAAAATATGTGATTGTATAGCCTGCAAGATTGCAAATATACTATCATAGATCTTGTTGATTTTCATTGGAAGGTTAGGAGTTGGACTCCTTGCAACAGGGCTGCTAAATTGGATGTAATCTTGGATTTTTTTTGGACTGGTTAATACAATAACGAAGTGGTTTTCTCCCTATGACAAGATCTGGTTGGATCTTGAGGGTTTCCACTCAGCACAAAATCGTATTGAGTTTATTACTTTTCTGTTAATGCTCTGATATTTATCTCAGTCCTATTTCTGTTTCAGTTTTCTTATCTTGGCAAATCACTCTCAAACATATTGCTACATTTGTGCAATTCTGCTCTTTGTCTCTGTTTTTGTAAAGCTTATTCCAATCTTAAAAAGCATATTTATTTGGTGTATTTCAAAGTTCAAAGTACTTTGATTCACCCCCTCCCCCTCTCAGAGTACATCTGCTTTCAACAATTGGTATCAGAGCATAGGAGTCTTTTAGGTTTGCCCTAGGTCTGATCCTGGTACTTGAAAGAGATGGCTCAAAATGAGGGTGCTTCGCTCACCAGAGCACCTCTGTTAGATGGCACTGATTACACTTTTTGGAAAGTTAAAATGGAAGCTTTCATTCATTCTCTTGATATTAAAATGTGGGAGGTAGTGGCTAACAAATACAATGTACCTTCTGTTGTGCCTACTGATGCAGATGAAAAGGCAAAATTTGAATTGGATAAATGTGCTCGCTTTGCACTACTTTGCGGGTTATCAAAGGAGGTCTTTGTTAAAGTTATGTACTTTAAATCAGCGAATGAGGTATGGACAAATCTTGAATCCATTTACCAAGGTGATGAGAAAGTGAGAGAATCTAAATTGATTACTTTGAAAACACAGTTTGATTCTTTAAAAATGAATAATGATGAATCAATAGCAGCTTATTTTCTACGAATTGATGAAATTGTTAATGCTCGAAAGGGCCTTGGAGAAGAAATTGATGAACATGATGTAGTTGCTAAGGTCATTAGAACATTATTGCCTAAATTTGAAACTAAAATTTCTGCTCTTGAAGAAAAGAAACACTTTTCTAAAATGACTGTTCACAAACTTCAAAGCATACTTACAGCATATGAAATGAGGATTGGAAATGTTCCTTCAACCTCTACTGAAATGACTTTCAAAGTTGAGAAACATGAGGATAGTGAGTCTGAACTCTCTGATGTCTTTGAAGCATTACTTGTCAGGAAACTTAAGAAAAAGTTCCAAGGAAAGTTTAAATGTTTTGGTTGTGGCAAAATTGGACATTTTGCCGCAAAATGTCCATATCTAGATCTAAGCAAAGATGATGAGAAGTCAGAAAAGTCTTTCAAAAAACCTTGGAATCCTAATAAAAAATTTAATAAAAAGAAAAGTCTCATGACAAAAGAAGAGTCTGATGATGACTCTGATGAGTTAAATGGTGATAATTGTGAAACGCTTTTCATGACTGAAGTTGAACCCATTAAGGTCCGTTCTGAAAAACCAGAAATAGATTTTTGTATTGAATTAAATGAAGTTAATTTTGAAGAGGAATTGCTTTGTGCTCTTCAAGAAGTGAAACGACTCAAAAAACTTGTTAATGCCTATGAAAAATCTAGTCAAATTCTGCAACTGGATCTAGCAAATACAAATAAGGTCATTGAAACCCAAAAATGTCTTATTGATGAGAAAGATGTAGAGATTAGAAAACTAAAGGAACAAGTGTATGTTCTTGACAGCCAAAAACAATCTGAAAATACGGCTGAAAAGGGTGAAACATCATATCAAAACACTATCATAGCAAATAGTAATCAGTTTTTGAATAGTAGATTCTTTCATGGTTATTGTCATTTTTGTCATTTGTTTGGACACAAAGTGAGTACCTGCAGATTTGCAAAAAATTCCACTTATGGATATAAACAGGGTTTTGGTTTCTTAAGAAACACAAGTTGTTTTGCATGCTATCAATATGGACACACCTCTAATTATTGTAAAAAGTTTAAACAACCTAAACAGGTTTGGAGACCAAAGCTAGAACAGACTATGCTTGTTCAAACAACATTCATTTCTACAAAATCTGCTATCTGGGTGTTAGATAGTGGGTGTTCCCATCATATGACAAGGTACAAAAGCAAGTTCTTAAACTTAAGGGATCATCCAGGAGGCTTTGTTAAATTTGGAGACAACACTGGACTTTATATAACTGGAACTGGTACTGTGATGATAAACAACAATACTCCGATAAATGATGTTTATTATGTGGAAGGTTTGAAATATAACTTACTAAGCATCAGTCAGATATGTGATACCAGGTATCAGGTCATGTTTAATGCTTGTGGATGTACTATTAAGAAGAAATCTGGGAAAACAGTAGCAAATGGTTTTAGAACACTTGGAAATGTGTATAATCTTTCAGATTCCACAGGTCAAGAACAATCTATAGGCATGTGTCTTATGAGCCATGTAGATGAAAACTGGCTATGGCATAAAAGGTTTGGGCATGTGAACTTTGACAATATAGTCAGAATTAGTAAGCATGAAAATGTTAGAGGTTTTCCTCTAATTAGTAAACCTCCAAATACAGTTTGTAGTGAGTGCATTAAAGGCAAACAAACCAAATCATCATTCAAGACAAAAGAATTCTTGTCGTCAAGACCTTTAGAGTTGATTCATACAGATTTGTGTGGTCCAACTAAGACTCGGTCCTTAAATGGAGAAAAATACTTCATGCTATTTGTAGATGACTATAGCAAGATGGTTTGGGTTACCTTTCTCAAAAGCAAATCAGAAGCATTTAATAGGTTCAAAGTTTTTAGAAAATTGGTTGAAAGAGAGACTGATCTAAAATTAAAATGTTTAAGATCAGATAGAGGAGGTGAATTTACCTCTCAAGACTTTGTCAAATATTTTAAAAAACATGGTATCAAAAGGCAATATTTTGCAGCACGTACACCACAATAGAATGGAGTGGTCGAAAGGAAAAATAGAACAGTAAAAGAAATGGCTAGGACTATGTTAAATGAGTCAAGATTACCTGATAAGTTCTGGAAAGAGGCAGTACATACTGCTGTTTATATTCTTAACAGAGTTCAAATCAGAGTTAGAACTGCATGTACCCCTTATGAATTATGGCATGGAAAAACTGCTTCTGTTAAACACTTTAGAATTTTCGGTTGTAAGTGCTATGTTAAAAATGACTCTGATAATTTGGATAGTTTTCAGTCAAAATCTGATGAAGGCATTTTTCTTGGCTATTCCTCAAATAGTAAGGCTTACAAATGCTTTAATAAATGACTAAATAAAGTGGTCGACTCTGTAAATGTTATTTTTGATGAAAATCTGAATATGATAAAAAATGATTTGACTATTGAAGAAGAATCAAATCTAGATTTTGGAAATACTTCAACTTCTATTGAAACTATTGATCCTAAACAAGTTGAACCTAGTCCGAACAAAGATGAGGAACTTACTGATATTAGCACAGATGTACCTTCAAAAACACCTTCCAGAATTATTTCTAAAAGGCATCCCGACACACTTGTCATTGGTGACAAAAATGCTGGCATATTGACTCGTGGAAAGGCAAAACATGCAAAACAGGCTCAAATGGCCGAACACTTCTGTCTCATAACTGATTTTGAACCACAAAATGTCTCTGAAGCTCTAAATAATCAATCTTGGTTAAATGCTATGAAAGAAGAAATCAGTCAAATTGAGAAAAACAAAACTTGGGAACTTGTTCCTCGTCCTGATGACAAAAATGTGATTGGCGGAAAATGGGTTTTTAGGAACAAACTAGATGAGTCAGGAAAAGTGACAAGAAATAAGGCAAGGTTTGTGTGTCAGGGATATGCTCAGCAAGAGGGTATAGATTTTGGTGAAACTTTTGCTCCTATGGCTTGTTTAGAATCTATTCGAATGTTTCTTGCATATGCCTCGCATAAAAAGTTCGCAGTTTACCAAATGGATGTTAAAACTACATTCTTAAATGGTTATCTTGAAGAAGAGGTTTATATGGAGCAACCACAAGGTTTTGAATTTTCTGAATTTCCATGTCATGTGTATAGTTACGAAAGGCATTATATGGTCTTAAACAAGCACCTCATGCATGGTATGCTAGACTTGACTCTTACTTAATTTCAAAAGGCTTTACTAAAGGCAGTGTTGATAGCACACTGTATACAAAAGATGCTAATGGTGATCTTCTAGCTATTGAAATATATGTTGATGATATTATCTTCGGATCCACCAATGATTCATTGTCTAAAAGTTTTTCAACTATTATGGAATCCGAATTTGAAATGTCTATGTTAGGACCTCTAACATTTTTCTTGGGGATAAAAGTGTCTCAACTTGATCATGGTCTCTTTATATCTCAAGTAAAATATGCTAAAGAAATGTTGAAGCGGTTTCAAATGGATCAATGTAACCCTGTTGGCACACCTTTGGAAACAGGATGCAAGTTGGTCAAAGTGGATGACTCGCCCCTTGTTGACCAAAGGGAGTATAGATCCATGATAGGTAGCCTATTGTATCTTACTGCATCTAGACCAGATTTGATGCAAGTTGTGTGTTTGGTTTCTAGGTATCAGTCGGCTCCTAGACAATCTCATCTTAATGTTGTCAAACGTGTATTCAAGTATATACAAGGAACTCTTGATTATGGTTTGTGGTATCCAAAGCATGATGATTTTACTTTGATGAGCTATACTGATGCTGACTGGGGTGGTTGCGTTGATGATCAGCGTAGCACCAATGGTGCAACATTTTTCCTTGGAGACAGGTTAGTTGCGTGGCATAGCAAAAAGCAGGACTGCATAACTTTGTCCACTGCTAAATCTGAATATATTGCAGCTACTGCTTGTTGTACACAGTTGTTGTGGATGTCCTACCAGTTATCTGATTTAGGCATTACGGTAGCTAAACCAATGTCTATATTTTGTGACAATACTAGTGCCATTCAGATTTCAAAGAATCCTATCATGCATTCTCGTACAAAGCATATTGCTTTAAAATTGCAATATTTACGGGACCAAGTTTCCTCAAATGAGGTCAAGCTCATTCATGTTTCATCACAGGCACAGGTTGCAGATATATTTACTAAAGCTCTTCCCAAAGAGCAATTTGCTCAGTTACGTGATAGGTTGGGAGTCTACTCTCAATCTTTTATTAATGCCTGATTCTTCTGATGTATGGGGGAGCTTTCATGCTAGCTCCCAGTTCAATCCTCTTTGTCCTTGATGATAAAAAGGCGGAGAAAACAACATGATGTTGGTAGGTATTTTGGCATTCATCATTTGATTTGGTTCTAATCTGGCAGTTGATCTACATTGGTATTTTATTTTTGCATTCATCATTTGATTTGGTTCTGATCTGGCAGTTGATCTACATTGGTATTTTATTTTTGCATTCATCATTTGATTTGGTTCTGATCTGGCAGTTGATCTACATTGGTATTTTATTTTGGCATTCATCATTTGATTTGGTTCTGATCTGGCAGTTGATCTACATTGGTATTTTGTGTTGGCATTCATCATTTGAATTGGTTCTGATGTTCTGATAGTTGATATTGGCATATTGGCGTTTGGTTCTGACAATTGATATTGGCATACATTGGTATTTTGTGTTGGCATTCATCATTTGAATTGGTTCTGATCTGGCAGTTGACAATTGGCATTTGGTTCTAAAAGTTGATATTGGCATACATTGGTATTTTGTGTTTTGGCACACTTGGCTATTGACGTTGGTTCTATATTTGCCATCAATATTCTTTGATATATTTTCAATTGGCAGATTCATTGGTCGGTCTCATTGGCACACTTCATCAGTTTTTTTTTTACTGGACATTGCAGTTGATATCTTTGTTGAGTTGAAAATTTTGAACAAGAAAGATTGTTTTTTCATTTGTTCTGATGGTTAGTTTTTTTGCCATCAAGGACAAAGGGGGAGTTTGTTGATTCATTTTGTCCTTGATGACAAATCAGTAAAGCCACGTGTATTTAAATTCATAAGGTTGCCGTGGCAAAATTTGACTTCGGGTTGACACTTAACTATTGACTTTGGTAATATGTACTCAATACCTAACTCACGAGAGTTAGTGATGGACGTAAGAGTAAAATAAATTATGACAAAGGATGTTGTTTGAATTGTTTTTTTTATTTCACATTTTTGTGAAACCCTTTCACGGGTAACTCAACAAGGTCTCAGAGGGCAAAGATTTGTTACCGCAGTTTAAGCTTTGAGAAGGTGCTTAACCACGACAGTTTTCGGTAACTACTGGTAAATCTTTGTGATTTGTCATTGCAAAAATTTTATGATTTGTTTATGATAGTTGGCAGTTTATCTACGGGAAGAAACAGATTTTTTATGGCAGTTTTGTTGAAGATAAACAAAGTTGTAAAATTAAATTTGTTTTAAACCCTAACGGGTATATCAGGAAGTTATTGAAAACAATTTTTTGGTTGTGACTGCACATACATCTATAGATGCATAGTGTGTATAAATGGATATGAAATGGCATTGTGAGTGAGCAATTTTTGAAAGAAAAGATTGTGTTGTGAAATAAAATTGAATATCTTATAGACTGTAATAAAAATCTGTGATTGTATAGCCTGCAAGATTGCAAATATACTATCATAGATCTTGTTGATTTTCATTGGAAGGTTAGGAGTTGGACTCCTTGCAGCAGGGCTGCTAAATTGGATGTAATCTTGGATTTTTTTTTGGACTGGTTAATACAATAACGGAGTGGTTTTCTCCCTATGACAAGATCTGGTTGGATCTTGAGGGTTTCCACTCAGCACAAAATCGTGTCGAGTTTATTACTTTTGTGTTAATGCTCTGATATTTATCTCAGTCCTATTTCTGTTTCAGTTTTCTTATCTTGACAAATCACTCTCAAACATATTGCTACATTTGTACAATTCTACTCTTTGTCTCTATTTTTGTAAAGCTTATTCCAATCTTAAAAAGCATATTTATTTGGTGTATTTCAAAGTTCAAAGTAGTCTGATTCACCCCCTCCCCGTCTCAGAGTACATCTGCTTTCAACAGTCTCTAAATGGAATATGATCCATATTGATGAAGAAAAATGGACAATAAAATACAATAGAAATTTTATAGCTTATTTTGTTAAAAATGATGAAACAAATCGACAGCAGAAAAACATCTCAAAATAAAAAAAAATATCACACCAGATTAAATCAGGTAAATGTACAAGATAATTGTGAAGACATCTTCAAGCATCCTTAAGGAGAATGAAAAGGATCATTTTACATAAGTAAATACTACTAATATAATTTCTGTAAGAACTTTGAACTTAATGGAGTAAAATGGATCATTATAGAACTGAAAGCTAAACTGAGACCTGATATTACCAATAACCAGTTGTTTTCTGAAAGAGAAAAAGCAAACTGTAGATAAGTTTTTTTAGGCTGATAAAATAAGAAAGTAATTAGATAATTAATGTGGACGACTACATTTTTTGAGTTCTGAGTTTTTTGAGATTTCTATTTATTTATTTGATTTAATTCTAATTTAATTAGTGTTATTAATAATATTTATACTTTTAATGACTATGTTGAAAGATCTAATTTTTGGATACTGAATAGTTCATTTGATTCTAATTTTAATATGGATCATACGAGATGGTTTTAATATGGTGGAAGTGATGTTAGATAGATTGTGATGATACAGAAGTGGTATTATATATGCAATAGATTTAAGTATTTTGATCTTAAAATTGGTAGTCATTACAATCAATTTCTTTGGTATACATGAAATAATATTTACTTTCTATTTGAAACAGTTCTCAAACGACTTGACAAAGTCATGATTTAAGTTAATCTTTTTTCTTTAGCCCCTTGTCTTTTTTTTCTTTTTTTTTAGTTTAGACTTTGTTAAAAACTATTCTTTCCATTCATTTTTTGATAAAATTTATATCAAGTTATAGTTTTCTAAGATTAAGGTAGACAAAACTCATTTTTCTCATCATGTCATTGTTAACTCATTAGCCAACCTTTTCTCACATTCAACATGTTTGGAAGATGTCACATCCTTAGCATAAAATTGGTTAGATATAAAGGTGGAATAATGCTATGAAGCATACTTCTTGCTTCTTACAAGTTAATGGATTCTAATGGGCCCTCATTTGCCAACACTCATAAATGGTCACCGCCTTAGAGCTTTTCTATGCCATCGTTGATCTAAAAAGAGTGACCATTTATTCTTTCTATGTATCCATGAGTAGCTAAACTTCAACAAAGTAAATAGCCAATGGCCATTCAACTAGAGGTAATCAAATTAAAACTCATTTCTATTGGCTTAAGATTGGGAATAAATATTCTGAAGAATTCCTCCAATACTTAGAGCTTGGCATAGTCATCACTCTAGATCAAATACTTAGAGCTTGGCATAGTCATCACTCTATATCAAATGCATAAAAAAAAATTAATAACTCTTCATAAGAGTTCTTACTATTTTTAAAATCTTTATCAACCATTTTCAAGTTTTGTAAGGCTAAGAGTCCTCTACTTAGTGAGATAAAGACCTTCAACAATACATTAATGTTGTTTCATGTTGGCTTTTTGCTTACTAGTGGTCCTTGTTGACTAACTTCTCACTTAAGGAGATCTTTGTGAGGTGTTGTTTACTATGATTAATGAAGAAGTTCTAGGATATGATGGATTTCCTCATGAATTCCATAAAAGCTTATGGGATACAGTTGATAATGATCTTTTTGAAGTTTACATGGAAGCTTAGTATTCAATAGCTTTAGCTAATATTAGAGTGAATGCATAATCACGATGGGCAAAACAACATCTTTAAGTGGCCATGAAAATGCTAAAAAGTAGATTTATGTGCATAGAAAAATGAAAAAGCTATTTACTCAACTTAAAAAATATAGAAATAAAATTTGTAGGTAAAGACATTGAAAATTAACCTTTGCTTTCCCATCATTTCTCATCATTTATTCTTCATAAATTAATTAAATAATTTTATTATTTAATAAAACCAATTTCATTTCTTCTAATCTAAATTCAAAATCTCCCTCACATCGACACTTTATTAAATATTTTTTAATTATCTAATTATTTTACTAATTGTCTGTTTCTTTCAATTATAATTATTTGATTAATTCATCAGCCTTCATCTTTTCTCATTAATTAAATTATTTTTAATTATTTAATTAATCCAGCTTTCATCCATTCTTCTCATTCAATATAATTACATAAATGTCTTTGATTTAATTAATTATTCATCTTCCATAGTTCTTCCAAAAATAAATAAAATTAACACTTTATTTATTTTATCCCTTTGTACATGAATTATTTAATTCCTCTAACTCCTCTGCCACTTGTCCACTCTCCTCTTACAACATTTCCTCTACTTTTTCCATCTCTCTTTTCCATCTTTATCTACCATTTCCTTTCATTCAATCTTGACCATTGATCTCCTTTTAGGCTAAACTCAAGCTCTGGTAATGGGTAAGTGCACCAAGATGGTGAACAAAAAAGTGGTCACATACTTAAAAAAACCCAAAAATGAACATAATTCGATTAAGCTACGATTAGGAAAATCCAAACCATAACATGATCAAGTTATTTATTTTTTTGAAAAAACCAATTTCAGGGTCTTTTATTTTTAAAAACCCGATCGGGTTATTTAAGTTAAAAAAACCTGATCGGGTTATTTAAGTTTAAAAAACCTAATTGGGTTATTTTGATTATCAACTTTTTTAGAAAAAGCAGACCGGGTCATTTTAACCCGTGACCTCTACCAAAAACACATAAACCCTAAGCTATAGTGCACAAAATCCGATCGTGATTTTGGTTCTATCAGGAAAATCAAAATGCCAAATCATTGCAGAGGTAAGTTTATGATTCTTTTATGCATTTTATTATTTTTTATTTAAAATTTCACTGTAGGTTTTTTAATTTCTGATTAATTTGATTTTATTTTTTAAATTTGATATCAAATGCTCAACAAAACAATCCCCCTCAACAAAATATGCCCCATCATCCTTCTAATCCTTTGATAAACCCTTCCCAAACCACACAAGAGGATTTACTAGGTCGTCTAGCACAAAATAGAGTTACCATTTGCAATATAGTGTCTAGACTGAAGGCATCAGAACGCCAACGCCATAAAGACCTTGTCACAACCCTAGAAACAATGGTGGAAAGTGTTGACAAAGTTTCTAAATAAGTGACTCAATAGGATGCATATAGAAATTCATGTCGCAACTTTTATGCATAGGGTCTCTCATATGATGCAGTGAAAAATAAATAAATAAGACAAGAATAAATATATTCTCTTTTCATTGATCCCCGAACCTAGGAGACCCTACCTCTTAGCTCAAATATGTTTACTATACATTGGTGCAATCATGTGGCCATGAAAACACATTTTTGGGATAGGTGGTGGATTGTCTTTGATCAACCTCCTTGCAATAATCTTGAGGTGCCTTAATATTTTTTGAGAAAACTATACTATGAGTTCATCCTTAATGAGATACCTAATTATTTTTATATGAGGGAGTTCTAGGGTAGAGGTAGAGGCTCTTCCCAGGATAGACTAGGGGCTCGATGAGTACAAAAACCCCTAAATCAGATTCCACTAGTTGTGAAACCCTTTGTGCACGTGATGGTCCCTATAGCCTTGAAGGAGTCTGTAGAGATGGAGACTCTTTAGGCAATTGCCACACTGAACGACACCATCATCCAGCATGGGACACAGTTATCCCAACCTCTTGGCCCAGACAATGGTGCAACATGTAACGCCTCGCCGAGAAACTCAAGATTAAAAGACTAACATTCCAAAAAGAGAATATTTTAAACATTAAATGAAAACTTTAAACATTTAAAAAGATAAGATTGAGTTAACTTGCACAAGAAGAAAACAACTACTAACTTTTCCCCTAAGGTTTCTCAACATGGTTACTTAATCTAACCATTCATCATTAAGGGAAATAATCTAATAAGAATTAACATATAATGCATACATGTACTTCAACAATCTAAATGACTAAATTAATCCAAGTGTTCCATTTAATAAAATTACTAATTCATACATTTAGATTTCATAATATAAATACATTCAAAAACTATATTCATTGAAAACCATTAACTATAGTTAAGCATAACACACAAGTAATGAATTCTGAACACAAACATAATCAATAACATGAGATCAATATTTTTATTAATTGATATAAATCCTACCACCTAAGTCTCATTTCACTTACTTAAGATTTACATCATCAATACATCATAGTTACATCATAATTAAATCATTCGCTATGTAGGCAAGTGGATACATAGGTTTCATCTGATACACATAAGTACAACTGATAGATACATAAAGTCGTCATCTAAAGAGTTGATCTGACCAAATCCAAGAAATCAAACTAGAACAAGTATGAAGCCAATCCACGCAAGACCGATACAAAATCCCTGATGGAAGAAGGCAACTACCACCCAACCATGTGGATCCAAAAGGTCCACCCCCCTTGCAAGGAGATAGACATAAGGCCCTCAAGCAATCAAACAAGGAACACAACACAAGGGATAAACACACTTCCACTGGTAACCACAAGCAAGATACACATGGACTAAACTCTGAACAAGAGTACTCCAGAGGCTGCAAACATAGAGGCATAACACCAGTACTCACAAGGGGAGAGTGTCATCACATAGCTTGATATGGGTTATCTTGGCAGGTCTCCATAGGCCTCGACCCCCATCTTGGGTTATTCTTGCAGCCTCTCCCAACCCCCGTCCTCCATACAACACTCATGTGGACCCAACAAACCTTTCATGAGAACAAGGTAGTTGGTTTTGCCATTCTAGGCCTTCCACACCTCATCTTGATCCTAAACGACCACTCAAGCCATGAGAGGGGCATCCAATTAAATCTTGTTTAATGTGATTAGCTACCCATCCCCCTTGTTGGCAATTGACACTCATCTAGTGGTCTTTGATGGTTGATTATTGGTTTAGGGTTGTCATTGATGGAAAATCTTCAGGGAGATTCGACCTAGTAGCCATAATTCTTCTTAACCGAAAGCGGGTGTTAACCGGTATTCCAGGAAGAACAAAGCACTTTTGGTCTGGAAGCTTTCTAGTGATTGCATTGCATTGAATCGTGTTTGGGATGATTGGGCCAACATAGAGATATCATTTTATTGTTATTTTGGTGATCCACATTTATCTTTGGTGATCCAATCAAGTTGACATGATACTACATGTTACACTAGTAGGCCAACATGGTAAATGACGTATTTTGTGATTGCGGATATATAAGACCGATGTAGATGATCTTTTTGGAGAATGGTATGATTGTATGTGAGTGAGTGGTGATCGAGAATCTATTTTGGTGTAGTTTCACGTGTGCATTCTTGATCTGGTAGCTGACTAAGATAGTGAATAGGGCGGAACAAAGCAGAACAACATAGGTGATTCAATCGGTATACTTGGCACTTAACCAGAACTCGTTCAAGCATTGTAGATGCTATATTGGAGTTCATTTTGTAGTAATTCATAATTATAATTAATCTGTAAAGCAGTGAGCCTTCTGGGGTTGTAGCCCTTATTGTATTTGAGCGGTGAGCTCTAGGTAGTGTGCCTGAATGCTTGTGCATTCTCAGTTTGTAATATTGTTTAGCTACTGGCCATGGTGGAATAATATTGTGGGTTCAAATCCCACCGTGGTTTTTCCCATTTGGGTTTTCATGAAAAAATTCAGTGTTATGATCTTGTGGTTGATTATTTTAAGTTTATGCATTTTAGTTTCATGTGTATGCTTCTCGTGGTTTAAAGTTAAGTTTGAAAATCTCCTAACCGGTAGATCACTGATTCACCCCCCCTCTCAGTGATCCTTGATTCACCCCCCCTCTCAATGATCCCTGATTTCAACAAGTGACATTTGTTGGCAACTGACACTCCTCCGGTCACAAGGACCCCACCTCAAATCTCCATAAATCTAGATGGTCCACTAAACCTCCTACCGAGAAGCTAATTCTCGCAACTGTTGTTCAAGCTTGGGCTAGCCAGGATATGGTGAAGTCTGAATCAGAAGACAAAAATCTCTTTTTGATTTTGATTAATGTTTTGCAGAAGGTCGCTCTAAATGTATAGTTAGATACTAATACTAGCCCCTTCGATAAATTGTTTCAATTGATTAATAGTGTAAATACCAGTTTTGATTCTTTAGAGAAGTTTGCTACTAAGCGAGTTTTGGATAGATTTAAGGATGTAAGGATGCAGACATTCCAGAAGATGATTGAGGATGATAGGGTGAAATTGAATAAAGGTCTGCAGTTTATTTCAGAGACTTTGATAGAAGGTGGTAAATTGTACAAGTCTTGTCTAATTTTGCCTAAATTCACTGTAGATATAGACAAGCAAATAAGTGTTTGCTAGGGAAAACTTGGTAGTATTTCATAGTCCTTTGATCCCAATGTAGCTCCAACCAATAGTGTGGAAGGACAAATTTTGGATCTAAATGATCAGATCTCAAGGCTCAATGTGGAGAAGGATAGAATATTGAGGAGAGTTGGTGAACTTCGAAACTTAGTTGCCCCTTGGTTGGACACTATGCTAAGCAATAAGGTAGACTGCATGAAGGCTATGGCACAACCTGTGGCATCTGATCTAAAGGAAGTAGATTCATGCCACTGTATTTAGTGCATTTATTATAGTTTTGGATAACTTGAAGATTGGGTGGGACACTCACCTAGGATCTTTGAAGATCATTTTTGCTGACATCTTCAATTATTTGTAAAATCTCTGGCAAATATCTTTGTATATAAGTTTTGGACAACACCCATCTTTGGCATTGATGTCAAAGGGGGAGAGAAATGATAAAAAATGTACATTATAGAAGAGTGTAATTACAAGCTTCATAATTATTTGTTTAAGGGGGAGCCTTAGAAATATTTTGATCCGGTGTACAGTGCTCAACACTTAGCCATTTTTCACGAGTGTTGCCATCAATGCCAAAGGGGGAGATTGTTGGCAATTGACACTCATCCGGTGGCATCTGATGATTGATTATTGGTTTAGGGTTGTCATTGATGGAAACTCTTCATGGATATTTGATCTGGTAGCCATAATTCTTCTTAATCAAAAGCGACTGTTAACCAGTAGCTAGTTAACCGATATTTCAAGAAGAACAGATCAGTTTTGGTTAGGAAACTTTCCGTTGATTGCAGTGCATTGAATCATGTTTGGAATGATTGGGATGACATAGAGATATCATTTTATTGTTGTTTTAGTGATTCACATTTATCTTTGGTGATCCGGACAAGCCGATATGAGTCTACACATTACACTAGCAAGCTGACATGGTAAATGGCCTATTTTGTGATTGTGGATATATAAGACCGGTGTAGATGATCTTTTTGGAGAATGGTATGATTGTATGAAAGAAAGTGGTGATCGAGAATCCATTTTGGAGTAGTTTCACATGCACATTCTTGATCTGATAGTTGATTGAGATAGTGAACAGGGCAAAACATAGCAGAACAACAGAGGTGATTCAATCAGTATACTTGGCACTTAACCAAAACTCATTCAAGCATTGTAGATGCTATATTGGAGTTCTTTTTGTTGTAATTAATCATTGTAATTAATGTGTAAGGTAGTGATCCTTCGGTGGTTGTAGCCCTTATTGTATTTGAGCAGTGAGCTCTAGGCAATGTGCCTGAATGCGTGTGCATTCCCATTTTGTAATATTGTTTTGCTACTGGCCATAGTGGAATAATATTGTGGGTTCAAATCCCACCATGGTTTTTCCAATTTGGGTTTCCATGTAAAAATCCGGTGTTATGATCTTGTGGTTGATTGTTTTAAGTTTATGCATTTTAGTTTCATGTGTATGCTTCCAATGGTTTAAAGTTAAGTTTGAAAATCTGCTACCTAGTAGATCACTGATTCACCCCCCCTCTCAGTGATCCTTGATTCTAACATACCTAATACATTAATTAGGTTATCACTTATTAAGTAAAATTCCAATGGGTTATCCTGGTAGCCACTTTGGGCCTCGACGCCCACTTGGAAGCCACTCCCCCTTATGACACAAACATACTCCAAAACCAACCATCACCCAATAAATCATCACAAAAATAATCTCACAGGCCTCATAAAAATATTGGAAGCACCATAAAATCATAAAGTGAGTTTCCAACCAAATCTAGAACAAAATCACATCTTAATCTACATAAAAATCAAATGCATAAGCTTCCATCAAAGAGTTCAACGCAACTCAATCCCAAAAGGAGAGTAGTGCAATAATATCAATAGACTGACAAGCCACCATAGTCAATCTTACGTAGAGCCCACATAGAACTAAAAAGTATCATGTTATTGACCATAAAGATAAGCTCAAAGACCAACCTCTGGAGCCTCAAAGGAAAATAGGTCAAAATAATAAAGAACAAGAGTTGATTTAATTAAACACCAAAACAAAACCCCAAAGTCAAAACATTAGCATCAAGGCGTAAAGAACTTTGACCAAAAATTCCTCAAAAAGCTCCAATACAAAAACCCACCATTACACTAAACCACATTCATTCTCTACTTAGGTATATCACACAAGAGGAAACCAAGATGCCAATACAAGGCAATTCATGTTAACAAAACCAGTGACGAAAAGGACATATACTGAACAGTGAATACCAACAAGCAAGCAACATTATGAAAAGCATCTACACAAAAATTAATACAAGTTTATTTCCCTTAAAAACTTATTTTTAATAAATACATTTAAAACACATATAGCATGCACATTCCGGTTTTATATTATTCCAATATAACCCTCAAACAGTTAATTTGACAAAACAACCTATATCCATCAAATTAGAAGATTCCTAACATATCATTTATGAGAGATTAAATAAACCAAAATTAAATAGTAAATAATTTCTAAAAGGCAATTTCTAGAAGATTCCATTCATAATATAATTTAGAAACAACATAAAACAATTTATACAATATGTAAATGTTGCAGGAAAATTAAAAAAAGAGTGGCACTGTGGACTCCCCATGGCGGTAGTGCTTCCACCACCGTGGGTAAGCCCATGATGTGGTGGGGGTACCCACCACCCTGGGTACGGTGGATGGGACTTCCCACCACCATGGGTGCTCCCCATTGCAGGGACTCCCACCACCATGGATGCCCACTGTGGATGAGAGTGCGCCCAACCACTACAATAAAAACATGATTTTAATAAAACCAAAATTTATAATAAATTTCAACCTAAACACTAAGATTTAAAAATAAAAAACACAAACAAAATTTAAATTTCAGAATTAATAACAAAAATTTAATAATAAATTCTTCTATAATTATATTTACAAAATCAACAACACAGGTAAGGATAATCAATTAATTTATTTTAAATTTAAAAGAAACCCCCAACACAGATTCATGAATGAAATTTTTCAATTAAAATTTCCAAACCCAAATTAAATACAGATATAAATTTCAAAAAAATAATTTTTTCCTACCAGACAAAATTATTCTTTTTTTATTTAAACAACATCTAGTTTTCAAGACTCTAAATGAAATCTCACAGGCAAAAAGATCATAAATCTTACCTTTATCCGCTATCCTGAAAAAATAATTTCTGAGGTAGAAGTCGAATCCCAGAGTCCACAGCTTCACAAAACCCAATCCAGAAAACCACAGACCAACACAAAATCACCAAGAATTCCAGAAAATTTCTTCCCCCCAAATTCACCAAAACCCCAAAATTCAATAATCTTCCCTTCTGAAAAATTTCCCCACAATCCATTGTTTCTTTCCCCCAAATTGTATGATCTCCCCACTCCCCCAAATTTTCCCAGCAAAAATACTTTGTTTTATTCCCCATAATTACTCCCAGGAAAAAAAACGAAACTTCACTTCTCAAAATCACAATTGCCCCCAAATACCAAAATAGCATCCACATAAATTTTAATGAATTTTAATTTGAATACAATTAAATTTATTTCATAAAATTAATTTATTCTTTATAAATTAAATAACACTTAGTTAATAAAACAATAAAGCTTTTATATTAATTTAATTATACAAAATACTAATATTAGTTTACTCCAACAATTAATTAACAACTTAATTAACAAATCAATAAAATCTTTTTATTCCACTTTATTAACTAAAGCACTAATATTAAATTAATTTATTAAAAGCATTAACATTAATTTATTAATAAATATAAAGGCATTATTACTACAGCACACACACACAGATATATATATATATATATATATATATATATATATATATATATATATATATATATATATATATATATATATATATATATATATATATATATATTAATGAGGCTTTTATTTTAATTCATTTGTTTAAAATATTGATACTAATTAATTAATTAATTAATTATCAAGGTACTAACATCACCGAGAAGAGCATATATATATACAAACAACATACATATAACCAACAATTACACACATATCAGTGAAGGGGAATCATGACATTTTGTGTCTCTTCGAAGTGAGTGACGGAAGATCATCCCTTCGCACCCCATATAGAATCAAACACATGACATGAAATCTAACACATAATACATCTCATAAGTTAATAAAATATGTCAGTACACATAAATAAAATCTAACATCTAATCATCCAAAAGATCAAGTGCATAACCAACATATGTCAAATCAAAACATCATAACATATCCTAATCAAAAGAAATTCAATCATCAATATGGAAGTAAAAAACACATATGAGATTCATTAGCATCTATCATAACTATCATAAGAATGGTTTCTAGAGGGGCATTACATAACAACACATGATGTTGCAGTAGCAAATAATGGTGTAGCAGCTAGACCATCTACTTCCAGCGTGCCTAGCGGTCACTAGTACATCATCTACTATGATGTGTGCTATGGGGTAGATACCATTGCACGTGCAGATGGTTCGAGCTCCCATACATGAAAATGTTGTGGGACAGTTGTTAGGATGATAGACCAGATGACTCACATATGACCTAATGGAGCATGTCTTTTCTACTCAGGTATGTTGATTTGAATTTATAATATTGTATTTGTTAATATCCTATTTGATTTTTAAAAATCCATCTTTTTCAAAATATCTCATATATCTTAATTTTAAATTAAAAAATGAGGTATGCATATTTGAAAATCTGCTTTTTGCATTTTTTTTCGCTTTGTCTTTGTCATCTTCATCCTTCCTCGAATGGGAGCTCTATTGTGCACTCAATCATGTCTATCCATCTAATAAAAAATATTTTCAATCTTGTCTGTCTACCAAGTCTCGAGTTTTCTATAAAATGGAGTCTCTTTCATCAATCAAATCATCTAATTTTATGCATCTTCATTCTAGGGTGAACTCACAATGTTGGTTCCCAATTTTTCGTACATCCTAATTTTTGTTGTAATCATACATTTTTTAGAAAATATAATGATTTAAGCTTTAAGAGGTCCCATTTGAAGTAATTAATTGAAGAGAGTTAGATCAAAGGCTCTTAGATCAAAATTTCTTGGATAGAACCTCTCTACTTCTAAATCATACTTGCAATGGAGTCTCCTTTGCATCTATCAAATGCTGATAAAAAACCAATTTTACATTACCTTTTGGGGGGTCAAATTTAGAAGTTTTATTTTTTTAAGTATTTAACCCTTATTATAATCTTTCCAAATAGTATAATTTTTAATATATTTAATTTTATTAATATATATTTATTTTATTTCTTATGAATGTAGGGTTTTCACCGAACATAAACTTCTTTGTTCAATGCTTATGGAAAAATAGTAAACGTCACCCAAAAAATTCTGAAAAATATTTACACACTAGGTATTGAAGCCCTCTTTGCAACAAAAAAAAATTTGATTTTTGTTACATATACAACAAGTTATCTAATATCAAATGGACATATGCCAAAATTAAAGTTAACTCGACAACAAATCTTAATAAAATATGAAATATTGAAGATATTGTTACAAAACCAATTGCAAACACTAGATATGGATGTTACAAAACCAAATTCAAAAGAATCGTGCTCATATCTATTATAAAAAAGAATTTATGCTATACATAGTGAGTATCACTCTTTAAAAATGTTTTTTAAAAAAACAAACTAGTTTTCGAGGGAGATAGAAAAACGGAAGAAAATTGATTCCAAGATTATCAAAAAAATATTTTTATAATCTACATACAAAATGACATAAAACACTATTTCACATCATCTAAAAATTCCTTACGGTTTAGAAGTAATAGGTATCTGAATCTAAAGTTTTTTCTGAAAAATGAATATTGCAGTGTCAAAGTTGGCAAAAAAGTGTGACCCACTATTGTGGGTTCACCCTCTATCGAAATAGATTGGCAAGTAATCTCATTTTCCTATTGTCATTTTGTGAAAATAATATAGTAATTAGGATCATTATTCAACCTTACAACCACTTTCTGAGTAAATATTGCCTATCTCGTCCTTGCTTTCACTTTGTATTTGCATCTCCGCGATGAGAGCAACATATCAAAATTGAAGATGAAAGGAAGAACAATGAAGTTAAAATGAAGAAGCACACATGGATGATTTGTATTTGATTTAAGTTTCCTTTTAGTTAATTTGTTGGTTATATTAGGATAGATTAGCATGTTTGAGTAAGTGTTTCATGATTATTTTAGGTAGATCAATTGCATGCTTTGGTTTGATTGTTTTAACCTCTGAATTTTCCTGATCCACATTTGGTGAACCCAACGTGAACCACAAATCTAATTTAACATGTTTGTGAGTTTTTTATTGTTTGTAGGTGTTTGAGAAGCAATTTTCCATAAAAAATTAAGACTTTTATCTTTCATTTCCCCAAACACAACTCCTGCACACTTGGTACCCATAAATACACAGCTGGTTAGCAGGCATAGTTGGTACCCAAAACTATACAGTTGGTTCACAAAATTGTGCACTTGGTCAATATACCTGCGTAGTTGTTTCATAGAATTGCATAGTTGGTTAGACAGTGAGATTTTCATTGTTGATGACTAAAATTCAGGGCTTTTCTTAGTTTGATCTGTCACTTGCAGGATTAGGGTTTCTATATGTAGGTTTTTGACAAAAAATTAACGTGTGCACGTAGGATTTTGTGATAATTTTGGATGTCTATTTTATCAAATTTCTTAATTAAGGGTTTAAAATGAACTGCAAATTGCACATAGATCTAATTAGGAAGTTAATGAACCCTTTTCAATTTCAGTTGACAAATTGCACATAGTTCTATTTAGGAAGTTAATGAACCATTTCAATTTAAAGTTTACAACTTGCACCTAGATCTAATTAGGCGGTAATTGAGTTTCAATTTCAAGTTTACAACTTGCACCTAGATCTAATTAGGCAGGAATTAAGTTTCAATTTCAAGTTTACAACTTGCACCTAGATCTAATTAGGTGGTAATTGAGTTTCATTTTAGTTGACAACTTGTACCTAGATCTAATTAGGCAGTAATTGAGTTTCATTTCTATTTACAAATTGCACCTAGTTCTAATTAGGAGGTCAACTCACTCTTGTCATTCTAGTTGCAATCTCACATGGCTTAAATAGGAGGGTTCAAATTTAAAAAATGATCCAAAATGGTTCTCCTTGGTGTGAACATTACCCGTGTACTCCAACCCAACCTAGAATTTGAAAATGACCAAGAAGATGTTATCACTAGAATAAATAACCTTGTGTGGACAACCAAAACTAGTTATGTCGAATATATGCATACTATCTTTGTTATAGAAGAAGAGGAGGAAAAATCCCAAAGTCATGAAGACGCCATAAGAATAGAACTTGAGCATGAAAGAGAACAACAACAAAGAGAACAAGAGATAATCCATGCCTTTCAACCACCTCCTCCACAACTGTGATAGGATTTGAGATTTTTCTTTAGTCAGTTTGGTGTCTTGCATCCTTAGTTTAGGGTTTTGTCTCATATCTTAAAAAATGAATCAAAAAACACAATGCCTCGTAGAGTAAAGTCTAGGTATCTAGGATATTATCAAAAAGAAGAACATAAGAGATTGGACAAATACTTTCAGAAAATCCAATGAGGAGATCAATTATTCAAAAAACTCGAGTACATCATGCTTACGATATATGAAATGCATGTTTTATCTTACACACAGAAGTACAACATGCACCTAGAAACACCTATTTTGATCTTTTGAGAGTTTGATAACTTGTGTTCCTTGGTGAGGAAGAGGAAGAAGCCTCTTTACTTCAACATGACTTAGGTTTCCACGATAAGCAAGAAGACATAATCTTTGAATTAAATGTCTTAGATTGGAGAACGAATACTAATTGGGTCGAGTTTAGACAAACAATCTCTATCTTATAAGAAGAGTTAGAGAAAGAATGACGTCTCGAAGAAGCTTTGCAAAGAGAACAAGAACACGAACACAAACAACGATAATATTTTCAAGCATCTCTCGCACCTCCTGAATAATATTTGACACCTTTTTTCATCAATTTTAATAATTTATGCTCAATTTGTTGTTTTATATCATCAATTTGTGAAATTGAACTGAATTACTTTCTGATTTGTAGGTGGAGGTTATAACTATGTAGTTGGCTAGTAGACTTGTGTAGTTGGTGAATAGAACAGTGAATTTGGTTCATCTTGCAGTGCAGTTGATCAGCAGAGTAGTGAAATTGGTCTCCATACCTATGCAATTAGCAGGTATAGGTAATTTGTAGATTAGGGTTTTCATATGATTTTTCAAAGGTTTTAATTTAGTTTTTGTTGGCATTGTGTTGTCATTGATGTCAACTAGTATAGAAGGATAAAACTAGTATGGGAGAGTGTTGACATTACTGTCATTGATGTCAACCAGCATTGTGATGTCATTGGAGTCACCGGTACACAAGTTAGTGTTTGACTTATGTAGAAGATATGGACAAGAGACTGGTATGATATAATAACTAGTAAATGATGACATCTATGAGTGGGAAAGATGTTGAGTTGTTGATTGTGATGAAGAAGTGGAGTGTTATCTAAATCACATCAACATAGGAGGAGAAGGATGTACAGGTCACCGGTACACTGTGTGGATGCGGAACAACGCGACTCCCACCAGATAGAGATGCAGTCACCATATGAAGAGAAGACTAATAGTGAATGTGCCCCAACTGGATCACATGTGTCTATTTGAAGATATGCTACAGAAATAGGGAAGCCACATGAGTGCATTGCAGAATGCAGATGACAAGGATCCACTCCCACTAGTAAGTGGAGCTTATCTCCTATTATGCAAAGTATGCATCTTAGTTTTGTGAGATAAGACAGAAGTAGAAGGCAGGTGATTGAAGGCTCACACTGGATCTACCAGTGAAACAAAAGGATGCCTTAGGTGCATGTAATCATAGATGTGCACCGAATCAGAAAGGGTTGGCATATTGTGCCATCAGGACAAAAAAGGAAGAGTAAAGAAGTGATGGGTTGGCATATTGTCCTATAAATGGTTTGGAAGAATTTGGGGGTTAACTTGTTGAAGAATAAAAGCCTTTAATGCATTTCAAAGACTTTGGAGGCTTTGAGAAGTGAATTCTCTTTGATTAGGAATGTGACAATAATTAGGAGATGAATTAGGCTAAATTGGAATGGATTAGAAGAATCTAGAAGGGGTTTAGGAGGCAAGTGGGTTTGGTGGGTGAGAGAAAATAGGATTTTATTTAGAAATAAAATCTTTTTATTGGTGAAACTTCCATTTGTAGGAGAATGCAAGTGGGGGGGGGGGGGGGGTTTAAAGATTTAAATAAATATTTAAATGAGGAAAGGGGTTAGTTTAAACAAATATGCTTTATTCATTTAATTAATTGTTAGAGTATGGTTTAATGAATTAATTTAAATAAATTGAATAATTTATTTAATTAATAGGAGAATTGGTTCAAGATGAATTAATTAAATATTAATTTAATTAATTGTTGATTGATGGTTTAAATAATCAAATAAATACTAAATATTCATTTAATTAAGTGGGCAGATTTATGTGTCTACATTTGCCTCTCTTTGAGATGGTGTGGTTTATCACGTCGTTTCAAAGAAATAAAGACAGGTATGAGAAATATGCGCTAGAAATATTAATTTAGTGGGTGGTATGCCCCCTCAAGAGATGGGCCAATTTTTTTTGAAAAATCGGGTGATCTCTCAAAAAAGAGAAAGAAGTTGGGGGGAGGTAGAATAGAAGAAATTAGAAATAATGGTGAAATAATGGGAGAAGATGGAGTGAATATGGAGAAACAACAAGCCTCAAAAGTACACGGGGGTCACGGTGCAAATGTAGTGTTTGTGTTTTTTATTGATACTATACAATTGATCAAAATTAGTTGGACAATCTGGTGCAATCAGTTGAATTGCCCTGGTTGAGTCAAAGCATGATAGTTGATGTTAGTTGTTTGCTTGGATAGGATAAAGTCTAAGTAAGTGAGTCAATTTGACCTAATGAGACTTAGACAATTGATGTAATTGCTCGATGAAGTCAAGGTATCTCAAGAAAAATACTCGTTGAGACTTAGACAATTGATGTAATTGTCTATGTTGATTGGTGTTTGATTGGTTGATCAATTGATAGTGTTTGTGTTGTAGGTTGTTTGTGGCTTTTGTCGGACTTAGCACACCTATTGAGACTAGGTAATTGATGTAAATGCCTATTGTAGTCTAGGATTTCCATAATTGATTACCTGTTGAGACCCAAAGATACTTGATCAAATAGTATCTGTTGATAGTCTAGGTGTGCGTTAGTCGATGCACCTATGTAGATAGAGTAACTTGCTTTGCGTATAGGATGACCTAGATAGGGAGGGCAAGGTGGGTGATTCAATGTTAGATAGAAGGTATGGAGGACTTAGGACTCATTCATGTGGAAGAGGATTAAAAGTAAAGTATCCATTGTCATGACTATGTATGAATGATATGCAGTGATATGGATGTATGGATGGATGGAATGCAATAGAATGCAATATATATAGATGAGATGAAATGGCAATCCATGGCTTATTTACAGTGCTTAATTTTCATCATTGAGCATGGTAGTATCAATCTTGGCCGAGGTAGCAGAAACCAAGGTTGAGAATTTCACCCATAAGAAAACATCGCAGACAAGGATAGTTCCCCTCCATTCTGGTTCATGTACAAATGGTCAAGGTATACGCTGTAGTCAGTAAGCCATAGTGATCCATGACTATATTTTTGCATAGGATCACATAGCTTAGTGAACTTCCCATGTAGACACCATTAGTATATGCCCCAAAACTTCATTAGAACAATCCGTAGATAGAAAACAAAGAAAAAGATATCAAGAACCATCCTGGCTACTCTAATCACTTGTGGATATCCTGGAGTACCGTAGGAACCTAATATAAATAAACAAAATTAAAAATCAACCAAGTACTTATCAGCGAAACAAAATTTTCTTGTCAGATAAAATGTTACCATGTCTTGTTTGTGGGGAAGGATGCATCCTTGTGAGTACGGTTATGTGCAGATGTTTTGGTTGGTTGGTTGATTTGATAGGTGGTCATCATTTGAGTAGGTTAAAATGTTGTTTTGTGTCTTTTGTGATGTGTATGTACAAGGAATAATATACTTTGCAATTTTTTTTAATTGATGTGATATTTTTGTCATGTTTTTGGATTTTTTGAATGTTGTGAATGTTTTTGGTATTATGTTTAGGATATTTTGCAATTTTTGGGGGGGGTTTTCTAAGTTTTTATGAATGTTTATGGTATTATTTCAAGACATTTTAAAATGAGCAACTCAATGAATCACAAGCATGGAGAATCCACTCCCATCAGTAGGTTAAGAGCATTGCCCCTAGTTAGATGTCGGTATGAAAGCGTGATGCGGGATACATGAAGTAATAACCCTGATTGCGTATTAATAACAAGTCATGGTATAAATGGTGGATGAATGGATGCAATGGATGTGATAGAAACAAGTCTGAAAGAAAATGGAGCCATAGCCTTTACGAATGGCGCCTATTTACCGAGTTTTCACCACTGTACTTACCCAAGGCACCACCAAAGTGGTTTTCACCGTTTGGATGAATGGTTTTTCTTTACTATTTTCTTGATTTTTTGTATTTTTGTATTTTGTTTGGGACTATTTTCTAAATGTTTTTGGTATTTTATTATATGGGATGAGCTCGATGCTCTACACAACTAATGTATGAAACCTTTTGAGATGCATGTTTGTGTAAAGCGGAAAAATCGAACCCTAGTCGTTCTCCCCTCCCCAACTCCAAGGAGAGAGAAGGGAGAGTCCCTAGGGTTGATGGTTTTCACTTAGGAGAGACTTTACATTCAAAAGAGGGGTTGAAACCCACAAGATCCAATCCCATGCAATGCAAGATTGGATTCTAAATGAGTTTCAAGGGTTAAGACATCAAGGATACCCTCTTTTGTAAAGAATGTAGATAGAAAGATTGAACTAGGAATGCATGTAAAGTAGGAAAGATTCGCTTATAAACAGAGATAGGGATATGGGATGAAGCTGCGGACCTGGAATTAGCAGTAAAATGTCAAGACGGTGCTATTCTGCAAATTTGAGCGAAAGTTGACGGGACGATGGCGCCCGGCATGCACACGGTCCTCCGAAAAATCCGCGAAACGAAGGGGGATCTATTCGTCTCTGCACAAAGATTCCAGATCTTCAATTACAGCCGCATACCTGCAACCTACACACAGAAAAGAGAGGACGATTGGAGGGTTAGGGATGAGGGGTTTGCCTTTAGGTCAAACCCCGGTTTTGGAATTAACCAAGAAATGAGAATGCTGTAAATGTAAATGTTTGTAATGTAAACAAGTATTGATACCTTGTTGTAAGAATGTTTGTATTCTTACATGTGAAGGTGTAATGTATGTAGTATGTAATGTGTTGTAAGTGATCTCCTCTTCAATGGTTGAATCCTTGTCTTGAATGCAACACTTAGCCTTGAATGGAGACTTAGAATGCTCAATTGCTTGAAGGAATGCTTGAATGCTTGAATGTTTGAATATCGCTTTCGCGCCTTGCTCACATATGTCCTCCTCCCTTTTTGAGAGAGGAAATGTAGTTTATATACTTGTCAATTAGGGTTGATAGACTGATTTTCCTGACCTTAGGCCGACCAGGAAACAATATTTTCCAATTTGCAAACTTAAAGACCCGATGCCCAAAAGAGACCGGGCCCAAAATAGGGCCAGGGACCAGGGCGCTGGGCGCCATGGTCCCACCTCCCGGGACAGCAGGGTGCAAGGAGGGATCATGCCAAGGTGTAGAAAAATGTAGTTTTTGGTGTCACAAGCAGGTTTCGAGGTCTCCATTTAGGTTTAACGTTGCATCGCCATCGTGAAGACCCAAATGCAGTCGAAATTGCAAGTGTTGCAATTTTAGGACGCTACAATTTGCCAGTGGTTCTCCTTCTGAAGTTGCTAACTGATATGCCCCAGACCCAAAGACGACAATGATGACATATGGACCCAGCCAATTGGATTCAAATTTGCCCTGGTGTTCTCTGTTTAGTTGATTGTTAGGATTCTCCCTGAGAACAAGATCTCCTACTTCAAATGTGTGTGGTTTGACCCTATGATTGTAGCTTTTGCTCATGCACTGTTGATAGGCTTTTAGGTGATTGTAGGCAGCTTGTCACTTTTCATCAAGCAGTTCCAAGTCCCGAAGACGTGAGACTTGGTATTCTTCATCATTTATTAGATTGTGCAAGGAGACTTGTAGAGATGGTAATTCAACCTCAATAGGCAAGATGGCTTCTGCTCCATAAACCAGTGAGTAGGGGGTTGCGCTTGTAGGGGGTCAAATGCTAGTTTGATATGCCCATAGTGCTGGACTCAAACGAATGTGCCAATCACGGACAACATCATTGACTGTCTTTTTAAGGATCCTCAATATATTCTTATTTGATGCTTTGGCTTGACCATTGCCTTGTGGGTGATATGGGGTGGAAAAATGGTGTTGGATATGAAACTTCTCACAGAGTTCACATACATCTTAATTTTTGAAAGGGAATCTGTTATCTGTGATGATGGACATGGGTACACCATACCGATAGATGATGTAATTGAGGATGAATGAGGCGATCTGCTTACCGGTGACTTGGGTGAGTGGAACGGCTTTGATCCACTTGGTGAAGTACTCTATGGCGACAATGATAAATTTATGACCACTGGATGAAGATGGATGGATTTTACCCACAAGGTCAAGTCCCCACTACCAAAAGGGCCATGGTGTTGTGATAGGGGGTGAACTCACAAAGTTGGTTCCCACTTTTTGGTACGTCCTGATTTTTGCTGAAATCATACATTTTTTAAAAAATATAATGATTTAAGCTTTAAGAGGTCCCATTTGAAGTAATTAATTGAAGAGAGT
Source organism: Cryptomeria japonica (assembly GCF_030272615.1). Taxonomy (NCBI): domain Eukaryota; kingdom Viridiplantae; phylum Streptophyta; class Pinopsida; order Cupressales; family Cupressaceae; genus Cryptomeria; species Cryptomeria japonica. Next base: position 266,456,127 of record NC_081407.1, on the reverse strand, counting down.
TAAATCAAAGGCTCTTAGATCAAAATTTATTGGATAGAACCTCTCTACTTCTAAATCATACTTGCAATGGAGTCTCCTTTGCATCTATCAAATGCTGATAAAAAATCAAGTTTCCATTAGCTTTTGGGGGTCAAATTAATTCATTTAAAAGTTGTTTTTAAAAATATTTAGTCCTTATTATAAGATTTCCAAATAGTATAACTTTTAATATATTTAATTTCATTAATATATTTTTATTTTATTTCTTATGAATGTAGGTTTGTCACCGAACATGAACTTCTGTGTTCAATGCATTGGGAAAAATAGTAAACTAATTCAAAAAAATTCTAAAAAATATCTATGCACTAGGTATTGGTGTTTTCTTTCTAACAAAAAAAATAAAATTGAATTTTGATATATATAGAACAAGTTATCTATTCAAACATACACCTATATCCAAATTATAATTAGTCGAAGTTCAAAACTTAATAATATAAAAAATATTCAACATATCACTATCAAACCAAGCGCATGCCCTGGGTATTGATGTTACAAACCAAAATTCAAAAGAATTAAGTTTTTATCATTTATAGAAAAAAAGTTATGTGTTTCGGGATACACATCACTCTTAAAAAATGTTGTTTGTTGTAAACAACTACTTTTTGAGGGAGATGGAAAAAACAATAAAATTTTATTCAAATAAATTTGCAAAAAATATATTTAGAATCTACAAACAAGATGTTAAAAATAACTAGTTTATATAATCTTCAAATTCTTAACGGTTTAAAAGTTATAGGTGTCAAAAAGTGAAGGTTTTTTTCAAAATATTCATATAAGTGTCAAAGTTGGTCAAAAAGTGGGAACTAGTATTGTGAGTTCACCCTAGGTTGTAATTCATGTGCTGGGGCATGTATCAGATCTCTGTGAACTTGGCACTTCTTGCACTTTATGACAAAGTAGTAGGAGTCTTTTTCCATGGAGAGCCAATAGTATCCAACTCGCATGATTTTCTTTGCTAGTGAAGGATCTTTTGAGTGAGCCCCGCAAATTCCTTCATGTACCTCTTCCAAGGCTTTTGTTATCTCATCTTGTTCCAAACATTGAAGGAGAGTACCATCAAGACTTTTTTTGTATAGGGTTTCGGAAATGATGGTGTATCTAGCGGTTTGGCAAATAAAGGTTTTTCGTTGGTTGTTTGATTGGTTAGGGGGAATTGTTTGGTCACATAAGTAATTGAAAAAATTGCCATACCATGGGGATTCAGAACCGATAAGACGACATATCATTTCAGATTCAGGGATATCATAAGCGGGGATCCAAAGTTTTTCTACCAAGAACTTATAGCATGTCAAATTTTGTGGAAGATCCAGGAGAGATGCAATTGTAGTCATTGCATTGGCAGCTCGATTCTGATCTCTTCGTACTTGCTCAAATGTGATAGTTGTAAATGATTATTTGAAACTATCCACCATTCTTTTGTACGGCATGAGCTTATCATCCTTTGTTTGGTATTCATCAGTGACTTGTCACCAGTTGGGAATCTCCATAGACTTGTAGCTCTTTTAAATTCCATTGTATGGGCAATCTGAGTCCTGTGATCAAGGCCTCATATTCTACTATATTATTTGTGCATGGGAAAGTGAGTCTATATGAATTCAGGATGTTGTCACCTTGAGGTGTGATAAAAAGAATACCTGCCCCCAAGACATATCTGGTGTATGAGCCATCAGAATATAGCTTCCAAGGTTGTGTAGTTGTGATCATGAAAATTTCTTCATCTGGAAAGTTGGAAATAAGAGGATGGTTTCCTTTGAGTGGTGCATCAACCAACTAATCTGCAATAACCTGTCCCTTGATAGCTTTGCGGTCCACATAATCAATATCAAATTCACTTAGGATCATAACCCATTTGGCCAAGTGTCTTGTCAATGTTGCCTTGTTGAGTAGGTACTTGAGTGGATCTATCTTGGAAATAAGTTGTACTTTGTGCGTTTAACATGTAGTGCCTTAATTTGGTGGCTTCCAAGAGAACTACTAAGCAAGCTCACTCAATAGGTGTGTAATTGAGTTCATAGCCTACCATTGTTCGAGAGATTTAGTAGACAACATATTATTTTCCTTCTGCATTATTTTGTGCAAGAAATACTCCTAATGTCGTGGTTGTAGTTAAAATGTATAACAATAGAGGTCTGCTTGGATCTGGCGAAATCAACAATGGTGTATTCATTAGGTAGTCTTTAAGCATTTGGAATTATTGTTGGAATTTTGCATCCCATTGAAAGCGAATATTTTTGCATAACAAATGGGTGAAGGGATGACATTTATCAGCCAATTGTGCAATGAACTGCCGAATGGATTGTAGTTGCCCTTGTAATGTCCTCAATTGACTAATATTCTTTGGAGGTGGCATGTCCATGATTGCCTTGACTTTCGCAGGATCTACCTCAATGCCTTTACTTGAGACAATGTATCCTAAGAGCTTCCCAGAAGTTACTCCAAAGACACATTTCTTTGGATTGAGACGGATGTGGTATTGTTCCAATGTGTTGAATATTTTATCTAGTACTACAAGATGACCCTCTCTTGTTAATGATTTAGCTAGTAAATCATCCACATAATCTTACATTATTGTGTGCATCATATCATGGAAGATGGTAGTCATGGATCTTTGATATGTTTCCCCTGCATTCTTTAGACCAAATGACATTACATTCCAATAGTATGTTCCCCATGGACATGTGAAAGCAGTTTTGTGTTGATCCTCTAGAGCAATTTTAATCTGGTTGTATTCGGAAAAGCCATCCATAAAAGAAAGCATCGCATGACCTGCTATTAGATAGACAATCATGTCGATGTTTGGTAAGGGAAAGTCATCTTTAGGACATGTTTTGTTTAAATCTCTGAAATCTATACAGATACGGATGCCCCCATTAGGTTTACCAACAGGTACAATATTGGAGATCCCTCTGCATAATCAATTGGTCTGGTGATGCTAGCATCCAGGAGCTTTTTAAGTTCACCCTTGATGAGAACAACAATCTATGGGTGCATCTTTCTGAGCTTTTGTTTGACAAGTTTATCTCCTTCTGCTACAGTTAGGTGATGCATGACCAAATCTGGATCTAAGTCGGGCATATCTGCATAAGACCATGCAAAGTTGATTTGGCACTTTTGGAAGAATTCCATAAATTTTGGTTGTTCTTCAAGAGTTAATAGAGATGCCAAATGTATTTTGTGAGGAGTCTCAGAGGTCCCCACATTGAATTATTTTGTTTTTTCTATTAGTAAGGTTCATCTCTCCTGATTCGAACTAAAGGGGAGGATGTCAAACCTTTCATCCTCAGGCGCCTTAGAGAGGTTTTCACCTTTGGATACGCTCTTTGTTTTTACTCTTTTGGGATCAAAAAGTGTCACCGTGTGGTTTTCACTAAAAGATCCATGCTTTTTTGTAATATTTTTGCAGCTGAAAGGTTTGGCATCTGCCCCAAAGTATGTTGCGCTATTAAGTTCAATGGAAAACCCAGCTTTATGATCTCCGCTTGGTATGTTATCCCATAATTCTAGAAAGTTTATGAGCGCCTCATTGTTTTGGAAATGGTCAAGGCATGGGGGATTTGGCTGGTTCCATTCTATGAGTTCGGGATGAATGATAGGCATTACTTCATTGATTAAGTTGAGTTCATAGGAGGCATCAGTGAGGGTTAATATGGAGGCATGAAGTTCGCCGATGGTACTCTCCTTGTCAGATTCGGGCATAGGATTTGACATAGGGCCTGTGGAAGTTTCTTCTAGCTCAAGAACCCAAAAAATTTTAATCCATGCTTCTCCATAAACTGGTATATCCTTATGAGGTGGGGGGGTGATATTCCTCCTCATCTGAAGTATTTAAATACATTGAATCCCATTCCAACTCATGTGAGTCTATCTTGGAATCACTCTCTACCATCTGATTACTATACCAAACGGGGATGTCGTTTGAATTGAATAGTGCATTAGTTGTTGGCTTATATATTATTGGAGGTGGGGTTGTTGGTGCTACTAGTGTTGTTGGTGTTGTTGGTGGGGTTCCTGGTGCTGTAGATATAGTCAAGGATTGCATCCTTGGAGTAATTGGCTAATACACGAGTTTGTTGGGTTTTCCTTTGAATCGAAGATTAGGAAGTGATTCTCTTTGAAACCCTACTCTAGTTTTATCTCTTGGTTTCAACTCGGGTTGTAAGGGCTCTTGTCATCCTTGATTGCAAGGTCCCAAAGCACCATGACCATCATAGCCCATTATTTGCATTATAGTGAAGCCTTTGCCATATTTGTCAGTGGGGAGCTTAGCCTTCGGGATTTCTTTGTTGAGAGGGTCTACGTAGATCCATTCTACCAGGTCTTCACCCATGGTTTCCTCCTCTTAACTTTTACAAAGGGTGAATTGTGCCAAAGTGCAAGTTCTTTTGGCCAGTGGTGATTGAAGTAAAACTTGGGGTTTTCCATGAGTCTTAGGAGATGTGAGTAATTGCCCAACACAAAAGAGTTGGCTAAGATTATATTCCCCGGGACCTTCCTCAGCCATTTTCATTCTTAATTTCTCCTGTTTTGGTGTAGGGGTTGTTATATTGGAAAGAGAGGTTGGATTAACATATGATGAGGAAGGGATAGCTTCCTTGTTGTTAGGTACGGTGATATCTGGCTGATGGTGAATATTATTACAATATGCAAATGGATTAGCATCACCGGGGATTGTAATTTCTACCCCATTAAGTGGAAACTTGATACATTGGTGAGAGGTGGATGGGACGACTTGCATGGCATGTATCCAAGGTCTCCCTAACATGAGATTGTATGGAAAAGGAAGGTCTAGAACTTGGAAAACTATATGCTTCACCACTAGCCCAACCCTGATGGGTAATATAAGAGCTCCTCTCGAAGAACGTTCTACAACATCATATGCTTTGATGGTTATTTTCTTGCTGACATCCACTGATTTTGCTGCATAACCTAATGCTATGACTAACTGCAAGGTGCATATGTTTAATTCAACTCCATTGTCAATCAAGACTCGCTTGAATCTATGTTGGTTTACGAACCCTTCAATATGGAGGGAGGCATTATGGGGTTGTTGGAAGGATGTGTTGTCACTTTCAGTAAAAGTGAGACATGGGGATGACTTTAGACTACCAACCATGGCTTGAGATTGATCTGTGTCGAGGTTGGCAAGGATGAACACTTCTTGGAGAACTTGGTCCAAGATTGTTTTATGTGAGGGGGATAAGCGTAAAAGCTCTAATATGGAGATGAGGGTTGGTGTCTTATCCAATTTCTCTACAAGATTATATTGTTTGGGGAGGGGTTTCATTCCTTGTGGTATCGCTCAAATATTAATCTTGCTACAACGCGTAACAACGTTGCATGTAGGATTTTGATCAGTTATGGTAAGAGTTGCAACTTGTTCATCCGCATCATAAAGGTGATTCACAGTATAATTGTATGCAGCTTGTGTGTAACTAGTTGTGGTATCTGTGTTTCTCCCTGAGGTGGAAGGACCCCTTTGATCATGTGATGGAAGTGGATTCTTGAACATTAAGTGATCATCATTAGATGTTTTTGGGTCATGTCCCTCAATTTTAATTTCTCCTCTATCGATAAGATCCTGAACAAGATCTTTTAGTTGATGGCAATTGCTTGTTTTATGCCCTCTTCCTTGGTGAAGTTCATAATGTTCATGATCTCGCCACCATGGAGGCTTGATTTAAGGCTCATAATTGGATGTTTTTGGTAAGGTCACAAGATTGGAGGATATTAATTGGCATAATATTGTATTGATAGGTTCCCCTAAGGGTGTATATGTGCATTTTGGCTTGTAGTTTTGTTTCTTTTGTTTTGGTTCCTCTTGTTGTGTATTGTGACCTTGATTTTGTGGATTATTGATGGTGTTGTTGTTAGGAGGGGGATTTTTTCCTACAAACCTAACCATAGGTTGTGCAATTTTCATTGTTCTTGTGTCCACTATCCCATCATTGACAACGTTCTTGTTTTTGTTCCAAAATTTTGGTTTGTCGCTATTATAGTGTGGACGAGGACCATCTTTATTTTCATTATAAATTTTGATAAGTCCCTTTTTAATGAGGGCTCTTTCACATTTGAGCCCTTGAGTTATCATTTCTTCAAAGGATTATGTGCCCTTCATGTCCAAATGAAATTCCATTTCATCATTTAAGTTGGAAATGAAAATTTCCACTAATTATTGCTCAGGTAGATGAAGGGAGCGTCTGCTAGATAGTTGTCTCCACCGACATTGTAGGAAAGTTGAGAACAACTCCACTAGTTTGTGTTTTGTGTTACACAAATCTGCCATGTTGATGTCATGTTCTATGTTGTGTGCATAATGAGCAATAAATTTTTAGACCAGTTCAAATGTTCTAATACCACCTGGGAGTCGCAAAAACCATTGTGTGGTTGTGCCTCCCAAACTTTGAGGAAAGAGGCGCATTAGATATGTGTCCTCATAGGCCACCTGATAGGGAGGAACTCACAGGAGGACCAATTAAAGCTAAGTATAATCTTCTTGTAAAGAGACTCCTTCAAATGAGAGAGGAAAGTTTTTGGTTTTCTAGATAAGGCCCACTTTCAATGTTCACAAGCTTCACTCAACCCAAAAATTCCTCCTTGAGTTCTTCCCATCATTTGTTCATACACTTGCTCAACTCAAACTACCATGCTCACTTACTCAACACTTACTCAAACCCTTACTATAGGTCTAAACCCCAAATGTTTAAACTGGAGTTATGAGGGCTTCATAAGGTTTCCAAGGTTGTTTTGGACTGATTACAAATTTTTTTACAAGGTCACCAATCCTTACGCCAATTGGATTCTTAATTTTCTTCAAAACAAGGCTACAAGGAATAAGCCCTTTTTAGCCCTCCTGAAACACTATTTTACTCATTACTCACTCCCAACTTGGAATCTTTGAAAAAGGCGAATAGTTTTGAGTACCCTTTTGGCCAAAATCATGAACTAGTGCCAAGAGAGGTCTTGGGAAGGTCAATTTATGATTGTCCTATTTTGTAGCCTCAAAACAAGGTTTTTTGTGAGGGTTTTGAACCATGATGCATTAGAAATCACTTCTCTATTTTGTATCAAGATCCCAAACTATCAATACAACTCTGCCACACCAATTAGAACTCTCCCCTATCTCTTCCCTCCAAACATTTCAACAAACACTCGGCAAACAAACACCAAGAAAGCAAATTTTGACAACAAACTCACTATTTACTGCTGCAACACTATTAAATTTGCTCATTGAAGGAAATGTAACCTAGTTTTCTTCCTTCACAATGCAAAACAACTTCATAATAGCATAATAAACCTTCAACTAGGAAGATTTTGTAAAGTTCTGATGTCAATAGTTAGTAAGATGAGAGGGGGGGGGGGGGGGGGGGGTTAATCATCCAAACTTAACTTGTTCAATATATTCAACTGATTCAACCTCAGTAGCTTATACTTCAGAATATGTAACCAAAATTGTAAAACATTCAAACTTTGAACAGATAACATCACAACACATATAACACCTGATTTAACGTGGAAACCCAAATAGGGAAAAACCACTGTGGGATTTCGGATCCACTAAGAAATATACCCTTCTAGAGTATGCTCAATTAAAAGAAAATCCTGTTAAAGATTACAAACACATTGCTAGATGTGACCCGGTTAAGGGATTTCCCTCAGACTTTTTAGAGTCTTGCACTTTGTTAGAAGTGACCTTGTCAAAGGATTTCAAACACTCATTTAGAATGTTACCTTGCTAGAGGGTTTACAAATAAGACTGTTAGGTCCACTCGGTTAAGAGATTTCCTGTCACTTACAAAACAAATAACAGTAATCAATTATATCTGCAACTTCACATCTAAAATGCTAAAGCAGATTCTATTTGCTCAAAACAATCTTGTCATAAGACTTATCTAGTCCCTTGTTGGGCTTGCTGAGCTTCTCAATCTGTTCTTCAATCAGATCTTCAAGATTCTAAGCTCGGTAAACAATCTTGTAGCATCACAGTGCATACATTTTCTCGCACCTATTGTTTATCAACAATTCCTTATTTATAAACAATTTCTAACTGCTTAATCTCCTTGATCACATTTCCCATGATCAATATTAGCCATTAGATCATTAAACTAGACTAGGTTCAATGAATCCTTTGATCTGAAAACGTTTTACCTCGCCTTGGAACTTGCATTCCTTCCTAGGAACTTGTGCTAGGTTATTGCGGTTCAATCTGTGCTGTAGATTTTCCTCTTGATTTTTCATTACCATAGATCCTTAACAAAAACTTCTTGCATGACATACCAATCATTTATTTATCTCCAGCTCATCAGCATCCTTCATTAAATAATGCTTTTATCCATCCAATGCTATCTATTATAACTCGGTTGTTACTCGGTTAATACTGAACTTCGCTCGATAGACATTCTGCCTTCTTTAACCGATATCGATAACCTTAGGGTTTACTGACTAGGTACCTTAGGGTTTACCAACTAGGTTCCTTGCTCGGTGACATAATACAGTATTAAACTTATAATCAACAACATGTGTAGGATATCAAAGCAATCAAAACAACATGATCTCATCATTGTCTAACTCGATAATAGTTGCCCATTGAATAACTTATTAATCCCCTTCATTATCACATTTTTTCTGTGTCACTTACCGACCTCCTAATACTCATCAACACATACTTCTCAAGATATGGCAACATCATACTGAATCAGAAAATCAATTTCTTGACATCAATGACAAAATAATATTATTAAGATAGTAATCATCCTTCTTCAGTTATATAAATAATCTCCAACAACCTTCTCAATATCCTTATTGAAATGCCAACAATCTCCTTTCTATTGTAATGCCAACAATCTCCCCCTTTTGCATTGATGGCAAAACCAACTTTAAATGGCAATACCAACTTGATTTTTCCAACTGGTTCGGATTCAGATTGTTGTTAGACTTTTCTTGAAGTCTTCTCCCCCTATCATTAGTCTTCTGATGTTTTCTCCATTTAGTCTTCTCCCCCTTTGACAACAATGCCCCCAAAAAAATTCATGGTTTCTTCCCTTGTGAAGTGATTTGCCTTGCTGTGTTACACACGTATCAACTCAGTCTTGGTCAGAGCAACTTCTCTCTATTCACTATTTCCTGCACACCTTTAGAAAACCTCCTAAAGTGCGTAAATCAGCATCAATCCACAAATAATATTCTATAGAGTCATCGAATTGATGCTTTCACTGAACTCTGTCAGTGAGTAGAAGATAGGGGTAGGACCCCTAACTTGCTTCCAAGATACTCAAAAGTGTCCCTTGGCAGTGGCTTTGTGAAGATGTCTGCTATTTTCTCCTTTAAACTGATATATTCCAGCACAACTTTCTTCTCTTGAACTTCTTCTCTGAGATAATGATACTTTATAGAGATATGCTTTCTCTTAGAGTGCATTACCGGATTCTTTGAAATGTTAATGGCGCTAGTATTATCACTTAATATAGTTACTAGCTCGGTAACTTTCTCATTTATACCTTCCAACAGTTGCTTGATCCATGCTATATTGGTACAATTCAATGTTGTAGTGACATATTCAGCTTCAGCTGTTGACTGTGAAATGCATCCTTGTTTCTTGCTAAGCCAACTTACTAGTCTATCACCCAGAAAGAAAGCTCCACCGCTTGTGCTTTTCCTGTCATTAATGTTTCCTGCCCAATCAGCATCAGTATAAACTTTTAAATCAAAATCATTCCTCTTTTCATATACTAAGCCATAGTCTTCAATGCCTCTCAAGTATCTGAAAATTCTCTTAATTGTTGTCATATGGGTTTCTTTGGGCTCTGCAGAAAATCTTGCAACTATTCCTACTGCATGTGCTATATCTGGCCTGTTGTGAACAACATATTGCAACTTTCCAATCATAGATCGGTAAAGTGTCTCATCAATAGATGCAGATTCATCATTCTTTGATAGTTTATAGTTAGTAGTCATAGGAGTACTTACAGGTTTAGAATCCTCCATTCCAAATTTCTTCAAGATTTCCTTTATGTACTTGGATTGAGTAATGAAAATCTCATCTTTCATTTGTAGTATTTGTAAACCTATAAAATACTTTATCTCACCGATTAATGACATCTCAAATTCTTTGCACATTTCATTTCCAAAGTTCTTGCATAGAGAATCATTTCCACAAAAAATAATATCATCAACAAATATGGCTGAGATCAGTATTCCATTGTCGTCATCATTCTTCATGTACATATTGTTGTTTTCACTTGTTCTTATAAAACCAATCTTGATTAAGTAAGAGTGCAATTGCTCATACTATGCTCTAGGTGCTTGTTTCAGACCATATAAAGCTTTGTTTAATTTACATACCTAATCTTTACTCTTGTCTTCAACAAATCCTTCAGGCTGTTCAGTATAAACTTCTTCTAGTATACCATTCAAAATGCATATTTAACATCCATTTGATATACCTTGAAATTTTTGAAAGCAACATATGCCAACAATGTTCTTACTCCCTCAAGTCTAGCCATAGGTGCAAAAGTCTCACCATAATCTATTCCTTCTTCTTGAGCATAACCTTTGCAAACTAGTCTTGCTTTGTTCCGAATGACCTCACCTTTTTCATTTAGCTTGTTTCTGAAAATCCACTGTACCGATTACATTTTTGTCCTTCGGTCTTGGGACCAATATCCATGTTTCATTCTTCTTGATTTGATCAATCTCTTCTGTCATAGCATTTAACCAATCTCCATTGTTAAATGCCTCTTTTACTATTCTCAGTTCAAATTCAGAGATCAGACATGTGTTCTGTCTCAGTTTGTTCCTTGTCATCACTGGATCATCCTTATCTCCTATAATTTGACTTGATGCATGATTTCTTCTGACATATTTGGCTAATATAGGCTTAGACTATATATGATCTTCTTCATCACTCGGTAACTGGATATTATCTTCATTTTCTTCAGCAACTTTCTCGGTAGGACTTCTCGGTTGAACATAAACAAATTCTTCATAATTTTCTGGTTCTTTGGAATTTCCTTCATCATTTCGTTCTGCAAATTCATCAATTTTGACATTTGCACTTTCTACTATTTTGTTAGATGATTTGATCAGACATTTAAATGCTTTACTTCTAGAAGAATAACCAAGAAATGTTCCTTCCTCGCTTTTCTGATCAAACTTTCCATTTTTGTCATCTTTGTGAACATAACATCTACTTCCAAAGATTTTAAAATAACTTACATTAGGTTTCTTGTCATACCAGATTTCATATGGAGTCTTCATAGTTCCTTTCTTCAGTTGTACTCGGTTCAGGGTTTAAACTATAGTGCTTATTGCTTCTCTCCAAAATGTTTGGGGTACCTGCTTCTCTATCATCGGGGTTCTGGCATAGTCTACAATCGATCTGTTTATTCTCTTAGCTATCCCATTTTGCTGAGGTGTTCTCGGTGCAGACACTTGCCTTTTTATACCATGATCATTGCAGAATAAGTTAAATTCATCAGAAGTGAACTCTCCTCCTCTATTAGATCTAAGACATTTCAGCTGTCTTCCTGTTTCATTTTCAACTCTTGCCTTGTACCATTTAAACATTTGAAAAGTTTCTGATTTTTCTTTTAAAAACATAACTGACATCATCCTTGAGTAATCATCCACAAATAATATGAAATATTTATCACCATAATAACTTTGAACTTTCATGGGACCACAAAGATCAGTGTGTACTAGATCTAAAATTCCTTTAGAAGTGTAGGACTTACTTGTAAAGCTTGATCTTGTCATCTTACCCATCTGACATCCTCGACACATAGTATTCTCAGGTTTTTCCAAGCTCGGTAGACCTCTTACTCGGTGTTCTTACTTATTTTGATTAGATTATCAAAATTTACATGACAAAACCTTTTATGTCATAACCAGGTATCTTCTATTTTTGCATATAGACATTTGTTCTGAGTTGAATCAAGATGAAATGTATTACCTTTTGTTTGTGTCCCGGTAGCAGCCAGCTTTCCATGTTTGTCATGAACTTTGACACATCCCTTCTGGAATTCTATTCGGTATCCTGTATTGCTTAGTTGTGCTAGACTCAACAAATTGTATTTCAAACCTTCAACCCAGTATACATCATCACATTTAGCATTGTCAAGAAGTGTTATAGATCCTTTACCTTTCACTGGACATGGTGCATCGTTACCAAATCTTACATATCCTCCATCATAGTCTTCTAATTTAACAAACTTGTGTTTATCACCTGTCATGTGATGTGAGCATCCACTGTCTATGATCCAAGAATCATGTTTATTTATGTGAGATATTAGGGCTTTTTCTTCATACCTTTCTTCATCTGATCCATCTTTAATAGCCACATAAACAACTTCCTTTGTATCAGTTTCATCAGATTTATCATCGTTGGATTCCTCATCAGCTACTAGGCATGTCTTTCTGTCTCTCCTTCTGAAGTCTCAGTGTCCTTTGCAGTGGTTGTCTTTTTTCCTGTTATCTCGGTATTCTCTCTTTTCACTAGATTCTTTGTCAAGGTAGTTAGAAGTCATATGTCCTATTTTATCACAATTGAAACATTTTAAAGGTAGCTTTCCTTCATACTTACCTTTGCCTCTCGGTAACCTTCTGGCCAATAGTGCTTCAAACTCTTCTTGCTTTCTGATTTCCTCATACAGTTTGTGTACTTATTCCATGTTTTTACGAAATCTCTCACTTGCTCCACTGTGATTTCCTTCAGAATACTTATTCATTCTATCATTATAGTCATCAGATTCACCAATATGAAAAGAATTGAATGCAAATTCTACTTTATTTACCGAAGACCCACTGTTATCAAAATTACTTAACTCAAATGCATGTAGCTTGTTGATAGTGGCATCCAAAGAGACTGGCATGTTTGGTATAGACCTTAATTCATTGATTGCAAAGACTCGAATGGCATAAGCAGGTAGAAGGGTTCTCAACAACTTACTTGTTACATCCTTTTCTTCAATAGTTCCTCCTGCTCCTTTAATTTGATTGACAATTTCCTTTAACCTTGTATTGTATTGGGTTATGTTCTCACCTTCATTCATTCTCATGGATTCAAGTTGTCCTCTTACACTATCTACTTTTTCTCTCTAAACATGTTCATCACCACCATATACAGATATGAGCTTGGTCCACATCGCTTTCACATCATTACAGTCTTCTAGATCATTAAACTCTGAGTCGATTAATGCTGATGTTATTTCAATCATAGGTTGAATATGTTCTTGCTTTGCCTTTATCTCTTACATGGTCATCGGGTTGGTGCTAGGTGGTATGTAATCATTCTCCAAATAATATGTTGCATATTCTCCAATTCCTGATAAGTGCAGCTTCATCCTTTTCTGCCATGTGGAGAAACTTGACTTGTTCAGCTTTGGTGCATCTCTTTTATACATCTTCGGATCTTTGCCTCAAGTACCTTTAAACTTTTCTTCCGGAGTCCATTGCTCTGATACCAATTGTAAAGTTCTAATGCCAATAGTTAGTAAGATGAGAGGGGGGGGGTGAATCATCCAAACTTAACTTGTTCAATATATTCAACTGATTCAACCTCGGTAGCTTATACTTCAGAATATGTAACCAAAACTGTAAAACATTCAAACTTATGAACATATAACATCACAACACATATAACACCGGATTTAACATGGAAACCCAAATAGGGAAAAACCACTGTGGGATTTCGGACCCACTAAGAAATATACCCTTCTAGAGTATGCTCGGTTAAAAGCAAATCCTGTTAAAGATTACAAACACATTGCTCGATGTGACCTGGTTAAGGGATTTCCCTCAGACTTGTTAGAGTCTTGCACTTTGTTAGAAGTGACCTTGTCAAAGGATTTCAAACACTCATTTAGAATGTTACCTTGCTAGAGGGTTTACAAATAAGACTGTTAGGTCCACTCGATTAAGAGATTTCATGTCACTTACAAAACAAATAACAATAATAAATTATATCTGTAACTTCACATCTGAAATGCTAAAGTAGATTCTATTTGCTCAAAACAATCTTGTCATAAGACTTATCTAGTCCCTTGTTGGGCTTGCTGGGCTTCTCAATCTGTTCTTCAATCAGATCTTCAAGCTTCTGAGCTCGGTAAACAATCCTGTAGCATCACAGTGCATACATTTGCTCGCGCCTATTGTTTATCAACAATTCCTTATTTATAAACAATTTCTAATCGCTTAATCTCCTTGATCAATATTAGCCATCAGATCATTAAACTGGACTAGGTTCAATGAATCCTTTGATCTGAAAATGTTTTACCTCACCTTGGAACTTGCATTCCTTCCTAGGAACTTGTGCTAGGTTATTGCGGTTCAATATGTGTTGTAGATTTTCCTCTTGATTTTTCATTGTCGTAGATCCTTAACAAAAACTTCTTGCGCAACATACTAATCATTTATTCATCTCCATCTCATCAACATCCTTCATTAAATAATGCTTTTATCCATCCAATGTGATGTATTATAACTCGGTTGTTGCTCGGTTAATACTGAACTTCGCTCGATAGACATTCTGCCTTCTTTAACCGATATCGATAACCTTAGGGTTTACCGACTAGGTTCCTTGCTCGGTGACATAATACAGTATTAAACTTATAATCAACAACATGTGTAGGATATCAAAGCAATCAAAACAACATGATCTCATCATTGTCTAGCTTGGTAATAGTTGCCCATTGAATAACTTATTATTCCCCTTCATTATCACATTCTTTCTGTGTCACTTACCAACCTCCTAATACTCATCAACACATACTTCTCAAGATATGGCAACATCATACTGAATTAGAAAATCAATTTCTTGACATCAATGGCAAAACAATATTATTAAGACAGTAATCATCCTTCTTCAGTTATATCAATAATCTCCAACAACCTTCTCAATATCCTTATTGAAATGCCAAAAATCTCCTTTCTATTGTAATGCCAACAGATTTACAATTAAAACTCATTAAAATTTGACTGAGACCATTCACTTGCTTGCTTCTAACCGAGTTTCCATCATGCACTCACCTAGAACTTGGTCCCATTCATCCTTTCTATCATGTCTCACAGAAAAAACTTAAAATACAATATGTACAAAGGTCAAACTTGGTCTCCAAGGTTCATTTTTTCTTGGTTACCCATGGAGACCAAGTGTTTCAACCCATTTTCCTCGAAACCCCAATTCAGGGCAGCGAACTGGCAAAACCTAAAAGATTTTTTTTGATAAACCAAAACACAGTAAAAACCCTAACACAAAGAATGAAAAACCTTCATAAAACCATGACACAAACTCCCATGAAAGAATAGTACAGAAATAGTGCTCTGTACGGACTGTTACAGCATATTAAGCTTAAAAAGCATGAAAAACAATCATATTTAATAACTTCCTCTTACCAATACAAAGCCCAACCTATTTACAATGTTTGAAGTGTCCTTATATAGGCACAATCAAACCATTTCAACCATTATGGCATCCATAACTACCTTGTAGAGTGATTTTACAACTTTTCTCACTTTTTGTCAAAATGTTGCTTGACAATAGCAATTTTTGACTCTTAGTGCATTTTTGACCTACAAGACAAATATCTTCTACCTAATCATTTGAGATTGTGTCAAATCAATAAATACACCTACTCCAATTTCTTTCTAGGCTTGTTACAAGGTTTTTAACACATTTTCACTATAATGCCATTTTTGGCTTACAAGGCACTATGGGCCAAAACTGGAAAGAAAACTTGAGAAAAACTATCTAAACAACTCTAAGATAAACCTAAAACACACACTTGGACTCTTACAATAGTCCTTTATTCAATTCATGATCCCATCAG
Source organism: Cryptomeria japonica (assembly GCF_030272615.1). Taxonomy (NCBI): domain Eukaryota; kingdom Viridiplantae; phylum Streptophyta; class Pinopsida; order Cupressales; family Cupressaceae; genus Cryptomeria; species Cryptomeria japonica. The sequence goes on along the minus strand of NC_081407.1, from coordinate 266,440,267 downwards.
GATCAAACAAGCCAAAATTGTGAAGGTGCTCTTGTACCATACTCCCCAAAATTGAAAAAGTTCCATGTCCTCTTGGAAATGTTACCTACAAAATAAATGATACCTACAAATCATATAGGCTTCAGCTTGACCTTTGGAATGTACTTGTCTTCAGCTTCATCATGCATGGCCAAATGAAAATCTCCTTCCTTCATCTTCACTCTAAGCCTTCCTTCAAAAATCAACATCCACCATAGTTGTAGTTGCTCATAAGGTGTAGATGATACCATCAACTGCCATTCCAGCAAACTCTCAGTCCAAGAACAACTCCATGAATAGATATGAGAAATCTCAATGAACTTCATCTCAAAGTGAGGAGAAGTTCTCATTTTTGGGGACCAATATAGGTGCTTGGTGTCATGCTTCAGGAATCCAGGATAGAGCATTGTTCCCATAAAGGTCATGACATCTTCATAAATACTAATACCAATCTGATAGTGTTCATGCATGTAGACCTTTGTAGTAACATAATGATCAGTAACAACTATCTTTGTATCCTGCCTGCCAATAGGCTTCTCAAGTGCTTGTGACCCTTGTACCATGTCTTCTTCTTCTTGTCCAATCTGCTCAACAACACCATCATTAGGATAAAGACTATGTGCTCCAGCCACATTGGTTTCTAACCCTTGCTCATCCTCAAGAACCTTTTCCATATAAGGTTCCTCTTCAACTCTTTGTTGCTCACTCTTCACTTCAGCATGCATCTGCTGCTCAAAGCCACTAAATGGACTGTCTACCTCTTCAACTTCACCTTCTATGGTACTTGGGGTCACTTCTTCCACTAAACTTCCATTGTGTACTGCTCCACCATCTGCTTCTTCAACATCTTCCTCCTGGTGATTCTTATGCTCAGGGAAAGCTATTCTCTCAACCAATCCTAGACTTCTTGTTATATGCCATGTAGGATCATCTTCTTCCCTCATAGGGTTCAAGATAAAATTTGTGTCATCCTTAGAAATTGATACACATTCCTATAAGCATCATACATAGTGCAATTGTCATATTGCCATCCAAAATCAAATGGCAATCTCTCAAGGGCATAATATCACATTCCACCATCTCATAGTAAGGACCAATATTGAAACGAACAATAGATTTCTCTAAGACATCAACCCAATGATCATCACTCAAACCAAATGCTCTGTAAGGTGAATCATGAGGGATCCTTGGTAGATTCAACTTTTCTACCATTTCTATGGAGACTACGTTGTCAAGAGAACCACTGTCAACTATAACCTTACATACTTTACCCTTGCATTTGCACTTGGTTCTGAAAATGGCTTGTCTTGGATCATATCTACTCTCCATGTTGTTAGGAACTTCTTTCTTCAATTCTCACAACTCACAACTAACTGCAAGGATCTACTTCCTTGCTCTGATACCAATTTGATAGGGAGGAACCCATAGGAGGACCAATTAAAGCTAACTATAATCTTCTTGTTAAGAGACTCCTTCAAATAAGAGAGGAAAGGTTTTGGTTTTCTAGATAAGGCCCACTTTCAATGTTCACAAGCTTCACTCAACCTAAAACTTCCTCCTTGATTTCTTCCCATCATTTGTTCATACACTTGCTCAACTCAAACTACCATGCTCACTTACTCAACACTTACTCAAACCCTTACTATACGTCTAAATCCCAATGTTTAAACTGGAGTTATGAGGGCTTCATAAGGTTTCCAAGGTTGTCTTGGACTGATTACAAAAGGTTTTACAAGGTCACCAATCCTTACTCCAATCGGATTCTTAATTTTCTTCAAAATAGGGCTACAAGGAATAAGCCCTTTTTAGCCCTCCTGAAACACTATTTTGCTCATTACTCACTCCCAACTTGGAATCTTTGAAAAAGGAAAATAGTTTTGAGTACCCTTTTGGCCAAAATCATGAATTAGTGCCAAGAGAGGTCTTGGGAAGGTCAATTTATGACTATCCTATTTTGTAGCCTCAAAACAAGGTTTTTTGTGAGGGTTTTGAACCATGATGCATTAGATTTCACTTCTCTATTTTGTATCAAGCTCCCAAACTATCAACACAGCTCTACCACACCAATTATAACTCTCACCTATCTCTACCCTACAAACGTTTCAACAAACACTTGGCAAACAAACACCAAGAAAGCAAATTTTGACAACAAACTCATTGTTTACTGTTGCAACACTGTTAAATTTGCTCATTAAAGGAGATGTAACCTGGTTTTCTTCCTTCAAAATGATAAACAACTTGATAACAGAATAATAAATCTTCAACTAGGAAGATTGACAATTAAAACTCTTTAAAATTTGATTGAGACCATTCACTTGCTTGCTTCTAACCGAGTTTCGATCATGCACTCGCTTAGAACTTGGTCCCATTCATCCTTTCTATCATGTCTGATAGAAAAAACTTAAAATAAAATATGTACAAAGGTCCAACTTGGTCTCCAAGGTTCATTTTTTCTTGGTTACCCATGGAGACCAAGTGTTTCAACCCATTTTCCTCAAAACCCCAGTTCGGGGCAGCGAACTGGCAAAAACTAAAAGATTTTTTTTGATAAACCAAAACATAGTAAAAACCATAACACAAAGAATGAAAAACCTTCATAAAACCATGACACAAACTCCCATGAAATAACAGTACAGAAATAGTGCTCTGTACGAACTGTTACAGCATATTAAGCTTAAAAGGCATGAAAAATAATCATATTTAATAACTTCCTCTTGCCAATACAAAGCCCAACCTATTTACAATGTTTGAAGTGTCCTTATATAGTCAAAATCAAACCATTTCAACCATTATGGCATCCATTACTACGTTGTAGAGTGAATTTACAACTTTTCTCACTTTTTGTCAAAATGTTGCTTGACAACATTAGCAATTTTTGACTCTTAGTGCATTTTTGACCTACAAGACAAATATCTTCCACCTAATCATTTGAGATGGTGTCAAATCAATAAATACACCTACTATAATTACTTTCTAGGCTTGTTACAAGGTTTTTAACACATTTTCATTATAATGTCATTTTTGGCTTACAAGGCACTATGGGCCAAAACTGGAAAGAAAACTTGAGAAAAACTATCTAAACAACTCTAAGATAAACCTAAACCATAATGAAACCTAAAACACACACTTGGACTCTTACAATAGTCCTTATTCAATTCATGATCCCATCAGGATCAAACAAGGCAAAATTGTGAAGGTGCTCCTGCACCACCACCTCTAAGCAAGCGGAGGGAAATTCTCGCACATGGTCCCTAGGATCTCCTTTGCCTCTATATTTTTCAAATTTGGGCGTTTCGAACCCTCGTGGAAAAGGTGGCATAAACATGTTCCTATCAAATGGATATGGACAAATGTCATTAAGTGAGAATCGATTGGTCTTCACACCACTATTCAGTTGTTGGGCGAGATTTTCTACTTGTTGCCTCAACATGTCTATTTCTGAAGGAGGAGGAGGAGGTGGAGGATTCCCTTGATTATTAGGGTCATAGAGGAAGTAGTATCTACCTCCTCCACCGTCACGATGGCTATGTTTCTCATATTTTTTTTCGTAATTGTGTTGTATCAAAATTGGAGGGAAGTTTGGCACCCTCTTGAGCGAGTCTCAAGAAATGAGCATTGGCATTGCTTCTAATAATTTCATCAAAGAATATGTTGAATTTTGGATTATTTTATGCTCTTTCCAATTCTTATAGAGTTGGAGTGCTAGGATCTTCATCATTAGTGCCTCCTCCAAAGGCCTGATGAAAATTGTTGAGGTTTTCGTCCTCCTCTTCAATTTTTGGTTGTCGATTTCTCATTGATCTTGTTTGAGCCATGATTTAAAATTTTGATGTCATGAAAATGACTATGAGGTGGTGATAAAATGGTTGATGGAAGAAAAGTTTTTTGAAATGTTTGGTGGAAGATAGATCTCTAATACTGAAGGTTGGATGTTAGGAAAGTTCTTTGTGAATTGCTTTTGTGTTTTTCAACAATTTGATGCGATGAGGTATAGCAAGGTTTGAGATGTGTTATAATCCAAGCTACCTAGTGATGAGAGGATGCACCCATAAACTAGTTTTAACCTATCTAGATGTGTAGAAATTCCTCTTAGGATGATTTATCCTAGATGTAGAGACACCCTAAAAATGATTTGTTGGTTTGTTTAAGAAATATCCAAAAGGACTAAGGACAAGACCTCTTTGTGTTGAGAGTTGAGTGAATTTGTGATGTTTGGATGTGAAAGTGGATAGGATATGTGTCTTAATAAAACTTTTCTCTTATGAAGGGGGTTTCTACTTCTTCCTCTCTTACAGGGGTTGGTGGTTCCTCTCGAACTTCATTGTATGTGATACAAATTTTAGGAAAGAAAGCGGATTGATCTTACCCCCTTTGTTCTTTCGATAATCAAAAGCTCTATACTGAGTGAAAGCTCTATTGCTCAAAGGCTCTTTGTCAAATTCGTTGGATTTTCCCTGAAGGTACAAGCACATATGACGCAAGAATAATCTATGTGAGAGAAATATTTATCTATTGATATAGAGAAGTATCATTTTCTTGATAAGAGCCCTTGAACCAAGTTGTCTCTTCTTTAACTTAGTCTTTTGATGAAGACTTATTTTTCTCAAGATATGAGTGATGGTCATACAAAATGATACTTTGTTTCAATTGTTTTGAACCCTTTGACAAGAAAATATGGCAAGCACACAAGCACATAGTTTTGCATCTTTTCAATAAAGGCACAATAGGTGTGGGTCTAAATCAACCCAATCATGAACTTTTTGACCCTTATAAATGTATGTATGTTCCCAAGGCCTAAAGTCAACCCAAATTTTTATTTATCTAAAACAAGACGAAGACAACTCAAACACTTTTTATCCCTAAGGTCATGGCCAGTTGTGATATTTTCAGCCCACATCTTTATATTTATTCGACTTTGGTACTACATACCTTGTATATCTCATCATGGCAGGTAAGGATGTGATATACTAAGTCTTGTGTGAGAATAACAGATAGGTGATCCCTATGATGGAGGAGTCACCACTTTTATCAAGCTACAAATACCCTTTCAAAAAGCCCTGTTTCTACTCGAGGAAATATGTATGGTGAGTATCTTGGGAGCAAAACCATCTATGCTCTTGCATTGAACTTTTCATAAATATCCTCAATCAATAGAACGGGTGGGCTTATAAAATAAGAGGTGTCTAGTAATGTTCGATGTCTTTGGACGTAAGTTCATTCTGTAGTGACTCACTTAAGAGCCTTGTAACTCACGGTGGGGCCCATATGTCCTTTCGGCAAGTTACACTGTAGGAACAACTACACCCAAGGCTACAACTTTCGCTCTCACCTGATTTCTATAGAGACTTGAAGGATTTACCATGCAACGTCATCCCAAGAGTGATGTGTCTCTTGGCAAGCCTCTCTTAAAAATATAAAATTTACAGTGTTAGTAACACTTTTCTCTTGCACCTAGGACCACGAGAGCTAAGGGAGAGGATAGTGTGTGTTAGAACTGGGACCACTCTACAGATTTGCACAAGCGTGCCAAACACAAAAGACACTTGTTTTTTTTAACTTTTTTATTGCAATGTGATTTATTTGCTATTTGGAGATGTTGCTCCAACAGATATGGTGTTCTTTTTATCCCACAAAGCAATTTGTTTGTTTAACTAGGAATGAAAATTCTGGTCAATGAAATGAAAGCACGCTGCTTAAAAGTAAATCGCTTTGTAAATAAATGGACAAGTTGATTGTTCTTTTTATAGCCCAAATTTTGAAATGTGAACCCGATTTGCAAAAAAAGAAATGTTAAAGTTGTTGTAAATTTTAGCTTTGCAACTGATGTTCTTTTTAAGCCCAAAAATACATGTTTAGATTTGTTTTAAAACACCAAAACTAAAATGTGAGGTTCTTTTTACCAAAAACAAAGAAATGTGAATTCTTTTTAACTGATTTTTGAAAAGAAGCTAAAAAGAAATAAAAATCCTAAATTTAACTCCTCCAACTTGCAAGAAATTGTTAAAAACCTGCAAATAAAGAAGTTAGTAAAATCCAAAATCTTATGTGGGCTTCCACAAGCCTAAATTCAATTTTTTGGTTACAATTTTGAACTCTTTGGAACAAAAGCACTACTCTGTAAAAAAAAAAACTAAGTGATAATTTGAACAATAGCGCCGAAGTATTAACAGAAGCGCAATACTGTTAACAAAAGTGCTATACTATTAACACTATAATAAAAAAGTTAAACAAAATTAAAACTAGCAGACAGAGAGGACACAAGTGCTATATCATTACATAAGCGGTAATTAATGTACAAAAGCACTAAACCCTCGCGAAAGCGCTAAAACTATCTAACAAAGGTGCCAAAACATGAAACAAAAGCGCCAAAGCGCAACCTGTGCGTGAAGAATCTAGAAAGACAAAAATAAAAGTAATCATAAGGTTGCATGTTCGATTCACGTTAGGTTCACCAAATGATGCAATGCAAAAGGGGCACAAGGCGCAAAACACAAGTTCAAACATTAGTAGATTAGTTACAACCAAAACTAAATACAAATGAACTTAAAAACCTTAAGATGAATATCAAAAGAGATATAAGGAACACAATAAAGAGCATACATAAATGAAAAAGAGAAAGAAAACCTCCCAAGATGCTCTCAAGAATGCTCATAGATGTTTCTCCCTTGTTCCTCTCCTCTCCAAGTCCCACATGAGTGTAGCTCTCAGCTTTTAACACTATCCATGGATGTCATATGAAGATTCAAGATGGTTGTAAAAATGAAAAACAAATGCTTATGCAAGTGCAAATGATTTACTATGAGAAAGCTCCTAATTAGTTTATGTGAATCTTAGTATAATAACAATGCAAAATGCTTTCTAATGCTCTCTAAAATGACTATAAGTTTGATGCACAAAAGACTTGATTCTGAAAATGAAGAATAAGAGCTTTATTAATAGGGGAAACAGGGCAATGGATGGTCAATATTGAGTGGGTTTGTGAAGGGATAGGATTGATGGGTTTGTGATCCATGTGATGGCTTTCAACTCAAACCCATGATGACAAGTGTCAACATAAGATGGCTTGAGAGGAGAGGGAAGAAGAATTAAATTCTTGAGATGACATGAAGGTTACCCTAGGAGGGTTTGGTTAGGCTTGAGTTAGTGGATACAACTTTTATCCGAGGGTAATTTCTTTTATCCAATGGATAAACTCTTGTGCAAGAGTTAATGGGGATAACACTGGTCAAAGAAATGAATGCTTGAAGAGACCCGTGAGTTAAATGAGGGTTGAGTTAGAAGGAAAGCCTCTAACCATGTGGTTAAGTTGAGTTAACCATTAGTGGTTATGTAAGAGCCATAAATGGTTTGGAAGACTTTGGGGGTTAACTTGTTGAAGAATAAAAGCCTTTAAATGCATTTCAAAGACTTTGGAGGCTTTGAGAAGTGACTTCTCTTTTCTTAGGAATGTGACAATAATTAGGAGATGAATTAGGCTAAATTGGAATGGATTAGAAGAATCTAGAAGGGGTTTAGGAGGCAAGTGGGTTTGGTGGGTGAGAGAAAATATGATTTTATTTAGAAACAAAATCTATTTATTGGTGCAACTTGCATTTGTAGGAGAATGCAAGTGGGAGGGTTTTAGAGATTTAAATAAATATTTAAATGAGGAAAGGTGTTAATTTAAACAAATATGCTTTATTCATTTAATTAATTGTTAGAGTATGGTTTAATGAATTAATTTAAATAAATTGAATAATTTATTTAATTAATAGGAGAATAGATTCAAGATGAATTAATTAAATATTAATTTAATTAATTGTTGATTGATGGTTTAAATAATCAAATAAATACTAAATATTCATTTAATTAAGCGGACAGATTTATGTGTCTACAATAACTATCTTGGATGCTTCTAGAACCATGGTGATGGAAGCTAATCTACCTCATATCTGCTGGAGAGAAGCAGTGAGCACAACAATTTATACATTCAACATAGTACATATCAAAGGAGAAATCGGTAAGACACCTTATGAATTATGGTTTGTCAATATACCTATAGTTAAGTATTTCAAAATCTTTGGTAGTAAATGTTATATCAGGAGAGATGATTTCATTGGCAAATTTGATCCTAGATGTGATGAAGGAATATTTCTTGCTTATTCTAATGAAAACAAAGCATATAGATATTAAAACAAGAGATTGTAGAGAATTGTGGAGAACGCTAATGTCAAGGTGGATGAGCTGAATAGAAGTCAAATCAGAATTTATGAGCAAGAACCGCCAGTGGAAATGATCATAACTGATCCGGTAACACCTTTACCAGAACAGAATGTTGAACCAGTTACTCTGACAGTATCAGAAAATTCAATAGTAACAGAAAGAGGAACAGAGAATCAGAAGACTCCTAGGCATGTAAGGTTGAATCAGTTGAAAGATCAAATCATTGGGGATAAGAACAATGGAGTGATGACAAGAAGGAGATTGACAACTAATGAGGTATATTTAATTTATCAAGTTGAACCGGTATCAGTAATTGAAGCATGTAAAGATGAATGTTGGTTGAAAGCTATGGAAGAAGAATTAGATCAAATAGAGAAGAATAACACATGGATTTTAGTTCCCCGGCCTAAAATTAAGAATGTTATTGGAACTAAATGGGTTTTTAGGAATAAATTAAATGAAGATGGACAAGTTGTGAGGAATAAAGATAGATTGGTTTGTAAAGGATATTCTCAGAAGGAAGGAATTGATTATGGTGAAAATTTTGCACCCGTAGCTAGGATTGAAGTCGTAAGATTATTTCTTACCTATGTTGTATATAAAAACTACAAGGTTTATTAAATGGATGTTAAGTGTGCCTTTCTGTATGGGGATCTTGATGAGGAAGTTTATATTGATCAACCTGATGGTTTTTCGCTTTCAGATGATAAAAACATGGTTTGGAGGTTAAAGAAAACCTTATATAGATTGAAACAAGCACCTAGAGCTTGGTATGCAAGGTTAGATAAATATATTTTGAAGCTTGGTTTCACTAAAGGTAATGCTAACAGTAATCTATATTATAGTCATTGATGATGATATATTGATTATTGAGGTTTTTGTTGATGACATTATTTTTGGAGGTGAAGATAAGCTGTGCATGGAATTTGCTAACAATATGGAGAATGAATGTGAGATGTCTATAATTGGGGAAATGAAATTTTTCTTAGGTATGCAGATTACTCAGACTGATAAAGGTATTTTCATCTATCAAACTAAGTATGCTAGGGAGATGTTGAAGAAATTTGGTATGGAAGACTCTAAACCGATAAGTACTCATATGGTTACAAGTGAGAAATTGACAAGGAAAGATGAATCTACACTGGTAAATCCTACAAGATACAAGTCTATGATTGGAGGTCTGCTATATTTGACTCAAAATAGGCTTGATGTAATGAATGATGTTTTCATTGCATCAAGATATCAAAGTGATCCTAGAGACAATCATGAGAGTGCGGTGAAAAGAATTTTTAGATACTTACAAGGTACATCTGAATATGGTTTGTGGTACCCTATGGAAGATTACTTTACTTTATATGCATATACAGATGCAGATTGGGCAAGTGATGTTGATGACCGTAAAAGTACTTCTAGTGGAGCTTTCTTTCTTGGAAAGACACTTATTTCATGAATCAACATGAAACAATCATGTACTTCTTTATCTACTACTGAAGTTGAGTATGTTGTTGTTGCTATTAACTATACACAAGTTATGCGGATGAAGCAAATGTTGAAGGACATAAAAGGGCATTGCATTGGACCGGTAGTTATTCACTGTGATAACACTATTGCTATAGACATATCAAACAATCCGGTATTTTACTCTAACACAAAGCACATATCTATGAAGTATAAATTTTTTAAGGAGAAGGTGTAAGAAAATGAAGTTGACTGGTTTATGTGAACACTAAAGAGCAGATTGCAGATATTTTCACTAAACCTTTGCTTAAAGAATCATTTGAGTACCTCAGAGACAGATTAGGGGTTTCTGCCCCTCTGGCAGAGAACTGATTGATTCTATTTGGCATCAGTCCAGTATGCATTATCAGAGATATTATTCATTTGGGATTGATGTGGGGATGCTACTGCTCAGGGGGAGTAGTTAGTTTTGTGGTTTTCTGGTTTTTGTTTTTGCTTTGATATTTATGTCATATTTTTGGCATTGATGTCAAAGGGGGAGAGATATTCATGTGAAAACCTTAAGGGATATATACATTAGGGGGAGAAATTTCAGAACTTCATTGCTATATTCTTTTGTGGGAGATTTGTTTGGCATTTCTTGGCACTTGGATGTTTTCACATCTAGTGTTGCCATCAATGCCAAAGGAGGAGATTGTTGGCCATTTAGAGGAATTGATTATGTGTTGCATTGATGTTTTGTCATTGATGTCAACACTAGTTGTTTTGGCTATTTTACCGATATCCTTCTGGTCTGGGTAGGTTGTTTGGTTTCTGGTTGGATTAGATCATGATGATTTGGTATGCTCTGGTATGTTTTGGCTTATAATGTTATTTATGCTACTCAAATTCATGTTCAGTCAGTTGGTTTTGATTTGGTGATCGGATGCTATCTTATATGCTGGTAAGCTTGGTTTGTTGTTCCGGTGAGGGTTTCGCCAACAGAGATTTGTTGAAGATCTTTGATGATATGCATAAGTGGTGTTGGTGCGGCTTCTAGTAGAGATTCAGGATGCTAATGGTGATCGTGTTTGAGACTTGGTTGATTGGGATCATTTCTTTAGCGTGTGTGGACCTAAATTGGGTCCGATACTACCTAGGTTATGGACCAGCTTAATGTAGTGTGTTGATTGGACCTCTCAATGTGTTTCTAGGATGTCTTATGGGTTGGATATTATTTGTTTGGTCTCAGGCCAACATGTTTTGTAATTATGTAATTGTTTTATTGTCTGGTGGCTGACCTTATTGTTTGTGGTCGAGGGTTTATATATATATGATATAAGATCTCATTGTAGATCATATGTGAGGATGAAAAGGATGTATAGGAGCGAATAATGTAATAATCATTCATGTAGAGGAATTGGTCGATCATTGGTGATCGAGTTGGGTTTATGTAAGAGGATTTAGTCCTTCAGTATTGAGCTTAACCGGAATTGTATTCAGGCATAGGAGATGCTATCATTGCAGTTCATTCTCTCTTCTAGATTATAGTCTGGATTTTTATGTAGTCAGTGAGACTCCTTTTGTGATGAGCAGTGTGCTCTAGGCTGTTGGCCTCCCTATAAGTGTAGGACCCTCATTTGTAATCACATACTTACTATAGAAGTATTATCTAACTGTGGGTAGGCTTCCCATCGTGGTTTTTCCCTTTATCGAGTTTTCCACGTACAAATCTTGGTGTCATGTGGATGGTATTTATTCTCTAGTTTTTTCTTGTACTTAATTGATATATCTGCTATCTCGATAATTAGGTTATGCATTCTGGTATTGATCTTTTAGGTTTCGGTATTAAAGTCTTAATTGCTTAAGGTTCCGGTAATGTGGTGACAACTGATTACCCCCCCGCACTCTCAGTTGTCTTCCGATTATTTGAACTATCTAATAGTAGTGAGGTTTATTTTTAAATTGTTTTGCTATATTTTCTTTATCACTATCATCATAGGGACACTTGGCTACAAAATGTCCTATCCTTCCACAGTTAAAACTTTTGAAAGGAAGTTTGCCTTTATATTTTCCTGACCCCTTTCTTAGTTTGCTAACCAAATTTTCATCTTCTATATCATATTTTGAATCAGATTTGACTTCTTCGCTTTTATTTTTGGTTTTAAAAGAAATTTCCCTATTGGATGACTCTTCTTGGCATGTTCTCATCTCATAGGAAATGAGAGTTCCATGAAAATCATCCATTGTCAGAGTGTTTAAATCTTTAAGCTCTTCTATTGCAGATAGTTTGAAATCATAGCTATATGTCAAGGATCTCATTACCTTTTTGACAACATCTTTATAATCTATTTCTTCACCTAGACCACAGATGGCATTGTGTTTCATCAACTCTAAGAAAGTAGACTGCTATTTTTTCTTCATCATTCATATTCATATCTTCAAATTTTTCTCTAAGTGTTTGTATCTTAGCCTATTTTACTTTATCATTATCATAGTAGATATTATTCAACTTATTTCAAACTTCCTGTGAGGACTTACAATTCATAATTTTTACACACTCTTCCTTTGACAATCCACACAATATAGCACCGTTTTCTTTAAAATCTATTTCATAATCCTTTTTGCCAGTTGCATCTATGGGTATAGTAGCAGGCACACTATAACCATTGACAACTAAGGCCCAAACATCAACACCCAGAGAAATCAAATATGTTTGCATTCTAACTTTTGAGAAAGCATAATCAGTCCCATCAAACAGAGGTGCTTTTGAAGTAGAGGAACCCTCCTAAGCCATCTTAATAGTATTCCAGTATCAGGATCAACATTAGGTTGTTAAGCCACTGCAATGTACTTGGCTCTGATACCAATTGATGGAATACCTAAGGTCACTAAGAGGGGGAGTGAATTAGTGACACACAAAACCAATTATATCTTTTTCATAGAATGCACTTAAATAAATTTGATAATACAAGTATCATTTAGTAACTTGAAACATAAATGATGAATTAATTTCAAACACAATATGAATGCAAAGAGAGAACACAATTTTTAGAAGTAGAAAACCCTTAAAAGGGTAAAAAAACCACTTTGAACCATTCACTATGAAGAACTTCATTGGTTACAAAGTTGATCCCTCACTGGCAAACATTACCACTACCTCATTGGCTCTATAACAATATCCAATGATCTAAGGACAAGAAAATTACAGAGATTAAACTTTGTTTTCAATTCATTTCACTGACTCTATCACAACTCTGTATTCACAATCAAGAGCACCAAAACCCAACAACAATGTTATGAAAATCATGAAACAAAAGAAGTATAGACTTGTCAAGCACTTTTTCTCACATTTATTGTAAATTATAGACTTTTATATGTAGAATCTTTCATTACTTGGACATTGCTTCAATACACAGAATATCACTGCTCTTTCATTATGAAAAGAGACTGTCAAGATTACTTTCCATGCATTCGACACATTCCCTCTATTGCAACACTTTTCTTATATCATATCTCATAAAAAAAACACATAAAGAATATCATTATTTTTATATCTTATCATCATTTGTTTTCAAAGACTTAGTTATGTAGCAACTTGTTCAAGTTGAACACTCTATTGACCAACTTGTTCAAGTTGAACACTCTATCGACAAACTTGTTGAACCTGTTGAAGTTAAAAAATCACCTGTCTAATTGCCTTGAAAACTCATAATTGCATTCTAATGGTAAACCTCTCAAGAAAACAATTTGTACAATTGCCAAGACTTGATATTGGTAGATGACTCCACTGAGAAATAAATTTGTTTTATAAAACAATCTTATAAACCCTTAATGAGGGTTTATGACTTTGTCATAATACAAGTCTTAAAACATTGTCACTGCATTTGAACATGCTTCTTGATAGTAACCATAATGAAAGAGAAACAATATTATGCTTTGATATGATGAAATTATTTTGAAATGGTTGTGATTTTATACTTGAGTATCACAAAGAACACTTGAGCATCACAAAGAAAATCCAAGCAAGTAGATCTTACTTATATAACCAAAGTGAACAATGTTACAAAAACAACTTATAGCATATTTCCATTGTGGTCTAAACCATCCAAAACATACACCCATACATATCATTGTACTAGAGGCACACCTTATACATAGACACCATAGAGAGCACATCATATATACCATAGACACCATAGAAGACACGCCATATACATCATAGATGTTTTTGGCATCAAATGCCAAGCGTTACTACCAACACATAACACTAATGGTATAACAAGCTTACATAAGATGTATTTTTTTTAATATTAGTAATCTGTTTTCAATCCAAAGAAAAATTTGGATTTAGTAATGGAACATATGCTAAAAAATAATCATATTAATTTTTATAATAGAAAAGAATCAAACATTATGATTAGGAAGGTTGTGTATAGAAATGTTAAAATCCATTATGGTCCTTTTTTTTTATTTAGCTCAACTCTCATGGAGAATCTTCCTATGCCTTATATTACTAGAAACATTAATATATAAATTTTCATTTTTTATTTCACTTAATATAATTTTGCCCTCAAGTCTTCCACATGTTGGCTTAGTAGTTCAAAGGTGAATTCACTAACACACTTCTATGGTGATAATTAATTTGTGTATAATCATCACCAAAAATATTATGGCAGCCATTGAATCTATCTCCCACAAATTTTCCTGTTCACCAAAATATCCTCACATACTCATGTTTACTCCACTTCCCATTATTTATAAGTGATGGGAATGTATATGTTAAGACTAAAGTTGTTGAATTTAATAAAATTTGAAAACCAATTCTTGACCAAATACTTAATGGGTCATCAAAACCCCTATATATCTAAACAATTAATTTGCATATCATGAAGGCAAACTAAAGAACAATGGACAAACATTGATCACAAAACAAATAAATATGCAATAGCCTTAAATTTTTTTGATCACGATCTTCTTCCCCATTTGGTAGAGAATTTTGTAGGTATTAGAGTGCACCATAATCTGCTCAATAACACTCAACCTCTCCACATCCCATGAGTGGTGCTTGTGGATGGCATCTTTGTGGAGCTTCTATATGAGTTTGATTCCAACAAGTTTCTTCAATTAGCACTAGATATTTATAAATTCATGATGATAAAGATAAAGAGAATGATGATGATGGATGAGATCTTATCGTGAATACTCTGGACTTTGTTGATGTGTGGGGCAAGTTGAATGGTTAAGACCCTTCTCTCCTTTTTCTTCTATTGTTGCCATCTAGTGACTAGTTTTTAAATTTATTTTTTGATCCATGCTTTGACCTCGTTTAGACTATTATGGCGCAATTTCTTATCCACCCACCTTGTTTTGTGAATATGTTTACCATTATTTTCCAATAAATGATAATGAAACACTTATTCATCAAAAAATTATCTTGATAGAAAAAAGTGAGAGATCTATTATATAAAAATTTAAATTGGAGGTGAGCATTATAATACAACCATTCACACCAACATCACAATTGTATTATTTATTACAAACAATAGAACAAACAACAAAATCAAAAAAGACACCTAAAACAATAAACCTAATAGACAACATTATTACTTTTATTCTATAGTTAATCATTAAGAAAATTGTTTGAAAATGAATAAATAATTCCTAATATCAAATATCAAGCATCTTAAGATACAAAATTGACATGCATAACCCTCAGCATGTCATAATCTTACTTTTCTTAAACCATAATTAAAATTTTGCACCTTCTATAACACCAAATAATAATTTAGAACATCTTTTTCAATTTCATTTTAAAACCAACTCTAACTTCATTATAATTTTTATATTAGAATAAGTAAAAAAACAAAACAATTAGAGCATCTTAAACTTTAGACTCACCTAAACATTTCTTTACAGTAACTAAAAACAATAATATTAACAATCACCAAGAAATTCTAGGCAAAGCATTGGATAATACCATGAAGCAATTTGATATTGGTGAGAGGGACACATATTAATGAATGGGAATAGAAAAAAACCTTCTTAGTTTAAGTTCTAAAGATTAGGAACATTCCCAAAAGAAAAAAACCACAAGGCCTAATGTTCGGCCTTGGTATTGAACAATTGTGGTTCCTACTTTCTCTCATATTATTTTCAATCTAATTTTGTAATCCTTCTTTTTCACTTTTCTTTTTCTTGATAACAGATTATTGATTACAATACATTGCACAAAAAAACATACACAATTTTTTTTATAAACAATTTATAAATAGAAAGACAATTAACAAGAGCTATTTAAAAACCTACTTGTAAAGGGTTACCTTGTGTTTCATTGTACATGTTCTAGATGAATTTGATGAAATTTGGTAACATAGTATCATTTTGTTCAGGCATTAATAAACATAATGACTAGCAATCACACCTTAGTGTGTGATGGGTATGCCGGATAGGTTTGGATGGTCAAAGAGGGAAAATTTTGACTTACTTTTTTTATATATATTTGTTCAATACCTCGTGGATAAGGAGAAGGTGAGGGAGAGATAAAGAGATAGAGGAGTGAGGGATGCATATAGATAGAAGAGATAAATATATAGAGAGGGGGAGAATGAGAGAGTGTGAGAGAGTGTGAGAGAGAAAGATAAATATACAAATAGGAAGTGATATATAAAGAGGTAGAGAAAGAAAAAGATATAGGGGTAAAGAGAGATAATGAGATAGCTAGAGAGAGGGAGAGAAAAAAGAGGGGTGTGATATAAAGAGATAAGAATAGATAGGGAAATAGATAGAGGTAGAGAAAGATGTGGATAGGAAGATATAAAGAGACAAGTGAGAGGGAGATAGAGAGAGATGTGTAGTAGGATTGATAGAGGAAGAGATCCAGAGTGAATGAGAGAGAAAAATAGAGAGAAGGCATTTGAGGGATCTGAACATAAAATATTTTCAAGTATGATATTTGGCATGCCATTCATAATACTAATTGGTAAGGGGTTTTGTAGGGAGGAAAGTGCCAATGGAGGAAGTCACTTGGAAATTGCATATGACAATATCATTTTCATTGAATATGTATGAAGTTATTGAAAAAAAATTGGTTTGATTGTATCGACTCATTCACATATCAGTAAAGCATTACTTAAGGATCATTCCATCAACATATGAGATCATAAGGATTGTCATAGGCATTTGATTTTCTTACTTGAATGTGTTGAAACTTGATCAACATCATTGAATAGATCTAAGGGCTTAAGATAAAGTAGGAACCTAGGGTAAAAGCACAAACCTATGTCACACTTTTATAAAGAAACCAACCAACACAACTAAAATTGTTTAACTTCGACCACATAAAAGTGACATTTCTAAATTGAATTTTGAAATGACGTAAACTAATAAAATGTAGAAATATTAATGAGATTTAGGTTTGTTAATTTTTAAATTGATATTTTTTTTTATAAATTCAAAGAAAAAAAATTCATTGTTGAAAAATGCTGAAAATTAGGGTTTCTAGTCGACATCACCAAAAAAAATTAAAAACAAACTTTATTTTTTCAGATTTTTTTTTCCAAATAGAGAACATATATATGCAGTGTTAAAAAAAATAATAATAATTTTGATGTATATTTTTCTCGTTATAATATTTTGAAGTCCAACATAGCTAAATTTGACAGTTTTCATTTAGTGTCACCTTTTGACTACTAAATTTATCATTAACAAAAAAAAAATACCTTTTTCGAGAAGATTCTCTCATCTAGTGAAAAATATTTTTTTCAATTTTTTTTAATATCATTTAATATTTTCTTTTTAAATTTCTAATCAGGCTCTTTTTTAACTTTAAAAAGATACTCACAATGTTTAATTAATAAAAAATATTAAAAGTTATCAAAATACTAAAAAAATATATGTCTAGATTCATGACTTCGAGCTCTACAAAAGGGTATTTTTCGATTTTTGTAAAAAAAAAAAAAATGCTTGAAGAAAAAATGAGCATAAGTGAAAAGTTTCAAAAATATGGATTTTTTCACCTTTTTTGTGCCACATCACATGAAACATAGGCTAGTTTGGCCGAACTCAATCCGACCGGACTAACCTTAGTTCTAACAATTAAAAAAAATTGATTTTTTTTTAATGAAAGCATTTGAACTAAGGGAGTTCGGTCGAATTAAGTCTGACCAAACTCAGTTTGGCTGGACTCCCGATGCCATTTTGGTGCCACGCAAATGCCATGTGGTGCCACGTGGCCCAGGGGTAGTTCAACCAGACTGAGTCCGACCAAACTACCCTTAGTTGGCCCAAAGTGTGACACAACTCCATGCTTTTGCCCCCTAATTGAATTCTCATCCTTAGCATAGCAACTTGTAATGGTACTTCTGAGAACTATCATTCTTACATATTAGAGTTGATGAAGATTATAAGGATCCTATATGTGATGTTTAAGGTCATGGAGCAAGTTTAAAATAATATCTAGCAAAATTAAAGTTGCAAGTGTGACAATGTCATGTCCCTTTTTCTAAAAATAACACTTACTAAGTCTCCATTGGCCAAAAATAGTAAGTCAACTATGATAGGATACATTTGGAAAGATTATTCATTTAATTTTTATAATGTCCCCTTTCAAAAATCAACACTTCCTATTTTTAGTGAGCTTGACTTTCCAAAAATAGTAAATAGGGCCTTTTGGATAAGACTGACAAATAATATCTTTTTGGGTGATTTAATCAAATCAACAATAGTGATTTATTATCAAAGATATTATTTTGAATTTTCTACTCAAGCGATGGTGTGGGTTCTTGGAAAGTCTTATTTTAGCAACATTTTGAATTTCATTGCCCGTTTGACATTTGTTGGCAAATGACAAGTTCTTTGGGTGTTGTAGGAGTTTGGAGACACTTGAAAGAGGAAAGTTTTCTCTACTTGGGAGTGGTATTTTTGGTGCTCATTTTGGTTTGAATTTGAATTATAATAGTGATTTCATAAAAGCATGGAATTGGCTCCATTTGGACTCATTCTATCTTGTCATTTTCAATAGGCAAAAGTTGTTTTCCTTTAGAGGCTGGTAAACCAAAGAAGGTGAATCTCCAAGATTGATAAACTAAGTAGATTGAGGCTCAAGGGCAGTGGTTCTAAGAGTCTCTAGAGGCAATCTCACCCAAAGATTGTATATCTGTAGAAGATCTTTGCATTTGTATTATTTTCTTAGGGTGTTTGTAGGTGTTTGTAGAAGTTTGGAGTGCTTAGAGCAAAGTATTAGTGACAGTTTGGTGTTTCTATTTTTAGCAATATATTTTTTTGTTCTTATGATATTGTGGAAGCTCTAATTCAATTGTAAACATTTATCTATAATTTGGAGGATTTATTTGAAGTTTGTAGTTGATTTCCTTAATGTTTGAGCCCCTATTTTGGGAGATCTTGTGGTGTATTTTGCAGCAGATGTTATGACTCTTATCTAATGTACTTAGAAGAAATAGTGATGTCAATAACATTAGTGGAGAATATTTTTGGTTGCATTAAGTTTTAGGTTCATAAAGTGGTGTTTTGGTGAAATTTCCTTTATACCTAATTTCACATAATATTCATAATTGCAAACTTGAAGTAGAGTTTAAAGAAACTATAAATGTGATATAATTTTCAGCAAGGGTTATTACAGACAATCATAACTATGTAAATACGAGACTAAACCAAGACAAAGTGTAGGATTGTCAATCTAACAAAGCTTTAAAATTTTAAGATAAATAATAGAATTTAAAATTAGATGGCATAGAAAGTTATAAAAAAATATCATTTTAATCCCATATAAAAGTAAATAATTTTAACCTTTTTTTATCAATTATATCATATATCTGTGTAATCAATTAAATTATCTTAAATAATAATATATTAATTATTTAATTAATAAAAAATGCCTCACTGGAAATATTTTCCTTGGGCGCAATTTAATCTAAATGATAGGGTGACCACAGTGTGACATTTATTTGTAAGATGAGGCTTCAAGACAATTTGACAAATGTTAGTTGTCATAATTCTTCAAAATTAAATATAATATAATAAATATTTTATGCTAATCACTCTATAAGTTTGAAAAATTAAAAAGGGAAAGCATTCTTACAAGTTGGGAGTGAAATCAACACAAACAAGCTTTATTTTTGCCTACCGTTTTAATTATGTTATGTCTGCAATAGGAGAGAGGGAGATATAGGGATAGAAAGAGGGCATGAGGAGGGGGGAAAGGAGATGGAGATGAAGATTTTTATGTAGGTGGAGAAGGAGAAGGAGAAGGGGATGGATACGGAGAGAGAGAAATAGTAATATATGGAGAAAGGGGGAGATATAGAGGCATAATGAGACTGAGAGATAATGATATATAGATATAGAAGTCAAGGAAAAGGGAAAAGTGGAGAGATGGATGGATAGAGAGAGGGATACATGTCTAGAAAAAGAGGGAGAGAGAGGGAAATGAAGGTAGAGATGAAGATAGAGAAAAAGTGGAAGAGAGACAAATAGAAAGAGAGAGATTGAGAGAGGTAGATGAAGAGATAAAGAGAGACATATAGAGATGGGAAAGGAGATATAGGGAGAAAGAGATAGAGCAATATAGAGGAAAAGGGAGATGGAGAGGGAGAGATAGAGAGATATAGATGGTGAAATAGAGTGGTAGAGAGATAAAAATAATATTTAAGATATAGAGATCGAAAGAGCGAGAGAGATAAAGAGTAGAGATAAACAAATAGATAGAGATATGGAGATTGAAATGGGGAGAAATAAAGGAGAGAGGAAAGAGACATAAAGATATATTGGAAGAGAAAGAGATATATAGGAAGAGAAAGGAAGAAAGATAAATTGATTTTTCATTAGTCATTTCATGCCAACAATCTAAGATACCATGTGCCCTTGGGAAGTTATGCTTAGGATGGCGTGCCATTTCACATTTGATTAAGGATATGATTATTTAGCTGTAAGACCTCTTTAATGTCTACATTGCATAGTTAAGGAGAAAAATAAATAGAGAGATAGGGGGAGAAAATTAGACAAGTGAGTGTGAGAGAGGGAGAGAGTGCCAACAATCTAAGATACCACATGTCCTTGGGGAGTTATGCTTAGGCTGGCATGCCTTCACATTTGATTAAGGATATGATTATTTAGTTGTAAGAGCTCTTTAATGTCTACATTGCACAGTTAAGGAGGAAAATAAATAGAGAGATAGGGGAGAAAATTAGACAAGTGAGTGAGAGAGAGAGACAGATTGGAATTTAATTTATTATATAATTTAAAATATATTTTTTCTACAACAATTACATTTTTAATAAGATAAATAATTATAAATTAAATTAATTCTAATAAATTTTAATTATTACTTTGTAGTATCATAAAAAGACGAATAATTGAAATAAATTCAAACTAAAATCTTTTTAATATATATAGTTTTTGTTTTCTATTTTAATATTAGAATCATTATACAATCTAATTGAAAAACACTTATATATTCATCAATCTTTTTATTCTTTATATAAATTAATATAAAAATTTAAAACATAATTATTCTATGATAAATTTATTTTTAATAAGATAAATAATTAAAAATTATATTAATTATAATAGATTTTAATTATTATTTGTAACTTCATAAAAATAAATAAATAAATAAAATTTCAAACTTATGTATTTTTAATACATATTTCATTTTCTATTTTAATACTAAAAAATACTATATAATTACATTTTTAAAAACTTCTATATTCATCAATCCTTTAATTTTAATATATATAATTAAGCTGAATCATTCAAGGGCTAATGATGTTAGACTAAATGAGCATGGTTGTAATTAAGTGTTCATAATTCACTTATATAACTAGATATAAAAAATCAAAATTTCAACGTGGTGAGAATAGAATATTTCAGAAATCAATTTATACACATATATATTAAAAAAATTTAAATTTATTATGAAATTTTATTCCATAAGAATTAAATTTTATCAAATAAAAAAACATAATTAAAATAACAAATATCATATACATTTTAAATAATTTAAATTACTTTTCTTTAAAAAAAAAAAAAAATCATTTTAATTGTTTATAATATATTTATATATAATATTTTTAAACCATGTTAAAAAATTATAAAATGTAAGAGTATATCTTAACTTTAAATATAATTTATAATAAAAATATAACCAGCAATGTTTTTTATTATAAAGCAGCCAAAACTGGGGGCTGACCCAAAAGAAACAGAAAAAAGTTTTACTAGCACACACATCGCAGACACGCGGCAGTTAGCTAGTCCCTACTCTAGTAATCAAAAACAAAAACTGCCTACCATTATTGGATAACCCGAGATTGAAACCAATCTCATCCAACAAGCGCCATAACCAGCAGTAAACCATCATAATGTCAATACTATAAAAAGTGTTAAAAGTAGCAATATTACCATGGAACTAGGCGTTCTAGCGATAAAAAATATAGCAAAAAGGAAGGAAACCAACCATACAACCTAATTATCAGCACCCGTGTGCTTAGAGAGCATAAGCCTAGTCCAAGCATCAGCTAGGAACTGGAACAGTTCCTTAGTGGTGTCGCTTCCCAGCCCTTCCAGATCAGCCTTATCCTGGTGGAGCAAGAACAAAGAGGTAGTTGACGAGTGCATCACTTTGACAGCGAATTTCCCAATCTTGTTGACATAGGACTCCAAGTGTTCCATCTTTTTCTTAACACCATTTAGATCTTTAGAGATAGCACTACAACCCAAACACTGCACTGCCTCTTCCTTCTCCCCTTCTTTAGCAGCAGTCTTCCCGCTGTCAGATGGTCTCTGAGTCAGGGGTATTAGTGCCCAAATTGGAGGAATCTGAGCCCTCCGTGGCCTCCAAATCCTCCTCCCCCTTCTCACTTTCTGCTTTCTCATAATCCTCCTCTTCTTTGTTAGCATAATTCTTTCTCACAACCATTTGCTTCACCATGGATTTGTTTATGTGGGATCTGTGTGGGGTGATACCCTCCTTCGCATCAGACTCAACAAGGAGGATTTTGGGCTCCTTTTTGGGTTTCTTGGAGGTGGGTTTCGCAGTAGAAGGGTTGCATTTATTTTTTTCCCCAATTTTGAAGGGGCAGGGGGGGCCTTGGTCAGGAGATTGACATCGGCTTGTTTAAAGACTTTTTGAGGCCTTTTTTAGAGCCTTCAGGGGGACCCAGAATGGAGGGGGCGGGTTGAACCGAGATAGGTTTAGGGGGGCAAAGGGCCTTATGAAAATTGTAAATCCTAAACATTAGCCCTTGGTGGAGGATGGCAAAATTACCCTCTTGACTCATACAATTGCGGACCTTTGACAATAGACTCAAGAGCATGCAGCAGAAAGAAAGGAAAAGAAATGGTGTCATGGTTGTGAAAGTGGTTTAGCAGCAGGAAGTGATAATAGTAGAACACACCATACCTTCCCTCGAGGGTGAAGTATTTCATTATGATTTTGTAAACCTGATCCCACAAGTAGGGTAAACATTCCTTGTTGAAACCCCCATGCATTTTGGTCGGCTCCTCACCCTTTTTGAAGAAGCAGTTCATGTTGTTTTCATCCTGAACCCTGTTGGTTTTCTTCCATTTCCTACCTTCGGTGGAGAGACCCGTAGCCTGGGTGATAACTTCCTCATTGATTTCAAATGAAATGTCCTCCATGACCACCCTCCTATCCTTCCAACTGTTGGCAAATTGCATGGAGAGGTTTTCGTCGAATCCCTTCATGGCTTCCATGAACGGGATGATTCCTCCTTCCTTACCATACATCCAGACGCACGAGTTGTTGCGAAAATAGTCATTAATAGTGTCTGGTTCTACTCAGACTAAATCCCCTCCCATTCTAGCTTCCTCCAGAGTGAAGTTGAGATACAACGCAAGCCTAAAAAGAGAAATGCAAAGAGGAAAACTAGAGATGGAGTTAAGAGAAAACAAACGACAATTAGTCAAATATTGTGCAAGGTGTAATAATGATTTTTGGTGTTGTTTTCCAAGGCCTGCTTCCACTAGCTCCAGGAAGCATGCGAAGGGACACCTCTTGATATCTCTACCAACTTGCAAAGATCGTCATTATGGCAAGTTCTAAGTTTCCAGTTAAGGTAATAATTAGGGTCCTTGCTGTGATTAATGATCAAAAGTTGGCACTCCAACCCATCGACGATGCAAAATTAGGTGGCTAGCCAAGTCAGCATATGGCAGAGAAGGTGGGGACCATTAGAAGCTAGCATGGCAAAGCCCACCCAATTTTAATTTTAATTCCCGTCAGTAGCGTAGCATAGAAGTCAGCCCAAATAAACTTGTTTATTAAAGGAAAGTGGCACTTCATTGATGGATAAAGGTGATTTGTTCATTCCTAATAAGGTCCTTCTACTTGTCAGTGAGAGAATATAGGTGCCTCTAGCACCTCATTCCTTTTATCTCCAGTTCCGTCGCAGCTAGTGAGTCTGCCACCGCATTCCCCTCTCTGTAGATATGCTGAATTTGAAATTCCTCCAGCTAGACAATCATGGAACAGATATCCTTGATGACATTTTTATTCTCCAGCTGATCCCTGAAGTGCCTTTAGTGGCCTCGATAATCAATTTAGAATCCCATTCAATGATCAGTCTTTTAATATTGGTTCCAAGGGCCAGCTTAAGCCCCCCAAAACGAGCAAGGGCTTCAACCATGTTGCTCGAGACAGAGTCAGAATTTCCTGCATAGGCCAAAACAAGGTTGCCCAAGCTATCCCTAATAATTCTGCCCCCTACCACTGAACCACTATGAGCAACACCATCAAAATTGAGCTTGACCCAAGGGGGGGTGATGACCATCTGGTATTAATCCTCTCCATATTTTTTGAATTATCATATCAATGGAAGCTATTTGGAAAATTCCAAGTTTTATTATACCTTCGATCCAAAGCCATAGGGCTAGCTTGCGGGGTTCTCCCTAAGGTAATTCTCAGCTATGTCAGTCAGCGTGTCAACCGAGCTGCTAGTGTCACGGAAAATCCTATTATTTCTTTCCTTCTAGATATGCTGACATACATGGCGAGGAATGAGTCTCCAAAAAATTGTGACTAGTGGGTGTGCGGAGGGGCACTTCCAGTTGCTGATAAACTGCTACAAGTCTTCCAAGAATGTCCAAGCCAAATTGAATTTCTGTAGAACTTTGTGCCAAACCTCAGAAGCGAAGGGGCAATGAATAAAGAGGTGATTTATGCTTTCCTCAGCACAATTACACATAACACATTTGTTGGCAAGTGTAAATCCCCTCCTCTTCAGATTATCAATAGTAAGGATCTTCTTGTGAAGGGTCATCCACCAAAAGAAGTTAATTTCAGGGATGAGCTGAGAGTTCCAAACTTCTTTCCAATTATAACAATCATTTAAGGAGACAACCAGGGGATTGTAGGCTGATTTAACAATGAAAGACCCTGAGGGATTTGCGGTCCAAACAAGTTTATCAATGTGAGTGAAATAGGTGATCATGATCCCCTTAAGAAGGGATTGCAACCCTTTAGCCAAATGAATCCATTGGGGGGTATTTCCCAGACTATCAGCAAGCCTTAACCAGCAACAGAAGGGAGAGATGTAGTTAATCACAAGGGAGCCAATTGAATCCTTCAGAGTGATCATGAGGCAACTAAACCAGGAGGAGGCAAGGGGTCTGTCACCAATCTAGTTGTCCTCCCAAAATCTAATTTTCTCACCATTACCAACTTGCCACTTTAGACCCTTCTTGAGAAGTTTCCTATTCTTAACAAAGTTGTTCCAAATTTTAGACCTAGGAGGGAGCTCATTGGAAGAGAGGAGGGAGGTCAAGGGGGTGTGATTGAAGTACTTGGCCCTCATAATCATGCTCCAGTCCATTTTGCCCTTCATAAGGATCCATCCGATTTTAGTCAACAAGGCTTTATTCAGATCAGAGATTTTTCTAATCCTAAGGCCACCCATGACCTTTGGTTTGCATACTATAGTCACATAAATCTGTCCACTTAATTAAATGAATATTTAATATTTATTTGATTATTTTACCATCAATTAATAATTAATTAAATTAATATATTTAATTAATTCATCTTAACCCTCTTCTCCTATTAATTAAATAAATTATTCAATTTATTTGATTTAATTCACTTAACCAAATTCAGACCATTAATTAAATAAATAAATCATATTTATTTAATTAAATATTCTCTCACATTTAAATAAATTAATATTTATTTAAATCCCCCAAAATCCCACCTCTCACATTTAAATAAATTAACATTTATTTAAATCACCTTTATCCTCCACCCACTTGTATTTTCCTACAAATGCAAGTTGCATAACTATTTTAAATAAATAATTTATTTAAATCACCTTTATCCTCCACCCACTTGTATTTTCCTACAAAAGCAAGTTGCACAACTATTTTAAATAAATCATTTATTTAAATCACCTTTATCCTCCTCCCACTTGTATTTTCCTACAAAAGCAAGTTGCACAACTATTTTAAATAAATTATTTATTTAAAATCCTATTTATCCTCACCCACTTGAAACCTTTAATGGTTTCCCTTAAAGTCTTCAAACTTGATGGCTTTAAAAGTCTTCAAACTTGATGGCTTCCTTCTATAGTCTTCTTAAGCCTTTAATGGTTTCCCTTAAAGTCTTCAAACTTGATGGCTTTAAAGTCTTCAAACTTAATGGCTTCCCTTAAAGTCTTCTTAAGACTTTAATGGTTTTCCTTAAAGTCTTCAAGCCTTTAATGGTTTCCCTCAAAGTCTTCAAGCATGTTAATGCTTTATCTTCCTTTTTCTCATTTAAATAAATTAATATTTATTTGAATATTTATCCAAATGCAAATTACACCATTTAATTGAAATAAATGATTTTATTTTAATTGAAAATACCAAAATTCCTCCCACTTGCATTTTCCTACAAAATCCACTTGCATGCCTAAACCCCTTCTAGATTCTTCTAAACCCTTCCTAATTAACCTAATCCATCCCCTAAATATTGTCACATTCCTAAGCAAATTGGAGTCACTTCTCAAAGACTCCAAAGTCTTTGAAAAGCAATTAATGCTTTGTGTGTTCAACAAATTAACCTCTAAAGTCTTCCAAACCACTTATGGCTCTTACATGACCATTAATGGTTAATTCCACTTGCACCCATGGTTAAGGACTTTGACCCCTAACTTAACCCTCATGTAACCCATGTGTCTCTTCAAAGCATTTATCTCTTTGACTAGGGTAACCATCATGTCCCCTCAAGCATTTAATACTCCTTATCTCTCCTCTCAAGCCTCCTCATGGTGACACTTGTCAACATGGGATTGGGTTGAAAGTCTCACATGGATTGAATATCTTTCAATCCTAACCCTTGTTAAGATTACTCAATCTTAACCCTTCATTTCCCCATTTCTTCTATAAATAGAACCCTTCTCCCCAAGCAAAGAAGGAAGCATTTTAGAGTATTGTTGTTATACTGGCATTAGCATAGAGCTTTCTCATAGCATCACTATCTACACTTGCATAGCATTTGCTTATCATATTCAACTATCTTGAATCTCCATATGGCATCCATGGCTAGTGCTAAAAGCTGAGAGCTACACTCATTTGGGACTTGGAGAGGAGAGGAACAAGGGAGGAGCAACTATGAGCATCTTGATTAGCTATTTTATTCTATGTTTATATGCTTTCTATTTCATGCTTAATATCTCTCTTGATATGCCTGTTTAGGATAATCTTTTGTTGCTAACACTAATGTTTGTTTCTTGTGCTCTTGTGTGTGTTGCCATCAAATAGATTTTCTAATCCTTTTTGCAGAGCATCACATACCTTTTCCCAGTTGAATAAGTTAATTCTAGCCTTCTCCTCCAATCCTATCCACAAAAAGCTTCTTTGGATTCTCTCAAGTTTCTCATCCATAGAATTGGAAATCTTGAAAAGAGAGAGAAAGTAGATAGGGACACCTTGAAGAGAGGCCACCAGGAGCTGGAGTTTACCCACACTACTCAGATTTTTTTCCAGCCCAGCCTGCGATTTTGTTTTGCAGTCTTTCTAGGATTGATTCCCAAAAGTGGGAGGCGACCTCCTTGATAGTGAGGGGGGAACACAAGTAGGAATTAGGGAGATCAGCAACACTACAACCCAGGATTTGGATAAGTTTACCTTGGAGAATTTTGTCCGTGTTAAAGAAGTAAATGTTGCTCTTGCAATAGTTAATCAGTTGACCAGAAGCAAGGGCATACTCTTCCAGCAGATGTTTTCATTATGTAGCCTCTATCACAGACGATAGGCCAAAAAGGAAGGTGTCATCCACGAATTGTTGCATAACCATAGGAGGGAGAGTGGAAACAGCCTTTACCCTTGAGATTCTATTGGTCCTGATCAGATTGGAGAAATTCCTACTCAATACTTCAGCTACCATAATAAACAAATAAGGTGAGAGAGGGTCTCCTTGTCATAGCCCCTTCCTAGCCTTGAAGAAGCCCCATGGGGTGCCATTGACAATCATCGAATAGTGAACACTTTCCACCACCACCCTGATAATATTGATATATCTTTTCTGGAATCCCATCTTAGAAAGGACCGCATACAGGAATTTCCAATTAACTTTATCATAAGCCTTAGAGATGTCAAGTTTGAGAGCCATACCTGGGTTGCAACTTTTCTCCATAGAGTGAATGACCTCATGAGTAGTAATGATAGCATCAAGAATCTGCTTGCCCAAAACAAAACCTCTTTGGGAGGGACTGATGCATTTATCAAGGAGGGGTTTGATTCTGTTGACAATAACTTTAGAGAAAATTTTGTAAACTAAGTTACATAGGCTGATGGCCCAATATTCAGACATGAGTTTTGGATCATGAACTTTGGGCACCAAAACAATGAAGGTGTTATTCAACTTCTTCAGGAGTTTACTAGTGCAAATGAAGTCCCTAGTAGCTTTAGTGAGATCATACTTCACAGTTTCCCAAAAAGTTTGGAAAAAAGTAGGGGGGAAGCCGTCATGACCAGGGGCCTTAAAGGCAGCCATAGCAAAAACTGCTGCTTTAACTTCTTCTTCAAACACATGGTTTATCAGCAGCTCATTATCAGCCTCATCCAGGACTTGAGGGATGAGACTGAGGAGTTTATCACTGATTTCAGTAGGTTCCCTGACCCTATCATTTGAGTAGGCATTAGCAAAGTGAAGGGAAGCCCATTGACCAATTTCATTATTCCCCACCACTTCCTCATTTCTGTTATTGAGAATGGAATGGATAGTGTTCCTCCTTTTATGCTTTGAGGCTGATCTATGAAAGAATGAGGTGTTCATGTCCCCCTTAGTTAACCATTGGATTCTGAATCTTTGCTTCCAGTAAATTTCTTCTAGATTCATGATTTATTTCCATTTGTGTCTCCATCCCTCCTCCTTTATATGAGTGTCCCTAGAGGAAGTCCCCTCCGCAATGGCCCTCTGGAGGTGGTCCAAATTGGTTTCAGCCTCCTTTTTTCTCTTGAAGATATCCCCAAAGGAAGAAAGACTCCAGGCTTTCACCTCCCTTTTGATAATTTCCAACTTTTTAGAAATTTTAAACATAGTTGTCCCTTGAACAAGGGAGTTCCACCAGTTTTGTATGCATTGCTTGAAGTCTGGGTGGGAGTGCCACATGATCTCATACCTGAAGGGTGAGGGACCAGAGGTCAGCTTATCAACCTAGGAGAGGAGGATCGGGGAGTGGTCAGAGATAGTGCGCGAGAGAGATAAGAGTGAGGAATTAGTTCCAATGTTCCACTTGGCAGAGATTAGAAACATGTCCACCCTGACCTGAATCAGATTGGAGCCTTTTCTATTGTTAGACCAGGTGAACGGGTTCCCTTGAAGGTCAAGATCAAGTAACTCATTATTTCTGATGAAGTCAACAAAGTCAAGCATTCTCTCACTATAGTCCGTTAGACCTCCTGTCTTCTCAGAAGGATAAAGGGAGGTGTTGAAATCCCCAGCTAGCATAAACAACTCCCCCTTACTGTTAGTCAAGAAAGTAGTGATTTCCTCGCAGATCAAAACCCGACCGTGTCTAGTATTAGAAGCATAAATGTTAAAAAAGAACCAAGAGAAGTTATTCATAGTGAACTTGGTGGAAAGAAAGTTGTGAGAAGAACCAACCGCAAGACCATCCAGCTTGCTCTTATTCCAAAGGGTAGAAATTCCTCCTGAGGCACCATCCGCCTCTCCATACTGAAAGGCAACACCCGGCCATAAACTGTCAACAAGCATAGCAAAATTTTGGTAATTCATTTTCACCTCCTGGATTAGGATAATATCAACTCTATTGGTGAGTATGCATTGCTTAAGAGCATACTGCTTTTGGGGGTTGTTTAAGCCCCTTAAGTTCCATGAGAGGAACTTCATTTCTTACCCTTCTGTGTTGTCTCTAGGGTTAATTGCCTTCCACTAGAAATTTCCCTTGCCATTGCCTTAGTTATGAGGGTCCTCTCAAAGGGTATGCCTAGTTTAGGGTCATTTCCCACATCCGCCTTCTTATTTCCTCTAGTTTTTCTTTTCAGTTCCTGTCATTCCCCCTTATCCTTATCTGTTGGCGAAGACAGGGCAGAGCAACTACCAATAGATAGAGTAGTGATATCTCCAGAGGATCTTGTAGCAGACGAGGAGGAGGTCGAGTCCAGACCAAGCCTAGTGGTAGGCGAGGCCCCAACACAAGTACTCTAGATATTCCTCCCACAACTTCCCATTGGGTTGGGTAGCAGATTCACGATTGCTGGCAGAGTGGAGGTAATGAGCCCTTTCTTCTCCATGATAGTCGCCTCCACATTGAGACCTTGATCAATCTTCGCTTGGGGGATCTCTCCTTCTTCTAACTCTAGCCCCAAGCATCTCCTCGAGGGGGTAGGAGCCTTCTTGGAGTCAGGGGTAACTATCATGTTAAGAATACCAGCCAAGAAGGGGTAACCCTCCTTAGAGGTATCTTGAGGGCCCATATTTTCTATCAGGTCCTCAGTCTGACCCACAATGTTGTCGAAGGCCAAGGGGTTAGGGGGGTTACCATTCTCAACTGTCTCCCCAATAACAATACCCAGGGATGACAACTTCTCCTTCAACTTTTCCTCGAGAGGTTGTGGGGTCGGGCAGTCCACAATAACATGGCCATGTTTATCACATCTTTGACAATACAGGGAGGCGTTCTCATAGACAATTTACTGTGTCCATTTACCCCATTTGCATTTGAGGGAAATGAAATTAGGGAGTGGGTTGTTAACAACCACATTCACACAAAGGTGAGAATACACAAGTATGGACTTCTGCATTGTCACATTGTCGACAGCAACAAATTGGCCAAACGAGTTACCAATCCACCTGAAAAATGGTATTGTCCCAAAATTCCATGGGGAGGCCTGGGACTCTTATCCAAACTAACGTCAGTCTAAGGAGGTCCGCACTTGGGTCAAATCCTGACTTCCACTTGGAGAGAGTAAGGCAATGCTTACCATAAGACCATGAACCAAACATAATATAAATGAAGTCTTCTTCTACAATAAATCTAAAAAGGAAGAGTCCGCCAGGCATGGCAGAGACAGAGACACTACCTTTGATTTTCCATCTAGAGCCCGCCCATATTCTGACCATATCTATAGTGGGTTTGAAGGATAGGAATATTACTACCAGGCAAAGGTGAAGGAAGGAAGCAATATTATCCATGATATTGTCTGGGAGGCAAATCTCAAGGCCCTCCTCACCATTAGTGACTTTTGGCAGCAACGTCAGAATTTCTGGCTTGGAGTTACCAACAAGGGCACCTTTCCAGGAGTTCACTTGATCTTCCCCAGGTAAAGGAACCACCTCCTGATTCTTGGGGTCCTTTCTGGGGGAATCTAAGTTGGGGGCCACCAGAGGAAGCTTTGCAAGGTAGGGGGCCTCGTGCAGGATCTCATTGCAAGCAACAACAGTGGGAGCCCACCCATCTCCTTGGGCGCGCAACGCAAGAGCCATATCCGGGCAAATCTGCAAGTCAACCGGGGGGGTCAGGGTCCAAGGAGGACTAGCCCTCCCCAGCAGAAATGACAAGCATGGCAAGAAGTTCAAAAAATTGTAGAGCGGGAAAAAATTACAGAGCAAGGTTCCTAAAAATGTTGCTAAAGTTAGTTGTGAATGGGGTATAACCAACAATTTTAATTAGTTAGCATAAATAAATAAAAGATTATGAGGAAATTAATTTCATTTTGCAACTTTTTTAGAAAAAGATTTTAAAGAGAGAGTTTCGATGCTTTACTAGAATATAGGTAAAAATTAAAAGAGTAGAGTAAATTTTAACTAAAATTAAAATAAAAATTCTTTCTCGTGACTTTTCAAAAAATGGAGAAGGAAAAAACAATTTGCAAATATTAATGTATTTTCATAGAAGTCACCTACTAATTCATATGAACCCCAATATATAATAGCCTAGGCAATCACCGACAACAAAAACAATTACAAAAATGTAGTTAATGGTGAGAGTACAATTCACATTATAGATGTGACCGTTTATCAACTCGATCGGGCAACAAATGGGATGGAAAAAGGTAATGGATGAGGAAATCCAATGCCCTCTCAATGTTCAATCATCTTGCATGTTTGTGGGATGTTATGGAATGTTGATTTATAAAGTTAGGTCATCTTTCTTATATAAGGAATGCCTTCGGTGTAAATATCACAAATCATCAATCTACATAATTTTTTGGGAAAATATTGGTTGTCTTTCAATTCTCTGAATCGAAAGGGATTCAAACACAATTCTTCAACATTTACCCACCCTTCTAACTCAAAAAACAACAACAAAAAAGAAATATGTAAATACAAGAGCTTTAAAAACCCCCCATCAATGCTCGTTTAAGCTCTGTCTCCCCATTATCCACACATTTTACTCATCACAGATAAGGTAGTCTCTCCATATCACAGTTGAGGTCTCTCACTTCCTTTAAAATTATTCACTGATAAGAGAATTTTAGCTTCCTTTGATGCTCTAGGAAGGTTAAATAGTGTGTTCACAAATTCGAGAGCGCCATCAAATCCTTGTGGGCGAGATACTATTAGGGTTTTCATTGCAGGAGCATGTTGAAGAAGATAGGTAAGTAGAGGTAAAATGTCATTAAGTGAGGCAACATTAAGGTGAGCTCACTCTAGATTTTCTAGAAATGGAGTAGGCCCTTAAATATCTTGCAATACACCCTAACACCAGACGAAGACTATCAATACATTAGAGATATTTCAGATGTCAAGAGATGAAAATGAATGCCAATATATTAGAAACACAATTTCATTGTTTTCATCAATGACTTAACGGATTCTCAAATTGAAAAATAGAAATCTCGATCATAGCATGTTAAAGAAATATAGAATTATCAATAAACTTTATTTTTATTAGAGAATCAACTTACCCATGCAAGGGCTAGAAACATAGAATGGGCGAGAGAAGCGGGATTTTGAATTTTGAATCTTTTAGCACTGTTGCAGGCCATGTTTTTGCACGATATTTGGATTAGCAAGCAGATACAACATAGGGACTGAGTGGAAAGAAAGGTAAGGAGTAATCAAAAGAGATTGACGTGGATAAAAATATTTAGGTGGACCCGCAGGGGAAGGTTGACTCAACTGATGGAAAGCATCAAAGGGGGAACGGTATGGATAAGTCTACTCAGGTGGCTTCTCCTGTTCCCAAAGATCGTGAATCTCGTGTTGGATTCACAAAAGGACAAGAGGTTGAAAAGATAACCCAAAATGTGGTGGGGGCTGCTAGAGTTGAATGGGCTAAACAAAAATCATGGTCGTCTCTATTCGGAATGAAACCCTATGGTAAATCTGTGTTCCCTCCAGTCAATAAAATCTTTGATCTAGCGAAGGCCAAGTTTTCTATTTCTATCCCTGACTCAGTCATAGATCACAATATCTCTCTCATGGACAGAATGTTGGTTGGAAAATTTATGGGCCCGAGGCCAAATATTGAAGTTGTTAGGGCTTTTGTCAAAATAAGTGGAGAACCAATGGCCAACTTCTTGTTTCAGTTCTCCCTAAGGGCTACTTCTCTTTTGAGTTTTCATGTAGGGAGGATATTTTGGTTGTGAGGAGTGGTGGTCCCTGGGTTATAGGCAAGTCCTCAGCTCTTAAGAAATGGACCACAAACCTAGACCTTTCAGATTCCATTTTTGAAAATGTCCTAGTTTGGGCTAGACTTCTTGGCCTTCCATTGGAATATTGGAATGAGGATGTCTCTAGTGGTTTAGAGAACTCATTTGGAGAAATTTTGTCCATAGATCCGATGTCGACAACTAGGAAAAGGCTAGTGTTTGCTAGAATATGTGTGGGTGTCTCCCAGAATGTTGATCTTCCATCTTCTATTGAAATACAATCGAAGTTGGGCACTTAGGTTTAAGCTATTGAGTTTGAAACGATCCCTTTTGCCTACTTTAAATGTAGAAAATCGGAGCACTGGGCAAAGAGATGCCTACTTAATGACAAGAAGGAGAAAGAGAAACCCCACCATAAACCAAAGAAAACCTAGAAAATGAAGCCTGGGGGGGATGGAAACGAGAATAAATAAATACAAAACGGAGAGAAAGACAGTAAGAGGCTAGAGGAACCTATGAAAGCCCCTGAAAAGAAGGATGAGTCATGTATTCAAGTGAATTTGGAGTTCCAGGAGTCTGCAATCAAAAAGACAGAAAACAAAATTGGTGAGAAGGAGGATGGTGAGATTGGCTTGGAAGATATCCCAAGTCAGGGTTCTACTGTTTCGATTAAGGGAGTTAATTTGGATGAGGACATTGGGGTTCCCAACATGCCTTTAGATTCTGGAGGTAAGGGCCTATCTAGCCAAGATTTAATGAAGGGCCAGGACCTAGAGGATTCTCAGGAAATTGTTAAGGATACTTATGGGGACTCCAGTAAGAATATGGAGGATCCAAGTGAGAATGTGGTTCAAAATTACAACAGAATGATGGATACCCTTTCATTGCCTCAAAAGGGGCTATCCAACAAGGATTGGGAGCCAGGAAAATAGAATAATAGTCAAGATGATTCTGATAGAGATGATGAGGATTCTCATACCAAGAAGGAGCAAAAGAAAAATAAACATCAGAGTACACCACTAAGGGTTTGTACCAGATCTAGAGCTAAGGCAGATTGCGATTCCACAAGGGGTAGTCAAGGAAGAAGATCTTCAAGATGGCACAGGGAGCAAGGAAGCTTTCAGGATATAGCGGATGGTATTCAAAAAACAATACCTAAGATTTGTAAACTCCAATCCCATGGTAAGATATGACGATTATGTCATGGAATATAAGGGGGTTGAACAACCTCCACAAGCAAGATGTTTTGCACAATTTTGCTAGGAACCATAAACCGGATATTTTACTGGTCCAAGAATCTAAAATGCCTAAAGAGAGAGCAGAAAGATTAAAATGTTTAAGTTTTGCGAGGTGCATGGAAATTGTTCTGAAGGTGCCTCGTGGGGAATTGTTACCTTTTGGAATCTGGACCTTATTAAAGGTGAACCTCTGTTTGAGAGTATCAATCATATGGCTACCAAATTTACCCATATCAGAGATAATTTTTGTTAGATCCAGTCCAACATCTTTGCCCTAATGGGAAAGGGGCCAGAAAGATTTTTTGGCAAGATCTTGTTGCCTTTTGTAGGAAATTTATTAATGAAAACTAGGTTGTCATGGGAGATTGCAATACCCCTCTCTAGGACAATGAGAAGTTCAAAGGATCACAGGTGAATATGCAAAGTAAAATGGACCTTCTGGACTTCATTAATAACCATGTGTTGATTGATTTAGAGTTTCAAGGAGCCTCCTATACCTTGTCAAATTGAAGAATTGGTAAGGATTTGATTCAAGTAAGATTGGATAAAACTTTAATTTATGATCAATGGTTTTTAAATTATTTTTGTTCTTTAAAGGCTCTCTCTAGGGTGGGTTCAGACCACTTTCCTATAAGTTTTGTGGAGGATCCTATTTTGGCTAAGAAAAATTTTCCCTTTAGATTTGAACGCATGTGGATTTCCCACTCCCATCTCCTTGAGGAAGTTAGGAATTGGTGGAATATCTCTATCTCTGGGACAACTATGTTCAGAGTTGCCAAGAAATTGAGGGAAGTCAAAAACAAGGTTAGAAGATGGAATAAAGAAACCTTTGGTAATATTTTTTGTATCAAGTTTGAGTTACAACTTGAACTTAAGGATATACAAGAAATAATATAGCTAGAAGGATACATTGTTGATTACAAGATGAAGGAAAATGAGCTGGACGTGAAGATGCATGACATAATATCTAAAGAGGAAAATTTTTGGAAGCAAAGATCCAGGGCTCTTTGACTTTCAGCAGGAGATAAAAATATTAGATATTTTCACATGACTGCACCGAAACACATGGCTGAAAATAGAATATCTTACATAGAGTACAATGGCAGCCATTTCGAGAAGGACAAAGATATAAGAATACAAGTTGTCTTTTTTTCTAGCAATCTTCTCTTGCCGAATGATGGAGTTAATCATGCAATGCAAAATTATCTTTCAGAAGTCATCCCTAGACTTGTTAAGGAAGAGGATAATAAGATGCTAACCGCTATTCCATTTAGGGAAGAGATCAAGAAAGTTGTCTTTTCTTTTGAAGGAAATAATTCTCCAGGACTAACGAGTTTCCCATTATCTTCTTTCAATGGTTCTGAGAGATTGTGGCTGACGATGTGGTGAATGATTTTAAGGAGTTCTTTGGATCAAGATGCCTTCTTAAAGAGATAAATTCTACCCTCCTAGTCCTCATCCCTAAGCGCCCTGGAGCAACGAACTTTGAAGTGTTCAGGTCTATAAGCCTCTGCAACTCTTTCTACAAAATTATCTCTAAGGTTCTGACCTCAAGGTTGTTGATAATTCTTCCCTCCCTGATCTCTCCTTAGCAAAATGGCTTCGTTCCTGGAAGGAAAATCCTCAATTCAATTATTACTGTCCATGAAAATGTTCATTCTCTCACGGAATCTAAGACTAAGGGATTTATTCTCAAGCTAGAAATTTTGAAAGTTTACGATCGTGTTGATCGAGACTTCTTACTCAAAATTATGAGCGCGTTTGTCTTCAACAATAGAGTCCTCCACCTGATTGGTCAACTTATTTCCATGGCTTCCATGTCTATCATTGTGAACAGGTCTCCTTCACATTTCTTTAAAAATTCTAGAGGGCTAAGACAGGATAACCCCATTTCCCCTATTCTTTTTACTATTATGGCGGAATGCCTTGGTAGGAACTTGAAAAGGATGGTCGAGCAGGGATCCCTAACAGGTTTGAAGCCTTCATCCAGTAATCTGGTATGTTCTCACCAATAGTTTGTGGATGATACCATGATTATGGGGAGATCTATAGTGGCTAAAGCTAGGAATCTGAAAAAAGCCTTGGATGATTATGAGATGGTGTCTGGTCAAATGGTTAATAGATAGAAAAGATTTTTTATTTTTCTTCAACACTCTAGAGCCTAGGTGGAATAAAATTGCCAGAATTCTTGGATGCAGAGTGGAGTCAATACCATCAATTTATCTGAGTTTGCCCCTGGGTCTTAAGCCTTCCAACTCCTTCTGGAATTCAACGATTGATAGGTTCAACAAAAAGCTAGCTGGTTGGAAAGGTTCCCTTCTCAATCAAGAAGGTAAAATTTAACTTCTTAAAGATACTCTTCAGAATCTTCCTATCTATGCCTTAAGTCTTTTTGAAATCCCTTTTAAATTTGCGAAGGCCATTGAAAACATTCAAATATACTTTCTTTGGTCTGGTGTGGAAGAAAGAAAAGAATGTCGCTTATTGGTTGGGATGTTGTTTGTAGACCTAAAAATGTGGGAGGTCTGGGTCTTAGGAGAATTGAAACCATGAATAGAGCTCTCCTTGCTAAGAAAATCTAGAGACCCTTTTCCTCTAATGGTGAATGGAACAGTATTTTAAGGAGCAATATTTGGCCAATATTGGATCTCTTAAGACCTTTCTTGAATCTACAATTTTTCCTTGTGGGTTGGCTCTCTAGAATGATATGGTTAGAGAAAGGAAAATTATTGAAATGGGAGTCAGCTGGAGAATAAGAAAAGGAAATCAGGCTAGGTTTTGGGAAGATAGATGGATAATGAAGGAGCCCTTAATTTCCTATGAGAGCTTCAATGGGTGGGTTGATACTTGCAAGGCTCTATATGGGACTCATTTTAAGGACTATTAGAGGAATGGTGGATGGGTGGATCTCTACCAGATCAACATGGACCTAGTGATGATTCAATCGTGCTTGATGGCTATTCAAATAGGGTCGAATCAACAAGATGATCTTTTACTTTGGATGTCTAACCCATCTGGCAACTTCGTGGTCTCTTCAGCTGTCTAATCTTTGAATCCCAATATCCACAGGTTATGGTCTTTTACCTTTCCCCACATTGCTTGCGGTGTGTGGAAGGAGAAAAATAATATAATCTTTAGGGACAAGGAGGCTCTAGATAATATTGTGTATGAGAGAATGTACAGGCTAATTATGGAAAACATTGTATCCCATGTAATGAGGATAAAATGGAGGCTATGGTTTGCATTGGCTATGACCTCAAGATGGAAAAAAATTGGCATATCAAATGTGATGTTTCTAAGGCTTCTAGACCAATGAAAAAGAATTGTGAAGGTGCTTGTTGGATTCACCACCCTAGGGGCTAGATAAAAGCTAATTTTGATGGGGTGACCAAGGGAAATCCAAGGCCAGTTGGAAGTGGGGGAGTGTTAAGAGATCATAATGGAAATTTTATTTCAATTGTGGCACTCTCCTTGGGATCACATTCCAATAACATAGCTGAAGCCATAGGAGCTTTCCAAGTAATCGATCTTGCAAATAAAATGAACTTCAAAAACATCTCGATTGAAGGTGATTCAAATAACATTATTAAGTGCCTTCTTGGCAAATCCTCCCCCCCTCATGGACTATAAAATGTTGGATAGAAGAAGCTAAATCTCTCTTATCCAACTTCAATAAGGTTAGAATTTCTCATTCCTTTAGGGAAGTTAACAAGGTGGTTGACTATTTCGCCAATGAAGGGGTCAAGCACATGGATCAATGGACATGGCAGGCCTATAGTGAACTAGGAGCTGATGTTAGAGCCTTAATCAACTATGATATCACTCATGGGAAATTTGTTGTTTTTTATTATGATTAAGCAGAGTAAAGAATGGTATAGTGTCATCATTTGATATAGTTGTGGTGCCTTAATTATCTCTATGGGTAGTGAGGTTTGGCATGTGCTATGGGTGCTTTGGTTTTTCTATTGGCTCTCTGTTCAATTCATTTGCTATGCGATCAACAGAAGAAAATTTTATGAGAAAATGGGGGGAAGCAGAAAGAGGGTTGAGCTGAACAATTTTGAGAAGCACAAGAAAAATTTGAATGTCTTGAGGCATATTGAGAGGGGGGGGTTGAGTCCTTTCCTCGAGATGCTCCACAGTGCTAACCCAAAAATTATAGTATTTTTCTAAAAATTGGAAGGATGATGGAATTTTTCTCTCAAGGAGGAAGGTAAAGATAGATGAGAATCTCATTAGGGAAATCACTAGGCTCTCCATAGAGGGGGTGAAGTTCTTTCATGACAAAAGGTTTTCGGATGAAGCGGTCATCAAATTTCTCAAAACTGATGAGGAAAGGGAGGTGTTGGTTAAAATTTCTAACAGTTGTTTTTATGTTGGGAAGGTATAGATGCTATGGAGGGAGGTTATCAAAGTTATCATGGAATACATCATGATAGATGATAGATTTACCAGAGTCTACGGATACCATTTTTCCCTCCTCAATCATTTTCGACACAAGGTGAGGATTTGATTTTCTTACTACTTGTTTTTCTCTTTAAAACATAGTATTAAGAAATACCAAAAAAGCCCTAGGAAGTAATTTGTCCTGCATGTTGGCCTCATTCAGTTAATCCATGAGCATTTTGAAAATATGCCAACCCCGTCTAACCCCATTTCGGCTTTGGCCTCAAAAGGATATAATATTGATATTAGTATGTCTAAGGACAAAGGTGAATGGGATACTGAATGTGAAGAAGAAGAGTCTCCCTCCTCCAATATTGTGTCGAAGAAAACCTCACAGAGAAAGCTTTCGGATAAAAAAGTTACCTCTGTGAAAACCCTCATTGACACTTCTCAAAAAGCTAAAAACAAGGAGAAAGCCCCCCCCCAAGAAAATGTTGGTTTCTTATTCTGAGGATTCTCCGATGGATTCCTCTACTGTCCCACATTCCACTGATGGTTCCTATACCTCTTACCCTCCCATCGATAGAGAAAAGGGGCCCAAATTCCCTCGAGATCTCAGACCCAAAGACCACTACTTCAAGCTTGATGGGGAATCTCTTGATGACATACTAACAATAGCAAAAAATGGGGCGGTTAACTACTTTGGGATTATTGAGAGGGTTTTTCATGAGATAAAGGACCTTAGCATAAAGAACAGGTTTGTCTCTAGTAAGATGGATGATATGGAAGCTAAAGGGGTGCCTTAGAATGCTGATGGGGCTTTGTGCATCGAGGAAGAGAAGATGTCGATGG
The DNA here is from genome assembly GCF_030272615.1 of Cryptomeria japonica. Lineage (NCBI taxonomy): Eukaryota > Viridiplantae > Streptophyta > Pinopsida > Cupressales > Cupressaceae > Cryptomeria > Cryptomeria japonica. Next base: position 266,400,065 of record NC_081407.1, on the reverse strand, counting down.
GCAAGTGCCTTCAAAGAATAGTTGAGCTCATGGATAAGATGAAGAAGGAAAATGAGAAAAAGATTAAGCATTTGGAAGGGGAAATTGACAAAATCAAGGAAAATATGAACACCATCATGAAGCAAAGCCATAGAATTGTAAAAAATTATTCTACTACTATGAACACCTTGGTGGATAAGCTGGAAAAAACCCAGCAGAGGACCCTATTTGTAGACTTGGAAGCTAACAAAGACAAAAACTAGAAAGAGGATTTCGACCCCTTAAAGAGGACTAGAGCCAACATGCAGAGAAAAGCAGATTTTGCGCCTCAAGAGATCTAGGAGTTGAAGAAGGTGGCTCAGGAGATGGGTAACCTTGAAGTTGAGCTTGCTGATACCTTAAAATCCTTAGGTTAGCTTTGTTTGTTTGGTGTTGGATTTTTGTTGACTTATGGTTCATTGTTGTTGTCCTTTTTTTTTTCTATGCAACTTTCTTTTCTTAGTGAACTTTGTTTGAATATTTTATCTAGCTTGTAAACTTTGTGGTTTCAGGTCCCTGTAAAACCCATTTTTTCCTTAATGAAAAACTTACCCATGCAAGATATCTAGTGTTGTCGATACAAATCTGCTTTAAATCTAGAAATTGGTGTAGGAAGATAATATTGCCGTCATAAATCCCATTTAAATATGTCATTTTCATCAGTAATTTCAAGGTTGTAAATGACTCAAGTCGTGAAACTGTTGTAAAAAAATCTAAACATGTTGACAACTCAAATTCCATCTTTTCCACATGATACATGATTCTTACTGTAAGCTTGTATGGTCGTGGGCATTTTTTTCTTATTGCTTTGATTTCATTAGATGAGGATGGGAAATCAAGATTGAGAAAAATAATACTACTGGAGAATACTTTCACTCTCTAAAGTCCATGGCAATTATGAGCAAATAAAATTTCGAGAATTGGATATAATTGCAACATTAGCTCGAAGGTCTTGTCATTTTGTTTAATGTTGCCAAAAAATAGTGATACAAGGCAGGGAAAGCTAGAACGGGACCCATGCATGTTTTCGAGACTAAAATTCATGAGTCAATGATCTGAGCTTGTAGCAAGAAAAAACAGAAGTCAGAACCACAACCTCTATGAAATTGGAGGCGCATCTCTCTCACATCTTTCAGGGCAGCATGGTGAATCCACTCATCAATCTTTGCACTTGAAACGATGGAGGAAACTACTCCATGAAACTCAAGAGGTACAGAATGAACTTAAGAATACCATCAATTATGTTTTGGATTTCAAGTAGTTGGGCTAATGAATAAAACATATCATCTAAAAAATTCTAAGATGGGTAAGAACATCCAAAGCAATTTCCATCTCTTCGAAAGCACAAAACAATGAATTACCTGATCCAAAGGAATTTTAGTTAGTATTAGACACAGTAAGTAATCTAGAAAATTGTTTAATCCCATTCTACTTGGATCCATTACTTTGAGTGCAGTAAGCAATGTCCTTCTTGAGTCGTTATAATGGGAGAAAACGGGGTTATTTTACTGGGATTTTCTTCCTTCATCTAATATGGTGTAGGAATGAATTTCGTCATTTAATGTGTTTCGTAAATGTTGAACTCGGTAAAGTATGAAAAGTTTACCTCGAGTTTGTGAAGCACAATGATTAAGATTCAAGTTACAACTTGGTTTGAATTGACAAGTCGTATCATACAATTTAAAATGGCAATTACAGTGCCCATCTATGAAAACATCAAATCAGCCAGATTTTTCGATCGATTGTCGCACGATATTTATTATCATCCTCTACCAAAATAATAAATGGTGGATATTTTTAGTAGATATGACTTGATGTTAATAAAGAACAAACCCAAGATTATTTATTGTGGAGTTTAATTAATGCGTTTATTCTCGATGTTTTGAAGGATTGGCTTAAATGGACACAGTTAATCTCCACACAAAACAAAATTTCTTACAGTTACTAAAATCTATAAAATATAATGGATATTCCTGAAATTTTTAGTAGCTAAATCTTCTTGATCTGCATCCCCATTGTTGTAAAACCACAAAAAATCGGATAAAAAAAACATGATGTTTTGCAGATCTAGGAGATTTTTTCCAATGTCATTTTGTGTGGAGATTAGCCGCTGGTAGCTTAAATGACACACTAAGCCGGCCTAGTTATTTAACTTGAATTCTTCTCATTCCCCTAACAATTGCGGTTTTTGCTTTCATATTCGCCATTACCTTACTGACCAATTTCATACCCTTCCACCATGTTTGAAAGTATTTTTTCATTTCTACCATTTATAGAAACGTCAAATATGGAAGTAATATAGGGGAAGAGCATCACTTCAGTTTCAATAACCATTCACTCCTTGTACATTGGTTGTAGCTATTCTAGCTCCAAAAATGCCATGTCGTACACCGATAACTTTCGTGTTATACAACATTGGGGGACAACGACCATGGTAACACGAAAGTTATCTGATGTATGACAACATGGTTTTGGAGCTAGATTCGGGGTGTCCTTGTACATCCAACCTTCTCAATTACTAACTTTAAAAAACACTAAAAAAACAAATAATTAAAAGCTCATTAATAAATTACACATGTACCAATAGGCTCTCATTTTTTAGCTTTTTGGGACCATAATTGGCCCATTTGAGCACTTTAATGGGTACCCATAGCACACAACTATTGGGGCATTTGTGCATAAGTATCGATGATTTTAATTGCACGATTATTGGGTCATCTTTAAGCAAGTATTGGGCGACACATTGAAAAGTGTATTTTTTGACCCTTGCACACATAATAGATCCCATAGCGTGCATTCTACTGTCCAGAAACCAAAACAATAGCTATAAGCAGTTAAGTTGCATGCGAAGACAATAAAAAAAGAATCATCAAATTTGATGTATCATTTACAATCTATGGATGCATGAAATTAGCTATAACAACTATTGGTATGCTACCCCTATATATCAAGAACAACATTTTTTTCTCTTTATTATTTTTATCTAGTAATCGATGATGTAAAAAGTATTCACACACTAGTGGAAACTAGACATAATAACTTAATAGATTGGGGAAATTTAAAATCATTATATAAATGATTTGTTTGAAGAATATTTAGTATTATTTTATGGTCAATAACATTATATCATATTTGTTCATTATTCTACTTAATTTTTTTTATAATATTATATTATAATTGATATTAAATCATGATTATATTATGATATTGTAATTTATACTAAATTATTATTATATATACTTATGTTATTATATTTTAATATTTCTATTAAACACTTTGAAAAATAAAAAATCTTTCAAGATTAAATAATAATAATAATAATAATTAATATTATTATTGCTAAACTCTTTAGCAAAGCAAGAAAACTATTAAGACTAAACTATTATTATTATTATTATAAAAGTGACATAAGCCATGAAAATTTTATTAAATAAAGGAAGGATAAGTACATAGAATGGAAGGGGGATTGAAGTCATTTTGAAGCTAAAAAAATAATGTCCATATTAAATTATCATATCATTATAGTTTTACTTTTCTACTTATTCTTATCATTATCCTTAAAAAAGAATAGATTTTATGTATGATGTAATAATTACTAAATTATAATTTTTAAACTTTAAATTATTTTTAATATTATTTTATATATAATTATTTTAGTATTTTTTAATTATTTTAAAATTTTAAAAATATTTATTATATGTTAGACTTGATCAATCTAGACTTAAGTGTATAATAATAATACATTTGAAAAAACAAAATCTAAACCATGCTACAATAACTCATGTATGCTCTTGAAACTATTATATCTTGATTAAAATTGTTCTCAATTTTTCTTCATTTGATTAAGTGTCCTCGAGAATGACCTTTGCAAACAAGGAATCTTAGCCACATATGACAAACCCTAAAAGAGTAACATAATTAATATACACCAACATATAATGTTAGCATATAAGTGATAGTTATGATACTAAATGTAAGTACAGATCCAATAGCCAACAAGATGAGAGGGGGGGGTGAATCGTACAAACTTAATCTTCCATAAAAACATCAGATTCAACCTCGGTAACATATACTTTAGTAATATAACCAAAACTGTTAATCATGCAAACTCAAAAGCATATAAACATCATAAACCTCATAACACCAGATTTAACGTGGAAACCCAAATAGGGAAAAACCACTATGGGATTTCAGACCCACTAAGAAATATACTCTTCTAGAGTATGCTCGGTTAAAAGCAAATCCTGTTAAAGATTACAAACACATTGCTAGATGTGACCCGGTTAAGGGATTTCCCTCAGATCTGTTAGGATCTTCACCTTGTTAGAAGTGACCTTGTTAAAGGATTTCAAACACTCAATCAGAATGTCACCTTGTTAGAGGGTTTTACAAATAAGACTGTTAAGTCCACTCGGTTAAGAGATTTTCTGTTACTTCACAAAATAACAGTAATAAAACATATCTGCAACTTCACATCTAAAAATGCTAAAGCAGATTCTTATTTGCTTTATACAATCTAGTCATAGGAATTATCTTGTCCCTCTGCTGGGCTCTATACTCTATTATTCAAAACAGGTCTTCAAGCTTTAGTGCTCGGTAATCACTATGTAGTATCTCTGTGCATACACTTGCCCGCATACAATTTTTATCAACAGTTCCCTATTTATAAACAATTATCTAACCGCTTAATCTCCTTGATCACATTTCCCATGATCAATCATAGCCATCAAATCTTCAAACTTGACCAGGTTCAATGCATCTTTCGGTCTAAAAATGTTTTACCCTGCCTTGGAACTTGCATACATTTCTTGGAACTTGTGCTAGGGTATTGTGGTTCAATCTGAACTGTAGATCTTCCTGTCGATCTTCCATTGCCACAGATTCTTAACAAACTTTATTTACGGCATACCAATCATTTAAGCAACTCCAGCTCATCAACTTCCTTCATTAAATAACGCATGTAAACATTTAATGCATTCTATTACAGCTCGGTTACAACTCAGTTATAACTTGGTAAATACTAAACTTCACTTGGTAGACATTCCACCTTCATTAACCGATAGCGATAACCTTAGGGTTTACCGACTAGGTTCTTTGCTTGGTAACATAGTATAGTATTAACCTTACAATTTATAACATATGTATGATGTCGAAACAATCTAAACATCATGATCTCATCATTGTCTGACTCGGTAATAGTTGCCCATTGAATACCTTATTCATCCCCTTATCCATCATAAACTTTTTGTGTCTTTTACCAACACCTTTATACTCTTCAAATCATATTTCTCAAGATATGGCAACATCATACTGAATTAGAAAATCAATTTCTTGACATCAATGACAAAATAATAATGTTAAGACAGTAGACATCCTTAATCAGTTGTATCCATAATCATCAACAACCTTCTCAATATCCTTTATTGAAATGTCAACAATCATTCATTGTCTGTTATAATGCTAAATTGCTAACAATAAGTGAACTAATAATAATTCAAATGAGATGCATGGGTAAGTACACAAAGATGGTGGTCAAAAAGGGGGTATAAGTGGACACTTTTTTCTGAAATCAAGTGAACCTAAAATTGGAGGCAAAATTTGAAAGTCATCCACTCAAGATATGAAGATAATCAAAGGAAAAATATTGTATTACTCTAAATCTAGTTTCCAAACTACTAAAAATTTTCAAAATTGGGTAAGGTTAAGGGGGTCAAATCCTTCGTGCACAAAAAAAAGACCTTGATTTTTTCTGAAAAACATAACATAGTGTCTGACGTGCGCATCAAAAAAGTCATAGTTAGATTTAGTATTTTAACAAATCCTTTGGAAGAAAGATAGTTAAGAGTGAGCACTAGAATATGTGTATTTTTTTGTAATCATCAAAAAAGTCATAATTAGATTTAGTATTTTAACAAATCCTTTGGAAGAAAGATAGTTAAGAGTGAGCACTAGAATATGTGTATTTTTTTGTAATCATCAAAAAAGTCATAGTTAGATTTAGTATTTTAACAAATCCTTTGGAAGAAAGATAGATAAGAGTGAGCACTAGAATATGTGTATTTTTTTGTAATTTTTTGTTGAGTATTTTTTTTTTAATGATTTTTCCAATCAAGCACATCCTGAAAATTAGGTACTCGTTCGTGCGCAAAGAATAAGTTGCACTAAACAAATCGAAAATACAATTTTTTTTTTAAATTGTAAATAATTAAGTGCACTACAATAATATATATAAAAATTTAAATTTGGATAAGTACATCAAAAGTTATTAAAAAAATGGTGCACCTATGTTTGTGAGAACTATGGAGACACTGGTAAAAGAAATTCAATAATAATATGTTATTGTTCAAATTTTAAAAAATTATATGGTTAGAAATCTCAAAAGATGGGTGAAAATATGGTGACAATTTTAGAAATACCCACTTATGAAGTGTAAACCTGATGATGACAAAGTCAATAAACTAAGTTGATAAAATAAAATACGTCAAAAATGAGAGAAATGGAGGGAAATCAAACTTCCAAACCGTAGCTTTGTCATCCAGGCCTATTTCCAAGCCTAAACAGCCAAAGGCGTGTATGGGGTACTTATGGTATAAGAAGCGCGTACACACTCTTTTTACTATAAACAGCGCGTACGCACTATTGTTTAAATTTTGGGTGTGTGTATAATATGATATTGTATATATAATATGTGTATATACATATATTATATAATATATATATATGTATGTATATAATAATATATAATATATTAAGTATATATATACACATATAAGTGTATTGTCTCCCCCTCTCAAATGCATACAAGGTCTCTCTCTCTCTCTCTCTCTCTCTCTCTCTCTCTCTCTCTCTCTCTCTCTCTCTCTCTCCCTCCATATCCCATCCCTCCCTCTCTACCCTTCTCCCTTCCTCCATACCCCATCCCTCTTTCTCTTCTTCTCTCCCTCCCTCCATCCATACCCCACTGCAACTGTGTCTGCACTTCTATAGAAGTAAGTGAATTTATTTCTTGTCTGCAACTTCCTCTTTGATTTTTATCATGTATGCTCTCCTAAGAAAATTGACTGATGGATTTGTGTGTGTATATTGAATAGGAGGAATAGGGTTTGAAATTGAACCACGGGTGCATTACCGTGACAAACAAGGAAACCTGCAACAATATTCTTCTCGAATGTGTTTTTAATGAGCTGAGCAGATGTGGAAAATAGTGTCAAGAAAGCAACATGATGAGTTAGAGTACCTACAATATGTTTTTCAGAAGGAAACAACCGGTAGGAAGAGAAAGAGGGAGAGTAACACAAATGATGTCCTGGAGAATGATAGTGGTGGGTATGCAAGAGTTCCCATGTTGTTACACAATGCCTGTCACCTAAAGAAATTAAAGTTTGTTGTATGCATGGCAGTGGTAGTATATGATGATCATCACTTGTCAAAAGGCTTGGAATGGTACATACCCATGAAAGAAATCAAGTGTGTAATTCCTATAGTCACAATCGAGATCACTCCTATAACCTTGCAAATTTAATAGCATCATATGTTTTAGAACTTAGGCAGTACTCTTAGGGTTAGGTCAAGCTCTTACACTTGATTTTTAGCGAAGCCTCATTGTTTGTTCACTTGGAGTCTCTCTTATGCTAGCAATGGTCTACCTTAGCTATATCAAAACTAAACTACCGATGTTCTATTGTATGATTTTCTATTCATAACTTTAAATTTAATATATCATTTTATTAGCCCACCATATGACCCCTTAGGTGTCATTAGAGGTCATATTGTTTCCTAAGAGGTCATATGGTGTCCTGTGACCCCTTAGGACACCATATGACCTCTTAAGACAGCATACGACCCATAACAACACCATATGGTGTCCTAAGGGGTCGTAGGATGTCATATGACCCCTCGGGACATCAATGACCCATAACAACACCATGTGGTGTTCTAAAGGGTCATATGGTGTTCTATGACCCCTTAGGACACTATTTGGTGTCTTTATAGGTCCTATGGTGTGCTAAGGGATAATATAGTGTCATATGACCCCTTAGGACACCCTATGACCCCTTAGATGTTGTTAGGGGTCATATTGTGTTCTAAGGGTCATATTGTGTCCTGGATTCGATCTCTCTTCTGCTCCCTCCCCCCTCCTTCTTCTCTCCCTCCCTCTCTCCCTCTCCCTCTCTCTCTCTCTCTCCCTTTCTCCCTTCCTCCATACCCCATCCCTCTCTCTCTCGCTCTCTCCCCTTCTCCCTTCCTCCATACCCCATCCCTCTTTCTCTTCTTCTCTCCCTCCATCTTTCTCTTCTTCTGTAATTCCTATAGTCACAATTGAGATCAGTCCTATAGCCTTGCAAATTTAATAGCATCATATATTTTAGAACTTAGGCAATACTCTTAGGGTTAGGTCAAGCTCTTACACTTGCTTTTTAGCAAAGCCTTGTTGTTTGTTCACTTGGAATCTCTCTTATGCTGACAATGGTCTAACTTAGCTATATCAAAACTAAACTACTGATGTTCTATTGTATGATGTTCTATTCATAACTTTAACTTTAATATATCATTTTATTAGCCCACCATATGACCCCTTAGGTGTCATTAGAGGTCGTATTGTTTCCTAAGAGGTCATATGGTGTCTTGTGACCCCTTAGGACACCATATGACCCCTTAAGACACCATACAACCCATAACAACACCATATGGTATCCTAAGGGGTCATAGGATGCCATATGACCCTTCGGGACACCAATGACCCATAACAATACCATAGGGTGTTCTAAAGGGTCATATGGTGTTCTATGACCCCTTATGACACTATTTGGTGTCGTTATAGGTCCTATGGTGTGCTAAGGGATAATATAGTGTCATATGACCCCTTAGGAAACCCCATGACCCCTTAGATGTTGTTAGGGGTCATATTGTGTTCTAAGGGTCATATTATGTCCTAGATTCGATCTACCTTCCTCTCCCTCCCCCCTCCTTCTCTCCCTCTCTCCCTCTCCCTCCCCCTCCCCCCCCTTCTCTCTCTCTCTTTCCCTCCCTCCCTCTCTCTACCTCTCCCTCCCTCCCCCTCTCTCTCTCCCTCTCTCCCTCTCCCTCCTTCCCTCCTTCTCTCTCACTCCCCCTACTCTCCCCCCCCTCTCTCTCTCTCCCTCTCCCTTCCTCTCCCTCCTCTCTCACTCTCTCTACTCTCCCTCTCTCTCTCTCCCTCCCTCTCCCTCACTCCCCCCTCTCTCTCTCCATCTCTCCCTCTTCCTCCTTCCCTCCTCCTCTCTCCCTCCCCCCTCTCTCTCTCCCTCTCTCCCTCTCCCTCCTTCCCTCCTCCTCTCTCCCTCCCTCCTACTCTCCCTATCCCTTCCTCCATACTCCTTCTCTCCCTCCCTCCCCCCTCTTCTCTCCCTCTCTCCCTCCCTCTACCTCTCTCACTCTCTCTACCTTCCCTCCCCCCTCTCTCTCTCTCCATCTCTCTCTCTCTCTCCCTCTCCCTCCTTCCCTCTCTCTCTCTTCCTCTCCCTCCTCCCCTCCTTTCTCTTTCCCTCTCCCTCCTTCCCTCTTCCTCTCCCTCCCCCCTTCTTCTTCTCTCCCTCTCTCCATCCTTCCCTTCCGCCCCCCTCCTCTCTCCCTCCCCCCTACTCTCCTCTCTCTCTCTCTCTCTCTCTCTCTCCCTTCCCCCTACTCTCCCTCTCCCTTCCTCCATACCCCTTCTTCTCTCCCTCCCCCCCTCTTCTCTCCCTCTCTCCCTCCCTCTACCTCTCTCTACCTTCCCTCCCTCTCTCTCTCTCTCCCTCTCTCTCTCTCCCTCTCTCTCTCCTTCCCTTCCACCCCCCCTCCTCTCTCTCTCTCTCGCTCTCTCTCCCTCCCTCCCTCCCTTTTCATTCACATTTTTTCTAATACTAATAGCGTGTACAGGGTACTGAACCTATTAGTTCACTGCCCTGGCATATCTTTTTTAAGGTATAGGAGCGCGTACGCGGTACTTATTACTTGTAAGCGCGTACGGGGTACTAAGCCCATTATTCGCTACCCTGCAATAACATTTTTTAGGCTTAGGAGCACGTAAAAGCTACTTATTAGTACATAATGGGAAAAAAATATCATTGGGCTTGCCAACATTTTATGGACTAACAACGTGCACACAGTTATTAATTTAGCACGTACGCAATACATAGACATAGTTTTAGTTTCCCAAAAGCCTCAACAACCTCAAAAGAAGTTTTTGAGGTCGTTGAAGGCCCCACTGGAATTGTGTCTGCACTTCTATCACTGTTTTATACATAGAAGTAAGTGATTTTTTTGTTTTTGCATGATTTCAAATAATTGAATTGTTGTTCTTATTAGTTTTGTCAATAGTATTGTGATTGTTTAATAGTTTGATTCCAAAAAATAGTGATAAGATGCATATTTATGGTTATTTGTTTGTTTATGAACTTTTGTTTACATATATATGTAATATGATTCTATTTAGGACAACTGATATCAACCATGGGAAAGAACAAGCGAGGAACGATGGAACAACAAGAGGTTGAAAAGGAAAGACAAAGGTCGCGTATGAAGAAATTACGTGACATAAGAACAATGGGAGAAGAAGGTATGTCATCCTCAACATCTCAATTCGATTTACCAAATGAACATAATGCACCTAATGCAATTGAAGAAGAGACATTTGATTTACCATATGAACCTAATGCAATTGAAGAAGATACCGCATTGAATAATCAATTAAATGATGAACATGCACCTTCTCCATTTGATGAATTAAATGTACATAATGCACCGATGTTAACACCTAGAATCATTCGTAGGAAACCAAAGTATCTAATTGACATTGATGAGAATATATTGAAGCCAATGCCCAATAAAATGAATGAACGAACTTATAGGAGAATGGTTAAAAGAATATGGCAAAACTATTTTGAAAACTTAAACCAAACTGCAAGATGTCAATTAAGTTCAAATGATTAAAAATTTGAATTTTAGAGAGACAATGAAAATTCTAGGCCTAAGATCATCTGAAAGTAACAGTAAAAGAACTATTGTGAGAAATCTATTTGATGCATATCAAGCTATTGGTTCAAAATCACGTACTAAAGATTCTAATGCTACTCAACGTGTCATTACATAAACCATAATGAGCAAGAAAATAAAAAAAGATCGTTTGATAAGAAAAACAAGTAAGTCATTAAACGTTAGTAGAACAACATTAAGTAAAGCATTAAAGAGGTGGGAAAAAATAGAGGAACCTAACAATAATTCTCTTTGGGCATTCTCGGGTAGACTACCACGCAAAGAAAAGGTTGTTGTTGATGCACTAAGAACATTAATTGAAATTTTTTGGCATGACAACACAAGAGTTTTGCCCAACCAAAGAGATTTTGTTAGAAGGTGAATTGGGTCTACAAATCGTGAGCTACATGCCAAACACTATTTGGATATGACTCAAACTAAATTTAATGAAAGATTCCTTCAAAAATTTCCTCAAACAAGAATTTCTCAAAGATTTTTTGAAATGGCAAAACTTTTTTATATTAAGATTAATCATGTACACACCACGTGTTGTTGTAGGATGCATATTGAATTTTCCATTCACTATGATATTTTTTGTCATATTTGTTCTACTTTGCACACTAACGATGTTTTGCAGGAATGCAATATACAAGCACCTCCTAAGTTGGTAAGAGAATTTATTTCAAGTGTACTATGTAATAGACATGATGGTTACATTTATTATAAGATGCTTTGTTTAGAAGGTTCTTGTGCTATATGTGGTGATTTTCAACGTGTTAGAATATTTAATCTTTACTTGGCTTAGGTTTATTTGTATTTAGTTTAGGATATTCCTTTGAAATTCCTACATGTAATTTGTCCTCTAGTACATGTAATTTGTCCTCTAGTACATGTGTGAGGACAAGTCATTTCTTTTATTTTCCTTTATTAAGGAATATTAGATTTCCTCCATAAGAGGATGTGGACACATGGCACACACATTTTATGAATGGTGGCATTCATAGATTTGGGAGTTACTTTGTAACCCTCTCCTCGTCTCTATTTAAGAGATGTCTCCTCTCTCATTTCTTCTTAATAAAATTATTGTAAAGAGCTTCTCTCTCTCTCTCTCTCTCTCTCTCTCTCTCTCTCTCTCTCTCTCTCTCTCTCATTTTAGGCATTGCCTCATTCATAATATCACAAGAGGTTTTTCTTTGCTTTTCCTCTTTCAAAAGTTCTTGTGCCTCCTTCTTCACATTTGGGTGATTGCTCCAAGTTTTTTTGCATTTCTCTTGGTAACATTTACTTTATCAATAAACTTACTTGGATTTTATTATTCTTTCCTTGCTCTTGTATTTCCTTTCATGGTATCAGAGCAGGTTTCTAATCCTTGTTTTAAGTTGACATTGATGAAGGTTACCATTCTGTGGAGTTCACCTTCTTGGAGGCATTCTTGAGAGGAGAAATTATTTCTCTAATATTTTCTATTGTGCAGGTTTTGGTTTCAGATTTTAAATTTTTTTTCAAACTTGTTAACAAGTTTGCCTGCAGGTTCAATCTTCTTAGATTCTTTATTTTTAAATAAGCTTTGGAAGGCTTGCCGCCAAAGTTTCTTCTTTCTGGTTTAAAGTTGTGGCTTTGGAAGGCTTGCCACCAAAGTTTCTTCTTTCTGGTTTGAAGTTGTGGTTTTGGAAGGCTTGCCACCAAAACTCCATTTCTAACCTCTTTTCCTGCATTCTATAATTTATATTTATCAGTTTGGAGGGCTTGCCGCCAAAACATTTTGCATTATTCAGTTGCTTCTCTGTTTATTTGGAGATTCTAACATTTTATTTCACTTGCAGATTATTATTGGTTTATTTTTCTTTTCTATCTATTTCTGTTTGATTCAAAGATATATTTTAGTTTTTTCTTTTCTCTCTAACATTTCCTACAGATTATTGGATGTATTTTATAACAGTTTCTGTTTGATTCGGAGATATATTTTAGTTTTTTTTTTCTCTCTAACATTTCCTATAGATTATTAGATGTATTTTATAACAATTTATGTTTGATTCAGAGATATATTTTAGTTTTTCTTTTTTCTCTCTAACATTTCCTGCAGATTATTAGATGTATTTTCTAACAATTTCTGTTTGTAGATTAATAAAAAAAACTATTTATGTTTCTCTGCTGTAGTAATTTTGTTTTTTATATTATTTCAATCTTTTGTTAAAACTTTCATCTTTCTGTTTAAATCTGTTTGAAATAATTCTATTAAATCTAAATTTATTCCTTTTTAAATCTGAATCTATCTATTTCATTTACTTCAAACTCTGTGTTTTCTAACTGCTTCTTGTGCAGACTTTAATAACAAAGATCTCTAGTTTCAATTTTAGAATCACTTTTATTAGATCTCTGTTATTACCTGCCCTCAGTCTGTAGCAAAAAAATAAAAAATCAAATTTAAAAATATATTCTCTTCTACCTGCTTCGTGTAACGTCTCTGCATGTTCTTGATATATATCATCATTTAGTCTATGTAGATTCTTTGTTTGTCACGTTTTCTCTCTGATTTTACTGTTATTACCTTCCCTCAGTCTGCATTTTATTTTGTTCTGGTTTTCTTGCAATCTGTGTTTTAACGCCTCCGCCCTTTATCATTTCATTGCTTACGTTTAATTCCTTTCTCTAAAAGCATCGTTTATTGCTCTTTTATAAAACTTTAAACTTCATTTTCTTAATCTCATGTATAAAGTTATATTAAAAAATTTATTTAAAATAAGTTATAAAGTTTACTTTATTTAGGATATAAGTAAAGTTTTCTTTTATTATTCAAAGTTTTAAAGTTTTTTAATAAAATAAACTTTTTCTAAATAAAACTAATTTTTTATTTTTTTTTTAATAATATATATATAAATTCAAACTTTTTTCTATAAAAGTTTCTAAAAAAAATATAAAGTTTTTTAAGATTTGAAAGTTTTTTTCATAAAAATTTAAAGAAATTGTTATTGAAATTTTTAATCAAGGAGGTTAATTTTCGTTTTTTACTCAAAGGGAATTTCTTTTACTAACCATTATTTTGCTATCATGTCTACTTTAATTCTGGAAATCAAATTAAATAGTTCTAATTATCATTCATGGAAAACACATATTTCTTTTATTTTTTGTTTCAAGCATCTTTTGAATGTTGCAACTGATAAAACCTTTGAGCCCATTACAACTGCTCTTCAAGCCGACCAAGATAGATGGAAGACTCAAAATGAGGAAGCACTTGGTTTAATTGGTATTTCAATGGTTCCTGATTTGTATGTTCTAATTGGAAATTGTACAAAAGTGTATGAAGCTTGGGAAATTTTAAAAACAACTTATGATAGCTCAAATGAATCCCGAAAAATTCAGCTTCAAGATCAACTTGAAAATCTCAGGTATACAGATTTTAAAACTATGGATGAATTCTTATTAAAGTTTGATTCTGTTAATAGTCAATTAACTGGTTTAGGAGTTACTCTAGCTGATTTACGTTTAATTCGTCTTATTCTTAAAAAATGTCTTCCTCGTCAATTTCAACAATTTATTACGAATATTCATGCTCAACTTGCTATTCCTAGCTTAGCTACTCAATTAACTTATGATATTTTTCGTAATTTATTGTGTCAAGAGGAAGCTAAATTAATTCAATTTGGTACTCTTAAAAATAGTGAACATGCTTTTGTGTCTAAAAATCAAAATCATAATAATAATTTTAGATCCAATAATAATAATCATAATCATAATCATAATAATAATCATAATAATAATCACAAATCTTCTAATTATCAATCTCATTCTAAATCCTATCATAACAATTCTCATAATAATAATCATAATAATACGTACAATAATCAAAGGAATAATTCTCAAACAAGACCCCATTGCACATATTGTGGGAAAGATGGACATATTACTAATAATTGTTTTAAGAAACAAAATGGTAAAAAGCCCATGAATCAAAATAATCAAAATAATCAACAACATAAACCTCATTGTAAGAACTTTTGAAAGGGGAAAAACAAAGAAAAACCCCTTGTGAGAACCTATACAATGAGGTAATTGTAATAAGGCATTTCTCTTGGTAACATTTACTTTATCAATAAACTTACTTGGATTTTATTATTCTTTCCTTGCTCTTGTATTTCCTTTCACAACATTTACCAAGATGCGTACATTTGGAGAGCACAAAAGAAATTGGTACGAAACTAGTTTCTTTCGGAAAATACAAGACAGTCACATATGGAGTTAAAGATGAAAAAGATTTGAAGATATGTGAGCTACTGAAAAATGATATATGTGTAGCTAAATTTATGAAAAAAATTCAAGAGAAACTAGTTTATGAGTATATAATGCATAGACATAGAGCTCGATGGTTAGATGAGCAATTCAAGTTTTGTAAGGATATATTTCCTCTTGGCACCATTGTCTCTATCGTTGATTTTGCCGAAAATTATACACTTCAACCTCAAAATAAAGTGCAATATATGTATTATCACTCTACACAAGTTTCTATTTTTGTACACATGGCATTCATGCATGCAGATGATAGCACAGAGGAGGATAGAAAGGTTGTAAGAGAGTATCACTTCTACATAAGTGATGATCGTACTCATTCATAGGAGTTTGTACAAGGATGCTTTAAAGTTTTCTATGATATTTTAAGGGAAAGGAACATACGATACAACCAACACTTAATATGGTCAGGTAATTGCACCGCACAATTCAAGAATGCAAGGATGTTTTATTGGTTGACAAGGATGCATATGACAAGCAGTGTCCAACATTTTTGGAATTTCACTGAGGCTGGACATGGTAAGGGAGAGCACTATGGTGCAGTTGCATGTGTGAAAAGAGCCCTAGCTAGAGAAGAATTGAAGTATGAAGGTGGTGCTGAGTTGATAGATGCAGAAACAATAGTGCAATGGTGTAAGTCTACGATGGGTCCAGGTAATCCAAGTACGTCAATGGTTCATAGATATTTTTGGCTGATCACTGAATCTAACATTGAAAACTATCTAGATTGTTGTATAGTTGCAGGATCGAGTGACATGCACTCATTTATGAGTTCAAATTCAAGTTCACTGGTAATTTATACGAGATAGGTGGTATGTCTTTGCTCTTCATGCATGTATTGTTTGTGGGAAGAATGTGAATCACAAGAGTCGGTTGACAAATGGTCTTGTAGACCGTTGGTTCCCATTGATTCATATCAAATTCCCAAAGCACTACAATTGAGCTAGATGGAGACATCGGTAGATTTTGACCATGTATCTGACCTAGTGGATTCAGGTGATTTTTTGAGTTAATTTTTTTGCAAGTATTCTTTTTGGTTCATTTTGTTGTACATCATACTTTATTTTTGGTATTAATTAACACTTTATAAAATGCAGGTCATGTGTATGCAGTTGTTGCTGAAGAGAACAATGAAGAAGGAACAAATTACTATTTATGTCCTTGTGTTGAGCCAAAAAGAAAATTGACAACCACAATCATTGACGGAGAGGGTATTGAGTACCCAATAGGGTCTGTTGTCGTGACAGGAACATGTTTTCGGAGATACCTTATCAAGAATTCTGATGTTTGGTTGTTTGAGGACTTTGAAACACACAAACATATTCTTCATTTCTCTAGCCTTGTTATTGCAAAAAATATTCATTTGATGAAGTATCGTGGTAGACCTCATAACAAGATTTTATGGAAAGTTCATGAATCTGACCACGAGGCAATACTTGACACAATACGGGTTAGAGTCGATCCTGAAGGCTCACTTGATTGATTCTACGGTTCATAGTAGAATGATTTTGAGAATTTTGTATAAATCGTCGACGAATTGATCTATATTCATTTTTTGTATATATAAATGCCCATGAACTGATTTTTACATGTTTAGGGGCATAATTTTATATATTTAAATGGCAATGAGTTGATTTGTACATATGTACATGCCAAATTTTGTATATTAAAATGGCGATGAGCTGAATCGCACATATTGTAATGCCAAATTTTGTATTAAAGCCCATGAGATGTTTTGTAAGACATTTTTTTATATAACCAAATAGCCAAGAGCTTATTTGATCATATTTAGAGGCAAATTTTTTAGTAATATGTGATAATGTTTTGTGACTATTTTGTGTGTCAATGTTTTATGACTATGTTTGGAGTATATGTGATGTGTCCTTGGTCAATCATGAGAATTCTTGATTCTTGTATAATCATGGAGAATTATTTAAGTCATTATCGGGTCACAGGGGTCATAGATTGAGACTAGATACAATTTGAGCAAAAATTGTCATTGTTGTCAAAAAAATTGTCAAAAAAGTTGTCAAGCAACTTCTACATTGCGCCGGTAGGGTATGACTCTCGACGTTCTGACACTTTGGCATGCACAATAGGGGCATGCCTAGCATAAAAATGTCCACTTGGATGCACTCGTGACGTCAGTTTGTGCACACGACGAACCGAATCAATTGTAGTCAATCCTGCAACTGACGGTTTTTGCAGTAGGCAACAAAATGCTACCAATTGAAAATGGCTCCGGGTCATCAAAAACCGAGATAGGAAATCGTAGAGGAGCCTCACACAACCCCACAGGCTCAAACGGATCGACCATATCTATCCTGGATTTGAAGAAACAATCCGTCAAATTTTGATAATTTTTTGGACTCAGGGCACTTGAGAGATTGCCCCAGTACAGTATGACTCTCGACGTTACGACACTTTGGGATGCACGAGAGGATCAGGTGAAAAAATACTACCAATTAAAAATGGCTCCGAGTCATCAAAAACCAAAAAGAAATAGGTTCAAATGGATGAACCATATGTGTCCTGGATTGGAAGAAACAGTTCGTCAAATTTTGATAATTTTTTGGACTCATAGCACTTGAGAGATTGCCCCGGTACGGTATGACTCTCGACGTTCTGGCGCTTTGGGATGCATGAGAGGGGCATGCTTAGCGTAAACCTCCCCACCCAGACACGCTCATGACATTGGTTTGTATACATGACGAACCAAATCAATTCTAGCCAATCCTGCAACTTTGCATTGCATGTAACTAACGATTTTTGCAGCAAGCAAAAAATGCTACCAATTGAAAATGGCTCGGAGTTGTCAAAAACCAAGCTAGTTCATTGTAAAGGAGCCTCACTCGACCCCACAGGTTCAAACGGATCGACCATATGTGTCCTGAATTTGAAGAAACAGTCCATCAAATTTTGACAGTTTTTTGGACTCAGGGCACTTGAGAGATCGCCCTGGTACAGTATGACTCAACATTCAGATACTTTGGGATACACGAAAGGGGCATGCCTAGCATAAAAATGCACACTTAGACGCACTCATGACGTTGGTTTGTGCACACAACGAGCTGAATCAATTATAGCCAATCCTGCAACTTTGCATTGCATGCAACTGACGATTTTTGCAACAGGCGAAAAAATGCTACCAATTGAAAATGGCTCCGAGTCGTCAAAAACCGAGATAGGCCATTGTAGAGGGGCCTCACACGACCTCGCCGGTTCAAACGGGTTGACCATATATGTCCTGGATTTGAAAAAATAGTCCGTCAAATTTTGATAATTATTTGGACTCAGGGCACTTAAGAGATCGCACCGGTACGGTATGACTCTCGACATTCCGACACTTTGGGATGCACAACAGGGGCATGCCTAGCGTAAACTTGTGCACCCGTACACTCTCGCGACGTCGGTTTGTGCACACGATGAACAAAATATGACCATTATGAGCGTGAGGGTGCTCTCGCACCAAACACATATTGTTGTTTATATTCATATTATTGATTACATATGCAAATATTCATTTAAATTTATAAAATGGAAGCCACCAAATACAACGAATACACAATAATGAACTGAATACAAGGAGTTTTATAGGGTTAATTCAACATTTTAAAAAAATTATCAAATCATATTCCACAATTGCAATGATATTTTTGTTGTTTATATTCATATTGTTGATTACATAAGCAAATGACCAATTAAATTTATAAAAGCACAACCACAAAATACAACGGATACAAAATAATGAGCTCAATACATATTTATTGGATCGAATATCGACATATATATATATATATATATATATATAAGGCATGTCTGCCAAGTCAATACAAGTATTACAAAAATGTGGCATATGCCATATCCAAATCGATATACAATAAAAGAGTAGAATATATCTACATGTATTCGTCATTCTATGACCAAAACTAACACTATATGATCCTAAACTTGTGGTGGATCATCAAAATCAAGCCTCTTCGATGCAGTATGTGATACAAAATACAACGGATACAAAATAATGAACTCAGTACATATTTATTGGATCGAATATCCACACACACACACACACACACACACACACACACACACACACACACATATAAGGCATGTCTGCCAAGTCAATACAAGTAATACAAAAATGTGGCATATGCCATATCCAAATCAATATACAATAAAAATGTAGAATATATCTACATGTATTCGTCATTCTATGACCAAAACTAACACTATATGATCCTAAACTTGTGGTGGATCATCAAAATCAAGCCTCTTCGATGTAGTATGCGGCTCTGTAGATGGTTGCAAAACCGCAATTCAAAAGCTAAGTTAGAATTCTTTTGTAGAAAATAGTTCACAATTAACAACATAACTATGCATTTAACTATAATTCCTTTGCAATTGAAATGTAGATTACCTCATCGGCTGATCTAGAAGCTAATGTCTTTGCTCTCCTCTCCTTGTCACTCTTAGGATTTTTCTTAAAGACATACTTAAATGGATCCACGTTATGGTCGTACCGCGAAAGAGGTCTATTGTAGATTAAATGTACAATTAATACAATGTACTAACATAAATATATAATGCATAGACATGGAGCTTGATGGTTAGATGAGCAATTCAAGTTTTGTAAGGACACATTTCCTCTTGGCACCATTGTCTCTATTGTTGATTTCGCTGAAAATTATACACTACAACTTCAAAATAAAGTGCAATCTATGTATTATCACTCTACACAAGTTTCTATTTTTGTACACATGGCGTTCATGCATGCAGATGATAGCACAGAGGAGGATAGAAAGGTTGTAAGAGAGTATCACTTCTACATAAGTGATGATCGTTCTCATTCATAGGAGTTTGTACAGGGATGCTTTAAAGTTTTCTATGATATTTTAAGGGAAAGGAACATACGATACAACCGACACTTAATATGGTCAAGTAATTGCACCGCACAATTCAAGAATGCAAGGATGTTTTATTGGTTGACAAGGATGCATATGACAAGCGGTGTACAATATTTTTGGAATTTCATTGAGGCTGGACATGGTAAAGGAGAGCACGATGGTGCAGAAGCATGTGTGAAAAGAGCCCTAGCTAGAGAAGAATTGAAGTACAAAGGTGGTGCTGAGTTGATAGATGCAGAAACAATAGTGCGATGGTGTAAGTCTACGATGGGTTCAGGTAATCTAGGTACGTCAATGGTTCATAGATATTTTTGGTTGATCACTGAATCTAACATTGAAAACTATCTAGATTGTTGTACAGTTGCAGGATTGAGTGACATGCACTCATTTATGAGCTCAAATTCAAGTTCACTGGTAATTTATACAAGATAGGTGGTATGTTTTTTCTCTTCATGCATGTATTGTTTGTGGGAAGAATGTGAATCACAAGAGTGGGTTGACAAATGGTCTTGTAGATCGTTGGTTCCCATTGATTCATATCAAATTCCCAAAGCACTACAATTGAGCCAGATGGAGACATCGGTAGATTTTGACCATGTATCTGACCTAGTGGATTCAGGTGATTTTTTGAGTTAATTTTTTTGCAAGTATTCTTTTTGGTTCATTTTGTTGTACATCATACTTTATTTTTGGTATTAATTAACACTTTATAAAATGCAGGTCATGTGTATGCAATTGTTGTAGAAGAGAACAATGAAGAAGGAACAAATTACTATTTATGTCCTTGTGTTGAGCCAAAAAATTCAACAGAAACTAGTTTATGAGTATATAATGCATAGACATAGAGCTCGATAGTTAGATGAGCAATTCAAGTTTTGTAAGGACACATTTCCTCTTGGCACCATTGTCTCTATCATTGATTTTGCTGAAAATTATACACTACAACCTCAAAATAAAGTGCAATCTATGTTTTATCAATCTACACAAGTTTCTATTTTTGTACACATGGCATTCATGCATGCAGATGATAGCATAGAGGAGGATAGAAAGGTTGTAAGAGAGTATCACTTCTACATAAGTGATGATCGTACTCATTCATAGGAGTTTGTACAGGGATGCTTTAAAGTTTTCTATGATATTTTAAGGGAAAGGAACATAGGATACAACCGACACTTAATATGGTCAGGTAATTGCACTGCACAATTCAAGAATGCAAGGATGTTTTATTGGTTGACAAAGATGCATATGACAAACGGTGTACAACATTTTTGGAATTTCACTGAGGTTGGACATGGTAAGGGAGAGCACGATGGTGCAGGAGCATGTGTGAAAAGAGCCCTAGCTAGAGAAGAGTTGAAGTACGAAGGTGGTGCTGAGTTGATAGATGCAAAAACAATAGTGCGATGGTGTAAGTCTACGATGGGTCTAGGTAATCCAGGTACGCCAATAGTTTATAGATATTTTTGGTTGATCACTGAATCTAACATTGAAAACTATCTAGATTGTTGTACAGTTGCAGGATCGAGTGACATGCACTCATTTATGAGTTCAAATTCAAGTTCACTAGTGATTTATACGAGACGGGTGGTATGTTTTTTCTCTTCATGCATGTATTGTTTGTGGGAAGAATGTGAATCACAAGAGTGGGTTGACAAATGGTCTAGTAGACCGTTGGTTCCCATTGATTCATATCAAATTCCCAAAGCACTACAATTGAGCCAGATGGAGGCATCGGTAGATTTTGACCATGTATTTGACCTAGTGGATTCAGGTGATTTTTTGAGTTAATTTTTTTGCAAGTATTCTTTTTGGTTCATTTTGTTGTACATCATACTTTATTTTTGGTATTAATTAACACTTTATAAAATGCAGGTCATGTGTATGCAGTTGTTGCTGAAGAGAACAGTGAAGAAGGAACAAATTACTATTTATGTCCTTGTGTTGAGCCAAAAAGAAAATTGACAACCACAATCATTGACGGAGAGGGTATTGAGTACCCAATAAGGACTATTGTCGTGACAGGAACATGTTTTCGGAGATACCCTATCAAGAATTCTGATGTTTGGTTGTTTGAGGACTTTGAAATACACAAACATATTCTTCATTTCTCTAACCTTGTTATTGCAACAAATATTCATTTGATGAAGTATCGTGGTAGACCTCATAACAAGATTTTATGGAAAGTTCATGAATCTGACCACGAGGCAATACTTGACATAATACGGGTTAGAGTTGATCCTGAAGGCTCACTTGATTGATTCTATGGTTTAGAGTAGAATGATTTTGAGAATTTTGTCTAAATCGTTGACAAATTGTTCTATATTAATTTTTTGTATATATAAATGCCCATGAGCTGATTTTTACATGTTTAGGGGCATAATTTTATATATTTAAATGGCAATGAGCTGATTTGTACATATGTACATGCCAAATTTTGTATATTAAAATGGCGATGAGCTGAATCGCACATATTGTAATGCCAAATTTTGTATAAAAGCCCATGAGATGATTTGTAAGTCATTTTTTTGTATAATCAAATAGCCAAGAGCTTAATTGATCATATTTAGAGGCAAATTTTTTAGTAATATGTGACAATGTTTTGTGACTATTTTGTGTGTCAATGTTTTATGACTATGTTTTGAGTATATGTGATGTGTCCTTGGTCAATCATGAGCATTCTTGATTCTTGTATAATCATGGAGAATTATTTGAGTCATTATTGGGTCATAGGGGTCATAGATTGAGACTAGATACAATTTGAGCAAAAACTGTCATTGTTGTCAAAAAAATTATCAAAAAAGTTGTCAAGCAACTTCTACATTGCGTCGGTAGGGTATGACTCTCGACGTTCCGACACTTTGGGATGCACAACAGGGGCATGCCTAGCATAAAAATGTCCACCCGGACACACTCGTGACGTCAGTTTGTGCACACGACGAACCGAATCAATTGTAGCCAATTCTGTAACTGATGGTTTTTGCAGTAGGCAACAAAAAGATACCAATTGAAAATGGCTCTGAGTCATCAAAAATCAAGATATGACATCGTAGAGGAGCCTCACACGACCCCACAGGCTCAAACGGATCAACCATATCTGTCCTGGATTTGAAGAAACAGTCCGTCAAATTTTTATAATGTTTTGGACTCAGGGCACTTGAGAGATTGCCCTAGTACGGTATGACTCTTGACGTTACGATGCTTTGGGATGCATGAGAGGAGCAGGCAAAAAAATACTACCAATTGAAAATGGCTCCGAGTCATCAAAAACCAAAAAGAAATAGGTTCAAACGGATCAACCATATGTGTCTTGGATTGGAAGAAACAGTCTGTCAAATTTTGACAATTTTTTGGACTCATAGCACTTTAGAAATTGCCCTGGTACGGTATGACTCTTGACATTCCGATGCTTTGGGATGCATGAGAGAGGCATGCCTAGCATAAACTTGCCCACCCAGACGCGCTCGCGACGTTGGTTTGTGTACACGACGAACCAAATCAATTCTAGCTAATCCTGCAACTTTGCATTGCATGTAACTAACGGTTTTTGCAGCAAGCGAAAAATGCTACCAATTGAAAATGGCTCTGAGTCGTCAAAAACCAAGCTAGGCCATTGTACAAGAGCCTCACCCAACCCCACGGGTTCAAACGGATCGACCATATATGTCCTGAATTTGAAGAAACAGTGCATCAAATTTTGACAATTTTTTGGACTCAGGGCACTTGAGAAATCGCCCTAGTACAGTATGACTCTCAACATTCAGACGCTTTAGGATACACGACAGGGGCATTCCTAGCATAAAAATGCACACCCGGATGCACTCACAAAGTTGGTTTGTGCACACAACAAGCCGAATCAATTATAACCAATCCTGCAACTTTGCATTGCATGCAACTGACGGTTTTTGCAGCAGGTGAAAAAATACTACCAATTGAAAATGGCTCCGAGTCGTCAAAAAATGAGATAGGCCATTGTAGAGGAGCCTCACACAACCTCGTGGGTTCAAATGGGTCGACCATATATGTCCTGGATTTGAAAAAATAGTCCGTTAAATTTTCACAATTTTTTGGACTCAGGGCACTTAAGAGATCGCACCGGTACGGTATTGTTGGCATTTTTGTTTATTTATGTTGTGATTGTCATTGATGGACACACACTTGTATTGAGATCCCCTTTATATGTATGAGCTTGAGCTCAACCGGGATTTGTTCCAACCGGTATGTTGTATTCTAGTCTTTAGACTAGTGGTGATTTTGCAGAATGTGTTTCCTGGTCTGAAGCGGTATGTCAACTCCAAGTGGTTTGTAGATCCCAAGCGGTACAAGGGAGCAAAGCGGCATTACACATTCTTACCAGTCTTCATTTTTGTCAAACCGGCAATCGGTATTTTGTATGAACCGGTAATACTCTGTGATGAGTTACCAACCGGCATTTTGAGACGAGTTACCAATCCACCGATTGTTTGACGGTGCCGACACATTGACGGTGCTTTTTGTGTCGTGTTACTGAGTATGTCTAGATTCATTAAACCTAGGAAATTGTAATGTAATCCTATTGGACCGACATGAAATCAGATTCCTTTAAAAGGGCATCATGTCTAGGGTTTTAAGTTGTTGCTGAAAGGATTAATGTCGTGCTAGGGTTTAAGATGGTTGTTGAGTTGTTGTAAGAACGATCTTATCTGAGAAGATCAAGTTGTAACTGAGAGAGAGTGAGAAGACTGAAGTAATGCTGGAATGCATTAACTATGAGCAATACTGGATCTAACCAAGCAATTTGCGCTATTAGATAGATCAAACACTTGTTGATTACTCACATCTTTGATAAGTTTGTAGCCCTTAACCGGGTAGGCCTCAAAGTCTTTGTAAAATCCTCTAACAAGGTGGTTCACACCTATGAATCTAAAATCCTCTAACAAGGTAGTCTTTAATCGGACTTATCTCCTAACAGAGATTGAGATTCCTAACAGGATCTGTTCTGGTGAAGAACATTGTAAGACCTTAACCGGTCTGGTTTCTATTCTGCAGATAGTGACTTGTGAGTTCCATCTCACCGTGGTTTTTCCCAGTTGGGTTTCCATGTCAAATATCTTGTGTTATGGTTGTATTGCTTTTGTGGATGAATGCTTTATTCGCATTTTGGTTTGCATGTGTGGTAACCGGTCTGTCTGTTAGACTGTTTTACCGGTTTATCTTTAGACTGTGGAAGTGTTTTAGTGCAGTGATTATTGACATACTAATTCACCCCCCCCCCTCTTAGTATTCATTAGGTATGACTCTCGACATTCCGACGCTTTGGGATGCACGACAGGGGCATGCCTAGCGTAAACCTGTGCACTCGTACGCTCTCGCGACGTTGGTTTGTGCACATGACGAACAAAATTTGACCATTGTGAGCGTGAGGGTGCTCTTGCACCAGACACAATAGACCGCGAAGGGGTCTATGGTAGATTAAATGTACAATTAATACAATGTATTAACATAAATATATCAAAAACACTTAAAAGCTTTATTATAGAGAGTAATGACGTACCTGTGCCTGAGATGCTTCTCCAATGGACTGAGGATGGCTCACCATCGATGGAGAAACTGTTGCTATTACCTATACAAAAAATGTTCAAAGATTAAATATAATTAATATAATGATAAGTATTGTAGGTTAAAAATAATTAATTTTACATATCAAACAAAAGTGTATTGGATCCTCAGATGCTTCTCCAGTGCATGGAGGAGAGTTCACCATTGATGAAATAGGTATGGATATTTCCTGTATGAAAAAATTATAAGATTATAATATATCACAAGTTCACATGTACGCGTGCATATAATCATGAAATCAAGAAAATAAAGTAGAGATACATACCTCTGCCCTCTCTTAATCCACGGGTGAATCAGGTGCAT
The DNA here is from genome assembly GCF_030272615.1 of Cryptomeria japonica. Taxonomy (NCBI): domain Eukaryota; kingdom Viridiplantae; phylum Streptophyta; class Pinopsida; order Cupressales; family Cupressaceae; genus Cryptomeria; species Cryptomeria japonica. Next base: position 266,373,969 of record NC_081407.1, on the reverse strand, counting down.
TCAACAAATCCACATAGCTCAATGGCCGATGTACATGTAAAATAGACAAAAAACACTAATCAATCTACAAACCCCAACTAATACTTGATTTCAACATTTTCAAACAATTGTACAACTAAAAATGTGTTCAATTACCTTCTTCCAACGTTTTGGCATCTTCGAGGAATTCTTTTTCTTAGGACGAGCCCTAGACGTGGAGGGGGTACCATAAAAAAACAAAATTACAATGAGAAATTAGTACAGACAATAAATTAAACATAATTATAAAAATCTAAAATTAAATGACTTGCATATTTCATCAAAACAATACATAAAAAGGGTTGTACAAAATATGATACCGTATAGCCTTGTAAGCCAAAATCGATCGCTGAGAGAATGATGTCATCAATCTAGGACATTTGGTCCCCCACCAACACCTACAAACCAAAAATTGGACCAAGCATTAAAGATAGTTAGTATATCTTGTATTTTTTGAATTAAAAGTGTACTATTCTATTTTAACATGTTACAAAATTTATACCTCAAGCATCGAAGTTGTAGCTGTAGTAACTAGGGGAGGAGTATGGGATACCGCTGCTGCATCTTGAAATGCATATTATTTGTCTCAATTTAAATCGATGTATAAATGAAAATTCATTTATGTAATTACAAATTTAAAGTGACTGATAAATAAAATGCTATGAATTCAAATCAGCACACGTGTGTCTGTCGCTCATGGGCAAACACCATGTCCATCAACTCATCTGTCAGCGTGAAATCCTCAGTCATGCGGGCCTGACATCTACTCCCGCAAATCATGCACAAATGAGACGTGGATCCATCTGCACCGATTGCATCATCTATCCCCGAGCAACTGACACACATATGCTAGATGGGCTCTATATCGCCACCTGGAGCAACTAATGGATCATCATCCAATATAATAGGGTGTGCTAACGATGTCCCATGCTGGATGATGGCACCAGTCAACATTGTGGCCGCCTGAAGAGTCTGTAGCTCCATCGACTTTTTTAGCTCTACTGGGACAACCTGATGCACCTTAGGTTTGCGTGTTGGGGGGCGACGACTCCCCGTGGGTAATCGCCTACGGGCTCCAGGTCTATCTTGGGTAGAGCCACCACCTCTACCATGGAACTCTCTCCTGTCAAAATAGTTTGGGTGCACATTTAGCACAAACTCAATATACTTTTCTCAAAAAATATAATGGCACCTCATAATTATTACAAGGTGGATCATCAAAGACCATCCACCACCTCTGCCAAAAAAGATTTTTCATCTGCACATTGGTACACTAATGTATGGGAAACCTCTTTGCATTAAGAGGTAATGACTGACTAGTTTTAGGATCAATGAAAAGGGCACATATTTCTTGTTTACTAATATTTTTGTTTTTTACTCCTTCGTATGATAGCCCATCGACATAGAATTGATGACACCTATCCCTAAAGCTTCCCCATTTGGTAGTTTGTGTGGAAACAACTATGGCACCACTAGCTAATGTTTTTAGGCTAGTGGCGAGGGATTGATGATGCTCAAGTTTGGATGTTTTCAATTTAACAATTAGTCTATTGATTTTAGACGTATTTTGTCCTAACTGATTAATTAATTGCTCCTGTGTTTCAGGTGTGCAGTCAAAAGAAGGAATTGGGGGTGTATCTTGTAGGTTTTCAGGAGATGCATTTGGTTGTTCTTGTTGTGGATTAGAAGAATCTGGTTTTTGAAACAAAAAATGAAAAACCTAATCAAAATTAATGAAATTAAATTCAAAATGTAAAACAAATTGAACAAACGGGAAAGAAAAACAAAAATAAACAAAAACTAACCTTGATCCATAGTGTCTGGAGGAGAAATCTAGCACCCCGTTCGTGGTTTAGGAGAGAAAATGAAGAAAAAACAAACTAAAAACATGCTATTCATGGGAAAATAAGACCCAATTTTTTTTAAAAAAACTTTTTTTGGCAGGCACTGCGTACGTGGTTCTTTTGGGATCATTAGCCCGTACGCGCTCATTTTCCTAGAGGTAGCGCATACACGCTACTTTCTCTTAAAGCACCGCATATGTGCTACCTTCTCTAGGCTCGGGAACAACAAACCTAAGCGCGTATGCGGTCATTTCAAATTTTAGAACCGCGTACGCGCTGCTTGTTTTTCCATGTTTTTTTTGGGTGGTATCCACTTTTCTGAACACCATCTTTGTGCACATACCCGCATATTCAACACAAACTATAAATAAGATGTGTACAAAGATGAATATCATATAACTTTTTAGGCCATCTGAAATGGTCGTAATGGTGGCATCATGAACTTGTGAAATCTAGTCCATAGCCATCACCTGTCAAAACCCACACAAATATACATTAGAAAGTTAATATAATTATAAAACATTAATTTGAATTCAAGGTCTTATTCTATTTTGACATGGAGGATGAATGTGTTTACCTCTGATGAAGATACATGTGCATGAGTTGTGGCAGGAATGGTTGATGATCTACCAAAATTTGTTGCTACACCCTGAAATGCATAATATTTGCATTAGTTTAATTCAACCTATAATTAAAAATATATCTACATTTGAAAATTTTTTTAAGTATTTAATAAATAAATCATTATATATTCAAATCACCATACCTGAGTAGCAAAGACATATTCCATTAGGTCATCTATGAGCGTCATGTCATTTAGTCCACCAACCTAACAACTAGCTCCACAACAAGTGCACTCATGGGAGCTTGAACCATCTACATGTGCAATGCTATGTACCCCATAGCACACACTATACCAGGTGATGCATTGGTGACTGCTAGGCACATTAGAAGTAAATGGTCTAGGTGCAACACCATTATTTGGGCCAAAAGGTTGAAGATAATTGTGTCCCATGCTAAATGATGGTGTCAATCAGTGTGGAAACTTCTTGAAGAGTCTCCATCTCTATAGACTCCTTCAAGGCTACAAGGACTATCACATGCATAAAGGGTTTTATAGCTAGTGGAACCCAATTTTCAGGGTTCTGTACCCATCGAGACCTTGGTCTATCCTAGGTAGAGCCTCTTCCTCTACCCTAGAACTCCCTCTTATCAAAATAATTAGATATCTCATTAAGGATGAACTTGTTGTATAGTTTTTTTCAAAAAAATATAAAGGCGCATCAAGATTATTGCAAGGACGTTGGTCAAAGACCATCCACTACCTATCTCAAAAAATTTGTTTTGTCGCGACATGATTGCACCAATGTATAAGAAACCTCTTTAAATTAAGAGGAAGGGCCTTTTCAGTTTGGGGATTAGTGAAAAGAGCACATATTTGTGCTTTGCTTATTTCTTTATTTTTTAGCATCATATGAGAGACCCTGTGAATAAAAGTTGCAACATGAATCTCTATATGCATCCAATTGAGTCACTTGTTTAGAAAAAGTGTCAACACTTTCCACCATTATTTCTAGGGTTGTGGCAAGGTTTGCATGGTGTTGGTGTTCTAATGCCTTTAGTCTAGATAGTATATTATAAATGGTAACTCTATTTCGTACCAGATGACCTAGTAAATCCTCCTATGTGGTTTGGGAAGGGTTTATTAGAGGATTGGGAGGATTACTAAGCATATTTTGTTGAAGGGGATTGTTTTGTTGAGTATCTGATATCAAATTTAGAAAATAAAATAAAATAAATCAAAATCTAAAAAAACTACAACAAAATTTCAAATTAAAAACAATAAAAGTGTATAAACGAATCATGATTAGCATCTTGATTTGTCTGATAGAAGAAAAATCACGATCGAGTTTGTGCACTATAGTTTAGGGTTTATGTGTTGTTTTTAGATGTCTTGGCTTAAAATGACCCAGTCGACTTTTAAAAAAAAAATCAAAATAACCCGATCGATTTTTTTGAAACTTAAATAACCTAATTGAGTTTTTGAAACTTAAATAACTCGATCAGATTTTAAAATATAAAATCGATTTTTTTTAATAACATGATTATATTATGGTTTGGATTTTCCTAACTGTAACCCAATTGAGTTATTTGATTTTTCAAATAACCCGTGATATCCTTGCTAGACCCTGACAATATTACATTGGCTTGCTGTGAAAGCTAGCAGTTTGAGAAAATGAAGAAAAGGTTTATGAAACACAAGACTATGGTAGTGGCATCAAATAAAATTACCTCAGTCATAAAAGATGGAGAAATGATAAACCAATACCAATTATGGAAGGTGTTCTATATGTGTGATCATATGAGTATTGAAATATAACATTTGAAGTCACCACAATGATATTTATTGATCCGAACTTTGATAGCTAAGGCGATTATTATTTGTTAGCGCATGCAACTCCACTTACAATTAGCATTATTTTTGCATGTACTTTTGTATTATCCTCTCTCAATGAATGATGGATCGCTTGAATGTAAACTAGTGCAGATCAATAAGTCTAACTAAGCCTCTTTCACTGCTAATTTCATATTTTGAGTGATGATTCGTTTTATATAAATCGTGCATTCCATAGATTGTAAATGTACAATTAATTAATATAATTTATTTTCTTAGTTGCTTTGTTTTATCTTTTGTGCATTGGATCTGCAAGTTTTTCTTTTATTTTCCTAGCTAGATCTATCCTGTATTGTGCAACTATAGCTGCAAAATTTTACATGGTATTAGAGACTAGTAGCTGTGAAGGAGAAACATAAATATTTATTTTTGTAGGTATTGAAGATTAGATCTATTGCAAAGAATGGAATTTACAGCCTTTGCTCTTCTCACACCATACAACTATTTCGAATGGAAGCCAAAAATTCAGCTTCAAATCAAAAATAGAGGCTTGTATCAAATAGTTATGGCAACTGAGGTTGAACCTAATTCTGAAGTTGAAAAATCTAAATATTTCAATAGTGATGGGGTTTACCTAGCTTGCTCACACTTCACCTAGTTGGTGTTGCTCAGTTCCACCAACCTCGCCAGGTCTAGCTATGCTCCAAGACATCCAAGTCCTTCCCAATCCATGCTCTTTGCCAATCTCAAGGTGTTTGCAACAAGTGTTTGACTAAGAACCCTACCATTTCAATGTGCTTCCCATATGCTCAATCTTGCAATATTGACATCAACTTATCAATTTCTCACTTTTCACCCCCATGCTGTTGTGAGTCATTGCAGAGGTGTGGAGGTGGCATTTACCATGGGATAAATTCAATTTGGTCCATTTGAGGTTTTTCAATCTCTATCCTCCTTACCGATTTCATAAATTTGCCTAGAAATAGGGCTACAAGGATGAGCCCCAATTAAGCCTCCTAAATCTGGTTTTCAAGGGTTTTGAGGGAATCGGTCCAAAAGACCCTGCAACAAAGTTTATTTTTATTCAATCATTCACCCATCCCTAAGATATTTTGTTGGTTTTAGTCTTCCATCTTGTCGTACAGTGCCCTAACCCAAAAATGAGGGTTTGCTAGGGTTTTTAGGCCTTTAACCGACAGTGACTGTTCAACTTTGTGAAATGGGTATCTAAATGACTTGTCAAGGTTTCTCCTTGCAGTTTCAACTCTGTATGGACCTCATGAATCATCCCAAATGATTTAGTTAAGGTTTTGTATTCACCCCTGCAGTATGCTTTCAATTTACACCCTGTTTTCTATAGTCGAGTTGATCCTGGACTCGCCTAGAACAAGGTGGTAACCATGATGAACTCCACTTCCAGAACTCCTCCCTGCATATTTACATTGTACATAGGGTTGTCTTCCATGTCCCAATAGGCCGTGGTGGTAGCATGGAGGGATTTTATGGGGCAACCATTTTACATGAATTTGCTATTTACAAGACAAAACTGGCTGATTGAAAACAAAACAATAAATGTACTAACACACACTATCTACAGAGCATGAAATGAACCAAATAGTACTGGAATACACCAAAGAACTACTATCCAAAACTGGATCAATGGATTCAATCCATTTGTGTTCACATAAAATAAGACAAAAACAATGATAACAGTCTAAAAAGGAGAGGTTTTAGATTGTCATCCACAAAATTTATTGCTTCTAACCTTGGTAACCGCACAAGAGGAGGTTTAAATAGTCTTCCCCATGTGTGGAGGCATCTTAAGTCAAAATGCTAACCCTAACTCCACCGCTAAGCTCTTTTAGGACCAAAGTTGTCATGACAACTTTTACAACTTTCCACATTTTGTCTCTTCAACTTAAGCAAACTATTATAAGTCATTACTTACGACTTTTTAAATATTCCTAAGACTAATCTAAACCTCTCTAATTCTCTTACAAGGTTATGCTTCTTTTGACCATAAAAAAAGGTCATTTACCTACTCAAACTACCACCTATTCACAAAATGCAAACCTAGAAAGAAACTAACTCAACTAGGCCTACACTTGACTCAAATCAAACATTACACACACACCTTGGACCCTCCTGGAGTCCTTATTAGAAACCTGACTTGGCTAAGGTCAATACAAGCCAAAATTGTAGAAGGACTATGAGCCTAAGTCCTAGGTGCTCCTGCACCAAATAGGATTGATAAGGCCTACAGTCTATTATGCTTATCCATGTCTCCAAAATTATTGTTTCATGTTGAAGAATGTAAAAAACCAAATGATGTTTGGACTAAGCTGGAGACTCTTTTTGGGAAGCAAGATGAGATGCAAGGTCACATTCTAGAAAATGAGCTTAGCTCATTAGATCTGAGAATTTTTGAAAACATTAAAGACTTTTTCACAAGGCTCAAGGCCTTATTACTCCGGCTAAAAGAATGTGGAATTGACAAATCCAAGGAAGAAAAAATAATAATTCTTGCTATTTTGTCAAAATTGGGTCCAAATTATGCTATATTTGTCTCTTCTTTTCACATAGTTAGGCTTACAACATGAGCAAGTTGGAAGATGCCCACTCTCGACGATTTCATTGAGTGTCTTATACATGAGCATGATAAGCTCATAAAGATGGGTACTTTAAAAGATTCTGAAGCTCATGCACTTGTTGTGCATACAAGTGAGAAGAACAATTCACAATCCAAGACTCAATCCAAGACAAAGAAGAAGTCTAGTGAACCTTGCAGTTTTTGTGGCAAGGTGGGACATGCAATCAATAGGTGTTGGAAGAGACTAGAGGTTTTAGAGGAAGCCTTCTTCATCACAGATAGGTAATAGTCAAGGTCATGCTCTTTCTGCACAGGCCTTGCCTTCATCTTCTCCTTCTCCTTTTTGACACATCATTGTAGTGGACTTGTCATGCTTCTCCTTTTTCATATTATGAGGGAGTTTTTTCTACTGTTAGTGCTAATGCTTCTTTAGTTTTGTTTCCAAGTTTGATCAGTTCATTATTGGCACTTGTATTTTCAACTAGCAGCTTCTTCTTGCATGGTTGAGTAGTGTCGTGGTCACTCGTGCAGATTCATGTGCCACCTGCATCTTCGAATGTCAGAGGTTTTGCCTTTGTTTGCCATCTGATTATTGTTCAAGTAGTGTCATCAGGGGCACTCATGCAGATTCTTGATCTTGATCATTATCTTGGCTTTTGAGGAGGTTCTTCATTCAACACTATGACAATCATCATTCGACAGTTGTCCACACTTTTCCTGTATCTCAAAGAATGTTCTTTTGCACTTCATATAATTGCATCTCTATAATTTTGAGGGAGGGTTTTGTTCCCACTGGGTTTTTCCTCTTTCCTCTCGTCTTAGCTCTTTTCTATCTCCTTAGTTAGACTTAAGGGGGGGTGTTAGCGCATGCAACTCTACTTACATTGCTGTTAGCATTATTTTTGCATGTAGTTTTGTATGATCCTCTCTCTGTGAATGATGGATCACTTGCATGCAAACTGTTGCAGATCAATAAGTCTAACTAAACCTCTTCGCCACTAATTTCATATTTTGTGCGGTGATTCATTTTATATAAATCGTGCATTCCATAGACTGTAAATGTACAGTGAATTAATATAATTTCTTTTCTTAATTGTTCTGTTTTATCTTCTTTGCATTGGATTCGCAAGTTTTGCTTTTATTTTCCTAACTAGATCTATCATGTGTTGTGCAGCTACAGCTACAAAATTTTACATTATTTGGTAAAAACAATATAACTCTATCACTGGAAATATTAGATACATTATTATATAATAATTATCGGGTGTAATTCATGGTGCAAAATATAAACTAATATAATCATAGGAATTATATATTCAAAGATTGCTATCATGTCTTTGAAGACTCAATATAATTGAAGGATATTCTTTCATATAACACATAGATACATTGCTACTCATGGACAACTAAAGTCGTTGAACATTGATTGGAAGAAGATATATATCAGAAGTTGTTAAGAGGCACTGATTAAAGATTTAGAAGACTATTGTGTAAATAACAATTCATGAATACAATAATATTGAGTAGCAACAATACTCCTTAAGAAGGCGAGGATTTGACTTACATGCTCCTGAAGAAGGATGCAATTAGACTTGCACGTGATTGAATAAAAGAGCACATAATCATTAATTATGGATAGCAACACCTAGAGCAATTAGCAAATAATGGAGGAGAGGAGTGATTAAAGCATTAATCATTGTTTATGAAGAGGTGATTAAGGGAAACATCTATTCACATCCAAAGGATGTAACCTTTCAAGTTTGCAGGATACATAATGGAGATTGATCCCATTCTCCCAAGGATCATTGGATTTTGTCTTTATTCTTATTTGTAGTCCTTATTGGATCGGCTCAATTGAGCATTACCTTTGACATCTTCGATTGCATTTATATATATCCATATTAGAAATAGCATCTTCATTCATTGTTGTAAGCATACATTTCCCAATAAAAAACAACTTATCATTATAAGTGATATTAGTATTTTTAAAATTACATAATTGTATCAACATATAAACATGACACGTGTCATCGACTGCATGATTTGAAGGATTAAAAGCAGACATAGCATTTAATATCCACATTATCAGTAAAAGAATTTCATTGTATAATTCACATTGATATATCAAGAAGAGCACCTATCTCTATATTATTGCAAATTGGAATATCCTAACTTTGCATGAATCCTCCACCCCCTCCCCAAGATCGTATGGATATAGCATTATTTAGTTATCCAAACGTTGTCCTTCATCAATATAGGTGAAAGGGAAAGTTTATCAAGATAGTGTTGCACCAAGTGCAACATATACATCTATAAGGTCAAACCACTTAGCATACATCTAATAGTATAACCAAGATAGCAGTGTTATTGATATTAGTCATTATTCTTGTAATAACATTATCAATGTTTATATTCTTTTCATTATATAAGTTTTAAGTGGTATCACACAATGCAATTCATAGCAAGAACAAAGAGTTCAAGGTGATTGTTCTAATATTCCAAGATATTTTGAAAGGGGACGTTACATATCTTGATCGGGTTATGTATGTATTTTTGGATTTTTTTTTTGAGTATGTGGTCATTTTTTTGTTCACCATTTTGGTGCACTTATTCTATAATGACATAGCATTAATGATATAAATAGATTACATATTATTTAATTTTTTTCATATCGATAATCTATTTTAAATCTAAAGAAAAAATTGGATTTAGTAATGGAACAAATGGTAACAAATAATCATATTAAATTTTCTAATAAGAAAATCAAATATTAAGATTAGGAAGAATGTGGGAAGGAATTATAAAATCCATTATGATCATTTTTGAATTAGCTCAATTCTCATGAAGATCTTGTCATACCTTATATTACTAATAACATTAACATTAATATATAATTTCTTTTACATACTTCAATATAATCTTGCCTTCAGGTCTTCCACAAATTGACTTAATAGGTCAAAGGAGAGTTCACTAACAAACTCCTACATTTATAGTTTATTTGTGTATAATCATCACCAAATGTATTTTAGCAACCATTGAATCTATCTCCCACAAATTTGCCTATACACCAATATATCCTCACATACTCGATTTTTACTCCACTTTCCATTATTTATAAGTGGTAGGTAAGGATATGTTAAGACTAAAGTAATTGAATTTTAATAAAATTTGAATACTAATTTTTGACCAAATACTTTATGGCCATCAAAACTCGTATATATCTAACAAATTAATTTGCATATCTTGAAGGAAAAAATTAACAACAATGGACAAACATTGATTAGAAAACAAACAAATATGCAAAAGCCTCAAATTGTCTTGATCACAATCTTCTTCCTTAATTGGTAGGGAAGATCATAGACATTAGAGTGCATCATAATATGTTCAACAACGCTCTACCTCTTCATCTCCAAAGAGTGGTGATTGTGGATGGATTTTTGGTAGAGCTTCTATCTAGTTTGATTTCAACAAGATTCTTCAATTAGCATTAGCTATTTATAGAGCCATGATGATAAGGACAAAGAGAATGATGGATGGTTGAGATCCTCCCATCGACACTCTAGACCTTGTTGATGTATGGGGCAAGTTGAATGATTGAGGCCCTCCTCTTTTACTTTTGTTGTAGTGACTAGTTTTTATATTTATTTTTTAATCCATGCTATAACCTTGTTTAGACTGTTGTTGTGTAATTTCTTATCCACCCACTTTGTTTGTGCATGTGTACCATTATTTCTTCTTACATGATAATGAAAAACTTATTCATCAAAAAATTATCTTGATATAAAAAAGTGATATATTATATAATCATTTAAATTGGAGTTGAGCATTATAAAACAACAATATACACCAACATCACAACTAAATAATTTATTACAAACAACGAAGCCAAAAACGACAACTAAAACTATCTGATTCTAAAAGCATACACAGTTTTCCTCAAACTCAAGTGTACATATTACATGGCTCATGGCTACTACAATTAAAACAATGAACTCAATAGATGTTATTACTTTCATACTGTTAGCAATAAATCATTAAAAAAGTTGTTTGAAAATGAATAAATGATTCCTAATATCAAATATCAAACAACTTAAAACAAGAAATGAAAAATGTGAAACACATACAGTCCAGCATGCCATAATCTTACTTTTCAAAAAAAAAAAAATTTAAAATAATAAAATTTTACATCTCATATAACACCAACAAATAATTTAGAACATCCTTTTTTTCACTCCAACTTTAAAGCCAACTCTAACTTCATTGTATTTTTTATATTAGAATAAGCAAAATACAAAAAATACCAGTAAGAACAAACAACATGAAAAATAGCAAAAGCAACAAAGGCTAATTATTACGGCCAAATTTAAATATTGTGTTTTTCCAGCTCGAACTCGGCCATGCTTTGAATCTAGTCAATGAATTGCATTATATACTTAATCCATGAGAATTTCAGTAAACCTATTCATTTGCTTATTTTGAAGCTTTCATGGCAAACCAAAGTAAAACTCATCCAATAATTATGCACAAGAACATCATAAACTTTGGCCTGAACTAAACATTGCCTTGCAGTAACTAAAAGTAATACTGATAATAATCATCAAGGAATTCTAGACAGAGCATTGCATAATAGCAGGAAGCAATTCTAGATTGGTGAGAGGGACAGATATCGATGGATGAGAAGCCAAAAAATAAATCTGCTTAGTTTAAACCAAAGATTCCCTAAAGCCAAAAACCAGATGGCCCAATGCTCAGCCCTGGCATTGGCAATCGTGGACTCTTTCAGCCACCTCATGCAGAAGGAGGATAGAGAGACAATTAACAAGAGGAGGTTAAAAAGGCTGTGACAAGCCCTTAAAAAAACCTTGTGTTTCATTGCACATGTTCCTAGACGAAAACAGAGTTCCCTGAATTGACAAGGGATTCAAACAGAGTTCTTCAACGTTTATCCACCCTTCTATTAAAAAAAATCAAAAGCTCTCTAAAGATTAAATTGTGTTTTCAAAATTTTCGAAAATCTTTAAAATCCTGAAATCTCTTACGAATTGTAGAAATCTCTTTACATTTAAAAAAAAAAAAAACTCTGTAAATGCAAGAGCTTAAAAAACTCCCCATTGATGCTCGCTTAAGTTCTGTGTCTCCATTATCTACGCGTCCATTTTACTGCAATATCTTCATATGACAGTTGAGGTCACTCGCTTCCTTTAAAATTTTTTAGTGATAAGAGAATTTTGGCTTCCTTTGATGCTCTGGGAAGGTTAAACAGCATGTTCACAAATTCGAGAGCGCCATCGAATCCTTGCTGGCGGGATACTATTAGGGTTTTCATGGCAGGAGCATGTTGAAGAAGATAGGCAAGCAAAGGTATAGCGTCATTAAGTGAGGCGACATTAAGATGAGCTTGCTCTAGATTTTTTAGCAATGGAGCAGCCCCTGAAATGTTCTGCACTACACCCTAACACCAGACGAAGACTATCAATACATTGGAGAGATTTCAGATGTCAAGAGATGAAAATGAATGTCAGTATATTAGAAACGCAATTTCGTAGTTTTCATCAATGACCTAACGGATTCTCAAATTGAAAAATTGAAATCTCAATCATAGTGTGTTAAGAAATATAGAATTTGCAATAGAGTTTACTGTTATGAGAAAATGAACTTACCCGTGCAAGATATCTAGCGTTGTCGATGCAAATCTGCGTTAAATATGGAAATTGGTGTAGGTTGCTAACATTACCCTCGTAAATCCCATTTAAAAATGCCACCTTCATTAGTGATTTTAGGGCTGTAAACGGCTCTAGTCTTGAAACTGTTGTCGACAAATCTGAACATATTGGCAACTCAAATTCCATCTTTTCTACATGATGCATGATTTGTATTGTAAGGCTGCACAGCCGTGGGCATTTTGCTGTTATTGCTTTGATTTCATTACATGAGGGTGGGAAATCAAGTTTGAGAAGAAGAAGACTGGTGGAGCATATTTTTACTCTCTGAAGCCCATGGCAATCAAGTACGAATAAACCTCTGAGAACTGGACATAATGGCAACATTAGCTCCAAGGTCTTGTCATTTAGTTTAATGTTGACCAAAAAGAGTGATACGAGGCAGGGAAAGCCAGAAAAGGAGCCATGCATATTTTCGAGACTAAAATTCATGAGAGTCAAAGATCTGAGCTTGCAGCAAGTAAAAACAGAAGTCGGAACCGCAACCACTCTACGAAATTGGAGACGCAGCTTTGTCACATCTTTCAGGGCAGCATGGTGAATCCACTCGTCAATCTTTGCACTTGAAATGGAGGAGGTAAATACTCCATGAAAATCAAAAGCCTCGAGAGATACAGAATGCAACTTAAGAATACCATCAATTATGTTTTGGATTTCAGGTAAGCGGGCTGAAGGTAAGCGGGCTGATGAATAAAGCATATCATCTGAAAAATCTAGGATGGGTAAGAACCTCCAAAGCAATTTCCATCTCTTAGAAAGCACAGAACAACGAATTGCTTGATCCAAAGGAACTCTAGTCAGTATCAGACACAGTAAGGAATCTGGAAAATCGTTTAATCCCATTCTACTTGGAGCCATTACCTTGAGTGCAGTAAGCAAGAGTCGTATAATGGGAGAAAAGGGGTTTACTTCCCTGGGGTTTTCTTCCTTATCTAGGAATGAATTTCGTCATTTAATGCGTTTCATGATATGGTGTAGGAATGAATTCCGTCATTTAATGTGTTTCTTAAGTGCTGATCAGGTTAAAGTCTGCAAAGTTCAACTCGGGTTTGTGAAGCGCAACGATTAAGATTCGAGTTACAGCCTGGTTTAAACTGACGGCAGGTCGTATCATACGATTTAAAATGGCAATTACAGTGCCTATCTATGAAAACATCAAATCAGCCAGATTTTGCGATCGCTTGTCACACGATATTATTATCATCTGTTACCAAAAGTACTAAATGGTGGATGCTTTCGTAAATATGATTCAAGTTGCAACGTGGTTTGAACTCACGGCAGGTCATATCATACAATTTAAAATGGCAATTATGGTGCCTATCTATGAAAACATCAAATCAGCTAGCTAGATTTTTCGATCGCTTGTCACACGATATTATTATCATCTGTTTTTCGTAGATATGACTTGATGTTGATAAAGTACTGAACCCAAGATTAACTAGCAATTGCACCTTGGTGTGCAATGGGTAGGTCGATTAAGTGTAGAAGTTTAATTGGATTTTTCTTTGGTCTATATTTTGTATACATTTGTGTTGTACATAACGTGAATTAGTAGGTCATTTGTCAAGTGATATGGAGAAATGATAACAAAAATAGAACCTTTGAATCAAGAAGATAATTAGGCTTGGAGTAAGGAAAGAGGGAACCATAAGAGAGTTAAAGGAGGGGAGAATGAGATGGAGGGGTAAGCAGATTGAGATAGAGACTGAAATGAAGTTGGAGATAGAGATGGAGATGGACAAAGAGAGGGAGATGGAGAGGAGAGGGAAAATTAAAGAGAGGGGATAAAGACGGGAGAGAAATGTAGAGAGAGGAAGAGATATGAAGTGATATAGAGAGAGGGTTATAGAGGAGGAGATATATAGAGGTGGAGAGAGATGTAGAGATAATGAGACAAATATGGAGAAATATGGAAGAGGGAATATGAATATATAGAAATAACAAATATGCAAAGAGATAGATATAGAGGTATAGGAAGACATAGAGAGAAAGAGGGAGGGTGAGGGAGTCAAATAGATGAATAGATAGAGAAATGGGGAGTATGTGAAGGAGGAGGAAAGAGAGAGGGGAAGATAGAGAGAAAGGGAAAGTAAGGGGGAGAGAGACGGGTAGAGGAGGGAGAGAGGTAGAGATAAAGGTATGGAAGGAGAGAGAGAGAGAGAGAGAGAGAGAGAGAGGGGTGGAAGTGGAAGGGAGCAAGAGGTAGTTCAATCGAGAGAGAGAGAGAGAGAGAGATAGGGAGAGATAGATTGATAAGGAGATAGAGGTGGAGAAATATGTGGATAGAAAGAGATATACAAAGAGAGTGATATAGATAGATGGAGAGATATAGGGATAAAAAAAATAGACCAAAATTTTCCCTGGTTGAGATTTCACACCTCTTTGGCATACACATTGTACAATAAGGTAGTATATAAAGAAGTAGAGAGATACAAGTAGATAAGGTTAGAAAGGGACATGGAGAGGAGCAAGAGGGAGATAGATAGAGAAAGGAGGAGATGGAGATAGATATATAGGTTTGGTCAACACCCACAATTCAAATACTTCCTACTGAATATAATTATGTGTTTGTCCATAAACAACTACGTGATTCTTTGCCTACAACAATAGGGGGAGGAAACTTTCAATCACCCCCCTTTTTTATTGTGAATACTCTTCACATATTTGGCAGTACCTCCTTATGAAGTTAAGTATGATAGAAATATTGCCTGAGACTTTTGTTACACACTTATTTAAGTGGCCATGTAGCTTTAAGCATCTCTCATTCTTTTAGAAAACTAATTTTGCTTGCACTATTTTGGGGCATTTGGCTAGAATGCAAATATAAGATTTTTCATGACTTTAGTGAACCTTAGGAGAGGATTTAATCATGCATCAAATCTTTGATATGGGCTTTTGTGCCTCCTCCAAATCAAATTATCTTTTAGTCCCTCTAATTTCAAGGTTGCTGGTGATGTCAACTTTGTAGATTCAACCTCTCTACCTTATTCATGGGATAGTAGATAAAAATTGGTTAAGAGCTATTGTCTATTAGAAAAAAACTCCCTCCAGTTTTTCTAGAAAAATAATCTAAATGATTTAGGATAGGAGATTACCATAAGAATTACTCAAATAGATTGATTTTTGCAACGCCTTTCTTGTTAGGCCATAATTCTTATAATAAGAAAGAATGGAAAGTATCGGTACAATGTTCTAAGATTATCTTAAGGGACTGTGTTAATTACATAGGGATTGGACAAGAAATTATCTAGGTACTTAAAATGTATTAAGATGGCTCATTTTCTTGGCCAGCCAAGGAGTGGGGCTCATGCCTTCGACAACAAAAATTAGTGACCATTCGACTTCTCTTGAACATTTACCCATCCATAGTGTATGTCAATTCATTTTTATGCACTCATTTGCTCGACTTCGACGATAATAGATTGTTCTTTGCTACTGACTCTCCTTCTCACCATGGCAGACAAATCCTCCAGCGGGGGTTGTGATTGCCAACAAAAGTCTTCTCTATATTTTATCACAGCCTTTTCAGGGTATCCTGAGCATGATCAAACATGTCCTGGCTCAAATAGAGTTGAAAACATGGGGGCCTTATGTTCTTGGAGGACCATTCCAATGGATTTTATTGCAAAATTGAACATGTTAGTGCTAAAATCAGTACGCAGGCGCCGAGGAAGAAATCGACGGGGATTCTGCACAGATTGCTTATTTCATATATTCCACTATTTTCATGTCTGGGAAGGCGTGATGGGATTTTGACGGCTGGATTGATGGGTGAAGATTATACATCGTGGGAGCTTAATCCCCTGATCACTACAATAGAAGATGTTATAGTGGAAAATCTTGCTACTGCTACTTACGAGGGACACTCCTCATGCTCGTGTCCATTATGCCTTAAAAATTCATTGATACTATTACAAATCAATCTTGCTATTGGTCCGATCGACAAATCTAATGCATTTCATCATTTAGCCATTAGAGGCATGTCCCGTAGCAAGGAGCAACTTTGAAAGTTGTTGGCAGTGGATAGCTACAGGCAAAAATCCGCATTGAATGTGTAAATTGATTTGAGAGATGAGTCAACAGTACGTATGAGCAGCTCGCCTAGAGATGACATAGGCTATGACATAGATGACAGTGGTGCATTCAATAACTGCAATCCAGCAAGAAACATTTCAACACGTTGAAAAATGAATGGCAATGATTGATGGAATGGTCTTGCAGTACCTTCAAGAGTTTATCAACTGTTGATTTGAAGTCGGAGGTCATTCCCCTCAAATAAGGGAACACCTTTGGCGTAATTATTGCAGAGTTTAATTAATGCATTTATTCTCAAAGCTTTTAAGGGACTGGCTTAAAAGGGGCTTAAAGGGAAGTGTCTATTCTGGCTCTAAAACGACAGTACGGATTGGTCACGCGTTTTACACCATCGACTTTGCAATTAACGACTGCGATTGACTAACTTGTTGTTAACATGTTGTACGAAAGGTTCATTTTGGAGCCAAAATAGATGCAGCTGCTTAAAAGACACACTAATCAGGTTATATGGGGCCTCTTATTTGCATACATTTCATTCCAATAACATTTGCGATTTCTGTTTTTCAATTCGTCATTGGGAAGAGGACTAGTAGTTGAAGGTGTGTCAATTGTTTTTGATATTAGTAGCAGCCAAAACAAGGGGGCTGACCCAAGAGAGAACAAGGAAACAGTGGCAAGCCAACTGTCAATAGAACATCAACAAAATTACAACCCTCTTACTTAGCTCTATCAAAAACAATGATCATTCTACATAAGTTCAACAAATATATAAAAGTCATAATAAACATAATAAACCTTTGCCACGCAGGGCAACAGGTGGATAAGTTCATACCTAAACAGAATATAAAACTATTAGCCTATAGGCAGCTAGGACCGAACAAAAAACCATCCTTCCGAGACATAGAAACCAACTATTTCTTTTTTCCATGGCTCCTCTTGGGGAGAAGCTTCCTAGCCCATTCCTTGGTGAGGAATTTAAAAAGGGCCCTGTAGTCCTCGTCTTCCTTGCTTTTTCCTTTGATAGAACTTTTCTGCAGGGGACAGAGAGTGGTCGCCGAGCAACGCATCATGTTCAAAGCAAACTTGGAGACGTCCTACAACTTGTTTTCCATTACTTCCATCCTGTTGGTGATTTCCTGCACATTATCAAACAAAACCTCCACTTTCTTGCCCAAATCTGCCAGGTTGTTTTCTTCTTCCTCATTTATGCTTCCCACCTCCTCCACCACCATCATTTTTTCGAACTTGAGAGTCGGGGAGGGAGAATTAGTTTGGGATTTGAGGTTGGTCTCTGGACCCATAGAAGAGACCCCATAGAATTTTTGGGGCTTTCAGATGCATGAGTGGAGTTGAAAGAGTGGGGGGTCGAGGTAGACTGGAACAAGGCCACATTCTCAAAAGGGATTGAATTCCCAGTTTCATGGGAAGAGGAGGGGTCTCTTAGCGATTTTTCAAGGGGTTTGGAGGCCAGTCTCACTGAATGGCGAGGGGTGTTGGCCTCATCAATAATTTCCATATTGGAATCAATCTCTTGGATTCTAACTTTCTTGAGGGTTCTACCATCCTCAGGAGGGCATTTTTTATTTTTCTTGCTGCAAGATCCAATTTCAGGTAGCCGAGGAGGGCTAGCATCGGGTTTAATGATAGCAATAGTAGGGGGGCGGTTATCAGCCACATTATGGACGAAGATAGTTGAGGCGGGCAAAGGGCCAGGTGGAAGTTGTAG
Organism: Cryptomeria japonica; assembly: GCF_030272615.1. Taxonomy (NCBI): domain Eukaryota; kingdom Viridiplantae; phylum Streptophyta; class Pinopsida; order Cupressales; family Cupressaceae; genus Cryptomeria; species Cryptomeria japonica. Next base: position 266,355,641 of record NC_081407.1, on the reverse strand, counting down.
AGACGAAGGATGAGGCCTTGGTGCAGAATGGGGAAGTCTTTTCCTTTTTTCTTGGCCTCGGCAATATCCTTAACGTTAGAATCCAATGAATGAAGCAGGAAAAACGGAATGGAGATGAAATCCTTGTTTCTAAGGTGGTTAAGGAACAGGATGTGGTAATAGTAAAAGATTCCATATCTTCCCTTCAGAGTGAAGTATTTCATAACAATATAGCAAACCTCATCCCACAGAGGCAGAAGCTCCTCCCAGTTGAAACCGCCCGCCCTCTACACTAGGTTTTCGCCTTCACAAAAGAACTGGTTCAGACTAGTGGTATCTGAAATGCGACTCTATTTCTTCCATTTCCTCCCCTCCATAGACAAACCCGTCACTTGAGCAATAAATTTTTCATTTATTTCGAAGGAGATGTTAGGATTCCCAAAGATACTGAGAGGGGGGGTGAATCAGTATCTGATCGGTAATAATATTTTCTTAACTTATAACATGAAAAGAATATTAAAACTGTGTACCGGTAAACCAAAAATAACACAGCAAATAAGAATAACAACCACAACATGAAAAACACACCATAGCACAATGTTTTAACGAGGAAACCCAGTGTGGGAAAAACCTCAGTGGGATTTGTGACCCACAATATTCACTTATTGGCTAATAAGAGAATATTACTGCAACAATAGGGACCTGCACATGTGGGAAGGCCAAGTGCCTAGAGCTCGCAGCTCAATTACAAAGGAAGTCACACTGACTTACAAAAATGGATTATACTAATCCAATGTCTTGTATTGCTTCATATTAGCATCTGCTATGCCAGATTCAGTACCGGTTTAAGCTCTGCTACATACATAAACCCTTATCCAATAATTCACATAATAGGTCTGCTACCTTCTATCTTTCGCATCATACCCTAATATATATAAAATGATCTACAATGATCTCATACATATATGAGTCATATTACAATCCGACATGTCAGCTTTACAAAAGATTTTACAATTAATTACAAAAATACATTAATACAAAATTGTTGTCGGCCAGGGTGCCGATAATCTTCCTTTTCGGTGTCGGTGTTTTGTATGTTGGTGTAGAGTCTGTCGATGTCGGTGCCAGTGTCTACCTACCGGTATCATATGATTGTAAGGTTTCCATCAATGACAATACCTTCAATCACCTGCAATATCTCATTGGAGTGTGCATTTGCCAACAATCTCCCCCTTTGGCATTGATGGCAACACTCATGAGAAAAATTCAAGAATGTATCCAAAAATTGAAGTCCAAAAATCTTGCCAAAAACTGTACCAGATGCGTGCTCCCCCTAAGTAGATGATCTCTATTTATGGATTTTTGTCATCTCTACTACTCCCCCTTTGACATCAATGATAAAGGTTGTCATTCGTTGTCAGTGGAGTCCTGCCTGGACTCTTGTAACCGGTGGGTTACAATCTGAAATATATCTGTCAAAATCAAATTTAAACCATTGCTGAATGATTTGTTGTCTTTTAGTGCCTCTTGAGTTCTCTGCGCTGTACCGATGAGTATATGCATTTGCTCTTCCGGTGTCTTAAGTCCACGAACCAGAGCCTTGGAAATTTCTTTTCTCAAAGAAATGAGGTAGTCTAGTTTGGGACTAAGTCTACATTTCAAGTCCTTTGCTTTATCCTTTATTCTTTCTTTGTCCTTCTCTAACTGCTTGATTTTCTCTTCTTGCTCGGCAATCTTCTTCTCTATCTCCAAAAATGTATCTGATGTACCTATCAGATTGTCAACAATATTGTTAATCTTATCTTGTGCTTTGTTGATTTCCTTGTCTAGATCTTCTGTTAAAATATTTGTTTTACAAGAATCTCTATACAGTTTCTTGAAGTCAAGAATTATCTCTCCAAGTTCCGGTAATAATGTTTCCATTTTCTCCCTATTCTTCTTCACAATTTCCTTAAAGAATTTCTCTTTTTCTTTAATCATTCTTTCCTTAAATATGTCCTCATTTATTTGATCAATAGTCAATATGTTGCTGGTGATGAACTTAGACAATGTGTCTAGTTGACCTAAAGAACCTTTGTTATCTACAATACACTTTGGTGCTATCAGTTTAAGAATGGGAATTGTGTCATCAATAGCCTTATAGGCTTGTGCATTGCACTATGTGATCTTCTTTATTGAATCCAATAAGACCTCTGTTACATTTGTAGGTCTGAATTTTGCCATAGAAGTACCAGATGTTTGTCCAACTATCTTCACAATAGCCATACCACTAGTTGTAGTAATCACCTTGCTTGGTTCGACCTCTGGTAGGTCAGTTTGTGTTTGCATTTCTACAAACAAAGGTTTAGGCTTTTTAGTTTTGGCCGGTGGCACTATCTCTGTCTGAACTTGTGTCTCAGCCTGTACCTGTTCTAGTTTTTCCATCTGTATCTCAAAAGGTTTCTCTGAGCTCTCAACAGCCGGTTTCTCAATCTATGTCTTTGTATGCACTTTCGGTTTCTCCGTTTGTACCTCTGTACTGTCCATTTTCGGTTCTCCTGACTGTTTATTATTTGTATCTACCGGTTTCTCTAATGGTTTATTGGTGTTATCCTCTGTCGGTTGCTCTATCTGAGTAGGTTTTTCTATGTTTATATTTTCAGTTTTATTTACCTCAACCTCGGCATCTATAGCTAGTGACTCAGTAGTCACATTTGTCTTCTTGTCCTCATTGGTTTCTCTGTCAACCATAACATTTACTTCTTGAGTATCTATATTTACAGTGTACAAAACTTCAGACTCAGGATTTGTATTCTCTAATGGAGTCTCCATACTCTCAGTAGCCGGTTGATTGTCTGTAGTATCTACCGGTGGAGTATCTGAAGGAGGTGGGGTTAAGTTATCAGTTATTTTCGGGCTTGGAGGTCCACCTACCTTACCTTTCCCCTTATCCCTGTCCTTTTGGTATACTTTAATAGTCTTTGGTCTAAGTAATTCTTCCTGTTTTTCTTTTTTCACAAAGAATATATCCCATGCATCTGTTGTTTCCTCAGAGACTTCATTTACTCTACCTGCCATTAGTGCTACATGTCGGTGAGCAGTGGAGAATACTGTTCGGTTTGCTTCACTGATTAGTTTATCTATTTCATCAGTTGAGTTGACTGGATGTACTGCAAGTAATTTTTCAATTTTAATTTTCTTGTCCAGCTCAACGATGGCTAACCTTCTAGCTTCTAATCTCCTATACAGATCATTTGGTATTTCATCAACAACTTCCATAAAAAATTTCTTATATATCCAAGTGTAAGATTACACTATTCTTTATGCTTTCCTTATCATCTACAGATAATGTGTTGTATATTTTGTTGATGTTTTTCAATTTTCCATCTTCAGTTATTTCGCTCAAGAGTTTATCCAGTGGAGCAATATCTTGTTTTACCTTTATTTTCTTCTTAGGAGTCAACTTCTTTTTCACTAGAGGCCTCACTACCTTTTGTTTTTGCCTTGTTTTCCTGGGTGTAGGTGAGGGTACCGGTGAGGGTTTTCTTTTCCTTTCTACCCTTTTAAATACCACTAGCATATCACTCTTAGAGGAGGTTCCAACCAGTGAAAGATGAGCTTCCGGTTGAAGTCCTTCCAACTCACTTTCCTTTATACCAGTTTGCTTCAAAACATCTTCCTTAATTGCTTTGGCCTGTCGGGTTCCCTTTCTTACTATTTCTTCAACCTTCTTAACCCTTTTTCTAGACTGAATTCCACTCTCAATTGTTTCAGCATTTCTAAAAAATTTCTCAGTGGGTTCCTTTGGTGCTTCAAGGAGGGCTTTTGAATAAGTTTAAATAATATTGTCATCTGTTTCATAGCCCATTTCAGTTACCCAGATAGTTCTAGGGACAACTGCCTCCATCCAGATTTCATCCTTTTTTATTACAAAACAAATTTCTTTCTGATACTTGTCCACAATAGCTTGTGACAGTCTTATTATGGTTTTCATTCGAACCTTTAATGCTTGAAAGTATTCAAGTTTTTCTCCTGATTTTCTCTCATGTTGTTTAGTAGATCCAATAGTTGCTTTCTTACTGGAATGTCAAAGCCAAAATCTCTTGCACCAATACCAGGTACTTGTTTAGTTATGTGCAACATTAGACAAACAAGCAAATTTCCAAATCTAAATGTTCCTTTCTCATCTCCTTTAATCTTCCCCAGATTGTCTATCAATTCATCTTTGAGCCATTCACATACATCTATTCTTGTATTATCATTAACCATGTCATAAGCACTTTTAATACATAGGCTAGAAACTGAGTTCAACCTATTTGCATGTGTAGCTTTGTAGCCTAAGATCATACTAATAAATCTCACATTTATGTCCTTTACATCATTTATCCTTAGAGACCTTTTGTTGAATGTTGCATCGGTTAGGTTTATCACTGTGTCATTTAAGACCTTCTTTGTTCTGTCAGGTCTGCTACCAATGGAAGGTAACCCTGTTACTGCCTTAACGACTTCCTTTGTGATTTTATGAATTGTATCCAACCAGAAGAATTCACCATGAACTCTGCTTAGCACAATCCTTATAATATCCTTGGGAAAATTCGGGACACTAAAGATTTCAGTAAAACCTAGGGTTTCCACTATCTTATGTTCCGGCTTGATATTTCCAGATTCATCACAAATCACAATGCTATACATGTTTTTTATCTCATCATCACCTAATTCCTCTACATGACAATGTATATACATCCTAGGGTCTTCAACATATACTACTCCCTTAGGAATTTGAGAAAATGCACCTATGCTATCATCTTTCTTCGCTATTTCAGGAACCAGTTTGAAAACAGGTCTAGGGCACATAATTACTTCAACAACAGTAGGGTTTGCAATAAATTCAAGAGTGGATGAAGATGCCATGATTATAAATACCTCAATCTGCCTTTAGGAAGAATGCTTTGATGAATTGCTTCATTTTTTCACTAAGGATGCCTTCGCTCGGGAATTTTCGCGCTCTCGAAGGTTTGAATGCTCGGTGAATGAAAAAGGATCCAAAACACTTGCTTTATAATATCATTTTCTCGAACTACCACATTTAATGCTCACCGATTAAGTCACAACTTAACTCATCTATTGGTATAGAAGTAATTTCAACTTCTCACCATCAGTTGAGGGAATAATAGCATGTTTTTCATTTTGTTGCTAAAGCCCCAAAGGATTTTCCTTCAGTTAGATGAAGAGTCTCCTGTCGGTGGAGTGATACTATGTTCTACTGGTGGAGGGGTATTCCCATCAACATTCTGATCTGACTTTCTGATCCATTGTTTTGAGAATTCTTGCTTTACCTCTTCAACCTTTTCTTTACCTTTCAAACTAGGACCTTTGTTATTTTCCGGTGGGGACTTGCTTCTACAAAAATTTGCAATATGTCCAATTTTGTTACAAGCATAACAAGTCACATTGTTTTTTCTGAATAGCTTTCCCATATCCTATGCTGGTATGTGTTCTGCATTGATTAGATAAGTGTCCAAATCTTCCACAAACATAACATCTTACATTCATTCTGCAATTTTCTGAGTTATGACAAACTTTGTTGCATTTAGAACATTGACCGGTGGGTGTATTAGTGTTCTAATAATTTATAGATCTACATTGATTTGCTCTATGTCCATACTTGTTACAGTACCGAAGCTTTCACCAGTTTCAAAGCCAAGGCCATTTGTATCACCATTAGGTTTCTAATTCTTCAGCATGTCAACAAGTTCTTCTAAACTTTTCTTGAATTTCTCCTTGTGTTGATTTGCAGCAGTTAGTTCATTCTCCAAGATTCCTTTTTGTCTTATGAGTTCAGTTTTGTCATTTTGTGTGTGCATTAAATCTGTCTTCAACATATCATTTTCATGACTGAGTCTTGTGTTTTCATTTCCAGCATCATTTAGTCTTCTAACCAATTCTTCTTCATTCTTCTTTCTGTCTTCAATTTCTTTACAAAATCTCATAATCATATCTTGCATCTCATTCTTTGTTGTATTGATTTCTTGTCTTAGCTTGTTTACCAAATCATTAAGAGTTTCCTTTTCATCTTCCTCTTTTTGCATCTTCTCACAAAGTTCTCTTCTTTTATGCCTTGCTATAGTGTAATTTTCTTGAAGTGCTTGAATGATATCATGAGCAGCCTTCAGATCATCCTCAAGTTTGATATTCTTCACCTTTTCTGCATCATAGTCTAAAAGAGTTGTTTCTAATTGCTTTCTCAAGTTTTCCATCTCTACCGATCTTCCTCAAGCTGTTAGGCTTCTGAAAATAGAGGACCAGACTCTGATACTAATTGTTAGGATTCCCAAAGATACTGAGAGGGGGGTGGGGGGTGAATCAATATTTGACTGGTAATAATATTTTCTTAACTTATAACATGAAAAGCATATTAAAACTGTGTACCGATAAACCCAAAAAAATGCAGCAAATAAGAATAACAACCACAACATGAAAAACACACCATAACATAATGTTTTAACGAGGAAACCCGATGTGGGAAAAACCTCGGTGGGATTTATGACCCACAATATTCACTTACTAGCCAATAAGAGAATATTACTACTACAATAGGGGCCTGCACATGCAGGAAGGCCAAGTGCCTAGAGCTCACTGCTCAATTACAAAGGAAGTCACACTGACTTTCAAAAATGGATTATGCTAATCCAATGTCTTGTACTGCTTCAGATTAGCATCTGCTATGCTAGATTTAGTACCGGTTTAAGCTCTGCTACATACATAAACCCTTATCCAATAATTCACATAATAGGTCTGCTACCTTCTATCTTTCGCATCATACCCTAATATATATAAAATGATCTACAATGAGCTCATACATATATGAGTCATATTACAATCCGCCATGTCAGCTTTACAAAATATTTTACAATTAATTACAAAATAAATTAATACAAAATTGTTGTCGGCTAGGGTGCTGGTAATCTTCCTTTTCGATGTCGGTGTTCTATATGCCAGTGTAGAGTCTGTCAGTGTCGGTGCCGGTGCCGGTGTCTGCCTGCTGGTATCATATGATTGTAAGGTTGCCATCAATGACAATACCTTCAATCACCTACAATATCTCATTGGAGTGTGCATTTGCCAATAGGAGATACCCCCCACGATAACCCTTCTATCCTCCCAGGAAGCCACAAATTGCTTAGACAATCTCTCATCGTTCCCTTTCATTCTTTCCATAAATTTGTCAATCCCGCCTTTCGAATAGACAAACCACACCGTCGGCTTTGCTTTAAAATCATTAGTTTTTTTGAGTTCCAGTATTAGCCTGTCACCCCCCATAACTGTTTCCTCCAGCTTAGTAGAGCAGAGTAGAAACAGGGTAGCAAAAACACAAAGCCGAACCAAAGAAAGAGCAAAGTTGTGAAAAAAACTAACCCAGTCTTGAGATAAAATCATGCAATAACATGTGTGATTATTGCAACTTATGCCTAAGTAGACATTGCAATCTTGAAATTTACTATACTCATGCGGACCCTCAATCTAGCCACTGTGATTAGACTTATCCCATCTGTCGCCTTTATCGCCACCAATAAACTTCATCTAGATGATAATTAGAAAATAGCCTTTCCCGATATCATTACTATCCTCATTAATAAATCCCTTTTGAGAGTGATGACAAGGCCATCCGTGGCTATGTCGCAAACTGAGCCCATGATGGGCGGGATTCCCTTCTAAATTTAAAATATGAAAATTGGCACGCTTCATTTGGTAATGGTTATACAGGTTGATCATTGGACTTGGTTTTTTTCAGTCTCCAAGATCACCTTGGTGGTAACTGGCAGCATATTGGGGTTCCTACAACATCGTAAGCTGTTTTCCATCCTTCCCACCGCTGCCATGGAATCTGCAGCCGCATTCCCTTCTCTAAAGATATGTTGGATGGTGAAGCCCTCAAGGTTAGCCATAAGCATCCTGAAATCCCTCAAAATGGGATCAACTTTCCACCTAGCAACAGATCTACCACTCACCATTTCCACAATGATCTGTGAGTCACCTTCAATTTCCAACTGTTTGATGCCAATGGATGTGAAAAATATTAGACCCCATAGGAGAGCCATTCCCTCTGCCTGGGTGATAGTATGGTTCTTTAGGTTGCCTGTGTCGGCTGCCACAGTATTCCCCAAGTGGTCACGGATGATTCCACCTCCAGCTTGGCAAACAATTTGAGCATACCCATCAAAGTTTAGTTTGTGCCAATGGGGTTTTGGGGATAACCATTTAGTCTTTTTCCTTTTGATTTTAGCACTGTTGTTGAAGACTTCAAACTCCAAGGGGAGCTTCCAAACTTTAGCAATTTTTTTCTCCATCGAATTAGGAGGATTGGGGGGGGGGGGGTTTACACTTAGTCACATATATGTTATCAATAATCATTTTGAGGCAATTGTGGAAGACACTATCCGGGGGGGCTCCAACATCTCTAAAAATTTTTGTTGTTTCTTTTCCTTCCATATCCCCTAGCAGATGTGCAGTGGGATTTGCCTCCATAGTTGGAGGATCAAGGGGTGGTGGAAGGGGGGAGTCCAACCAGTAACAAACTGATTAATGCTAATCTGAAAGGCCCCCATTGTAGACTGCATTTTTCCAGGGTCTTAGACCACAAGTGTCCAGCGAAGGGGCAGTGGATGAACATGTGGTCAATTGTTTCCTCTTCGACTTTACATAGAATGCATCTATTAGAAAGTTGGAAGCCCCTCCTTTTAAGATTATCCCGAGTTAAGATATTTCCATGCATTAGGGACCACCAAAAGAAGTTGACTTTGGGGATCATTTGAGAGTTCCATATCTTCCTCCAATACTCAACATCGCCAGTGGGTCTCAGGAGTTGTCTGTAAGGAGACTTGACCGAGAAAGCCCCCGACTGGGTTCCTTTCCAAATGAATCTGTCTTCCTGAGGAGCAAGGGGAATTATACAATCCAACATAATATCCTGCAGCTCCCAAACCATGGGTAACATGTTGGGCTGATTAGAGAAAAACTAGACAATGTTTTTCCAACTTCTTCTACCCGGTTCCATATAACCAGCAATGTAATCCCCTAGGTGCTCCTTTAGGTGATACATAATTTGGTGGAAACAAGTGTTTGCCAGAGGTTTGTCTTCCACCCAAGAGTCCTCCCAGAACCTAATCTTTCTACCATTTCCAATCTGCCATTTTAGTCCTTCTTTGATAACAGGTCTATTTTTCAGGATGTTATTCCATAGTTTAGATCCCTGAGGAAGGTCTCCCATAATCAAGTTACAATAGAATTGTTCCCTTTCCAGATACTTGGCCTTGATAATGTTACACCAGTCCACCTCACCTTTAGCTAAGGTCCATCTCACTTTAGCAATTAAAGCCTTATTCAAGACATTTATCTTTCTAATACCAAGTCCTTCCATGAATTTGGGTAAGCATTGAACAATGTCCCAATTTACCAGGGCAAGGCGTCTTTTTTCCTCCATACCCGTCCACAGGAAGGTTCTTTGGATTTTCTCAAGTTTTTCCCCCATAGCACCAGATAGTTTGAACAAGGAAAGGAAGTAAACTAGGATGCCCTAGAGGGAAGCAACCAGGAGTTGAAGCTTTCCCACACTGCTAAGGAATTTCCCTTTCCAACTAGCAAGTTTCTTCTGTATTCATTCAAGAATAGTATTCTAGAAAGCGGGAGTGATCTCTTTAACAGTGAGGGGGAGGCCCAGGTAAGTCCCTGGAAGAACAATAGTCTTACACCATAATATAGAGAGGATTTTAAGTCGAAGGTCATTAGGGGTGTTGAAGAAGAAGAGATTGCTCTTATCATAATTGATACATTGCCCAGATGCCTTGGCATAATCCACCAGTAAATTCTTCCATAATTTGGCCTCCATAACAAAAGACATACCAAACATAAAAGTGTCATCAATAAATTGTTGGATAACTAAGGGGGGGATGATGGAAGCAGCTTTGAATCCCTGCAGTCTGCCATTGATCAACATATCAACCACATTTCTACTCAAAAATTCAACAGTCATGATGAAAAGATAAGGTGACAGAGGGTCTCCTTGTCAGATACCTTTTTCAGCCTTAAAAGAGCCCCTAGGGGTCCCATTGATTAAGACCAAGAACTGAACCGTAGTAACACATTCTCAAATCATATCAACCACTTTCTGGTTGAAGCCCAGTTTTGATAGAGTTTTAAATAAAAAGCACCAGTTTACCTTATCACAGGCTTTAGAAATGGCAAGCTTGAAAGCCATACTTGGGATTCTGCTCCTATCCATGGAGTGAATTATTTCATGAGTGGCAATGACAACATCTAGAATTTTGTGACCAGGGACAAAGCCTTTCTGGGAAGGACTGATAAAATTTGCCAGAAGGGGCTTTATTCTATTCACAAGGACCTTGGAAATTATTTTGTAGATAGAATTGCAGAGGCTTATGGGTCAGAAGTCCTTTAAGCAATTGGGGTTTGATGACTTAGGGACAAGAACAATGTAAGTGCTATTCAATTTTTTTAGTAATTTACCAGTCTTGAAGAAATCTTTCACAACTTTAGTAACATCATAATTAACAATGTCCCAATAATCCTAGAAAAACGTCAGGGGGAAGCCATCTGAGCCAGAAGTCTTGAAAGCCCCCATCACAAAGACTGCCAAATGAACCTCCTCCGAGGAGATAGGAGCAAGTAGTTGATAGTTATCCTCCTCTCCAATAGCATTAGGGAGCTTACTCAAAAGACTGTCCTGGAGAGACACATTGTTCCTTCGAGACTCTGTGTACATTCTTATGAAGAAGTCAATGGCATTTTGGCCAATTAGGGAATCACCAATGATTTCCTGATTTGAGTCATCCCTTAGAATTTTGATAAAGTTTTGCCTTTTATGAATGCTCGCCGAGCGATGGAAGAAGGCCAAGTTTTTGTCAACCTCTTTCAACCACTAAATTTTGGATCTTTGTTTCCAGTAGATTTCCTCTTTAGAGAGGATTTCCTTCCAATTCTTACAGCAATCCTCTTCCTCAACTTGCATAGAGTGGGGGGGTGGGGTCCCCTGCAACCATACTTCTCTGGAGTTGTTCCAGTCTGGAGCATAACTCCTTTTTTTTCTTGAAGATGTCACCAAAAGTTGCCTTATTCCAACCTTTGACTTCTCTGTGGATGAGTTTCAGTTTCTCAGCAATTCTGAACATAGCAGTCCCTTGAACCAGGGTAGCTGACCAACCCTTGACCAGATTTATGAAATTAGGGTGGGAGGCCCACATAATCTCATAGAAGAAAGGGGGGGACCCAGGTAGGGTCTATCCTTCCAATGGAGCAGGAGGGGGTTATGATCAGAAGCAGTCCTTGGGAGAGTCTTAAGGTAGGATTTGTGGCCAATATCCCAGTTGGTAGAGACGAGGAATCTATCCAGTTTGACTTGAATTAAGTGATTGCCTTTCCTATTATTCGAACAAGTATAAGGGACACCTTGAAGATCAAGATCAAAGAGGCTAGTGACGTTAATGAGGTTGGCAAGATCCCCCATGCTATATGTAAAATTAACTAGACCACCACATTTTTCAGAGGGGTAGAGAGGGGTATTAAAGTCTCCAACCAGCATGTACTGAGACTTCTGGTCTGCCAGGATGACCTCATAAATTTCCTCCCACACCAGACATCTTCCCACTTTGGAGTTGGCGGCATATATATTGAACAGGTGCCAATGGTGCTCATCATGTTGAAAGGTAACTGCTAAGAAATTCTGATTGCTAACATAAATCTTTTCTTGGATTTTTAGGGGGTCCCATAGGGTAGCGATTCCCCCAGATGCCCCCAAAGCATCCACATACAAAAAGGCAACCCCTGACCAAAGTTTACCAACAATGATAGCAAAAGTTTGGTAACACATTTTAACCTTCTAAAGAAGACAAATATCAAGTTTCATTTCCAAGATATACTGTTTAATAGCGAATTGCTTTTGGGGGCTGTTGAGCCCCCTTATGTTCCAGGAGAGGAACTTCATTTCTTATTTCTGTTGATTCCATCAAGGGTCAGCTGTCTGCCCCTTGCAATGTCCCTTGCCATCACTTTATGTCTCAGAACCCTCTCTGAAGGTCTTCCAACTTTATTTTCAGCACCCCCCACATCTGCTTTCTTAGCCTTGGGTTTCTTCTTCTGGGTCATCCATTCCTCATTGTTCGCTAAAGGAGATCCGGGTGGTGATAACTTCATAGGAGGAGTCAGTATGGGTGATTTTTCTTCTTGAACAGACGTCTCCACCTTGCTAGGGGAACAAGGGGGGGTTATGATTAACAACTTTTTCACACCTAGGGGGGTCATGGATCCATCAGGGTTGAAAGATTGAGGGGTTGTGAGGATAGAAATCACCAGAGGCTTGAGGGAGAGGTAGTTATTACCCATAGCCATGGAGGGGGATGGAGAGGGATCAGAGGATAGCCGGAGGCTAGACACCAGAGGGATTTCACCCTCTTCCAGGGGTATGACTGGACTAACATTCTTCACAAGATCAACCAAGGTTTTTAATATCTCAAGGATCTTGTCAGTGTGAGGGTAGTCATTAAGGACTTTGTTTGCATTAGGCAGCCCCAAGGGGGGTGATGAAGAAGGAGCACTTGGGCTAATGGGTTCATCAATAGTAGCCTTTTCCTTCAGCTTGGGTTTTGCAGACTCTTGGGTTTTACACTCAGCATAAGTGTGCCCTTGTTTATCACACTTTTGACAAAAAAGGGTAGAATTTTCATAGACAATGGCCTGGGACCATTTTCCTCACCTCAAGTTTAGAGAAAAAAAAATAGCTTTGTTAATCACAACATCGACACAAAAATGTGCATACACCAACCTAGATTTAGCCAGAGTGATCGAGTTTGTTGTAACATAGCTGTCGAATGAGTTCCTAATCCAGCAGAAGATTTGCTCATCCCAGAATTCCAGCGGTAGGCCAGGTAGTCTAACCCAAACAAGAGCCATGCGGTTGAGTTCAGCTGAGGGGTCAAAACCTGGCTTCCATTTAGCTAGAGTTAGGAAATGCTTCCCATAAGCCCATGAGCCTGAGAGGACAAAGATCAGGTCTTCCTCTGCAGTGAACTTGAAAAGGAAGAGAACACCTGGCATTGCCAAGATGTCGACACTACCTTTTAGTTTCCATCTTGATTTGGCCCATCTCCTAATCATGTCAATAGATGCCCCGAAGGAGAAGAAGCGTCCAACTATCACCAAGTGAAGAGGAGACGATTTTATCCATGAGACTGTCTGGGAGCTTGATCTTTGTTCCTTCGTCAGTTTGGGTAAAGTTAGCCAAAGTCGGTTCCAAAGTCGTATTAGTGGACCTGAGAAGGGCATTTTTCTAGTTGGATTTAGAATCTTTCTTACCAAGCTCTGCATTGTTTTGTCCCACAACCGATTCCGGCCTGGGGAGGGGTATATTCTTCACTCCATCATTCAGGCCAGAGTCCATCGGTACCACCGATGAAGAGGAGGAAGGAATATCAAACTTGGTGGTTTCTTCTGTATGACCTGTAAATAGTGGGGTCCTAGCGGAAGAACCAACAACATGTGAACCGACTGTGGTATCAAGTAGGGGGTCAGGTTGCAGTGAGGAAGGGACCTCCTTAGGGGGGGCGGTCATGCAGATGGATCGGATTCAAATGCAGGGAAAGGCGGGAAAGTTGCAGAGTTCTTTTGTGTCAATTGTTGTGATAGAAATTGGTGATTGAATATTTATAATTATTGATTTAATGTCTAATTTTTTTGACAACATTGTACTAATAGTTGTGACTTAAAGTTGTTATTGCTAATGATGACTATCCATAATTGAATGAAATGTACACTTAGTTGTAAAAAGCAACTAATCATGTGATGCCACATCCACTGCACAAGTATAGAGCCCCCCTTTGCACAACTATTGGTCTCACCTTTTTTGGGGTTGTTTTGGACACCTTGGCAAAAAGCATGCTGATGTGACATCCTATTTGGGGTAAGTGCACCAAGATGGTGAATAGAAAAGTGGCCACATGCCAAAAAAAAACCAAAATTTTCATAACCCATGTGGGTTCTAAAAATTCAAAAATGTGCTAGGCTTGGTAACACCAAGCCTAGAGAAAAACAATTTAAAAAACCAAAAGTTCTTCAAAACCCGTACGGGTTTTGAGGAACATTTTATTTTTTAATAAAAAATTAAAAGTTTCTCAAAACCTGTACAAATTATTTTTGGGTGTAGGCCACGGGTTTTGGCCATTTTCAACGCTAAAACCCATGGAACAACAACAAGGAAAAGAAAAGAAAACATAGAACCCACACGGGTTTGCAACTATTTTGGATTTTCCCAACATTGAGAGCAATTTTCAACAATGGCACCCCGTCGAACAAGTAAGATTTGATTGGTTTGATTATTTTTGTTTTCATTTTAATTGAAGTAGGGTTTTTTAATTGATTTTAGTTTTGTTTTTATTAATTTGATGTCAGATTCTTCAAGCAATCCCCCAAAATGAAATAGACAACAAAGACCTCTTCCTGCACAAGCAACACAAGAAAACCCTATAAACATTGCACAAGAGCAACAAGAAAACCCTCAAAATCCTCAAAATGTTGCTCCTCAACAACCACCGCCACCCTGAAACCCTCCACATCCTCCATTAGATCATGTAGATGCCACACAAGAGGATCTCATCAATCGCCTTACACAAAATAGTGCCCAAATTTCTATATTGGTGAATAGCTTGAGGTCCTCTAGCCTTGAGCACTACTCAACCCTCACCAGAACACTAGAAACAATGGCTAATAGTACAAATGAGGTATCTAGGGAGGTTACGAAATGGGGTTCATGGAGGGATAGATGGCGAACATTTTATGCAGATGGGTTGTCATATGATCAAGTGAAGAAAAAGGGCATAGGTAAAGTTGACATATGTGTTCTTTTCACTGATCCTATTACCAGTAACAACCTAGAACTAAATACAAATTGGTTTCCTATACATTGGTGTGTTCGTGCTAGGCTGAAAGAAGATTTTTGGGATAGGTGGTATATGGTTTTTGACCAACCACCTTGTAATAATTGGGAGGTGCCTCTATATTTTTTGAGAAAGTTGTATTGTGAGTTTATCCTTGGTGAGAAGCTGCATTACTTTGACATCCAACAATTTCAGGGTAGAGGGAGAGGCTCTGTGTAGGATAGACCTAGGGCCCATAGGGTGGTAGAGCCACAACATAGGAGGCATACAACTCTTAAACCCATGGTTCATGTCACTGTCCCTATATCCTTGAAGGAGTCTATGGGATTACAGACTCTTCAAGCAACTGCATCATTGACTGACGTCATTGTTTAGTATGGCACATAGTTGGTCAGAGTAGAGCATGTACCAACACCTATGAAACCTCCTTCATCAATGGCACCTCCTTCATCAGCGACACCTCCTTCCTCAGTAGCACTTCCTTCATCAACAACACCTCATGCATCATTTGGCACGAGCCAGCCCATTCAACATATGTGCCCCACCTGCTAGGGTGTATGTTCTGGTGTAGACATTGACGCAGACAAGGATGGTTTGACATCTCATTCATGTACATGTTACGTGAGTAGATGACATGCTTCCACTACAGAGGATGTGGCCCTCACTGATGAACTGATCAATATGTTGTACCCTTTCTATCAGACATAGGTGCATTTAATTTTGTTTATGACATGTTATCAATTAAGTGACTAAATCTTATAAAAAGAAATGAATTTTTGTTTTTAGAACAATTTAAAGTGACATATAAATAAAATGTATTGCAAGGTGCAGCAGGTGGTGGGAGTACACCACATGCTTTTCAGTCGACTCGACGGTCACAAGTAGTTTCACCACCAGAGGTAAAGATTTGTAAATTTGTTAAAAATGTAATAATACATTGGTTTCAAAATATCTTTTGTTAATTATATGTATCATTACTTGGTATCTTATAGGGCTTATCAGTGGCTGAGATGTCCCAACTTGATGATATCACGCTTTCAGTCATTGACTTTGGCCAAGATAGATATGCGGTACCATTTAGACTTATATATTTTTGACTTAAGTGATATATTAAATACATGCTCTTTTCCCTTATGTTAATTTTTTTCCATTAGTTTACCCCACCTACCTCGAGGACATCTCGAGTGAGAAAGCCATCCTCTAGCACTTTGAGGCAGAAAAAGATATCCTCTCGGACACCCAAATGACAGAAGGTAATTCAGTACAATTTAAATTCATTTGTTGAAATGTATTATGATTAAACATGTATATGTAGATATTGATAAATTCACTTAATTTATTTGTTCTATATACATAAACATATGGGGTTTACATAATTAATGAATGCACCTAATGTCGATGAGGTTCAGGAGAGGGAAGAGGTGATATCTTCATATTCACTTTGGATTGCATTCTTGCTTGTTCGAAATAACTAAATCCTTCTATGTCTATATCATATGTTATCATTTTTCATACAGGAAATGGTAATAGTTGCATCAGATTCGACTAGGCCTCCTAAGGCTACATGAGAACTATATGAGGCTTCGATGTTCATTTGTTCTACATATGTAAAAAAATTTGTTTTTACCTAATTTGTCAACAACTTTTGGTTATTAACTTGTATGATTGTCTTTAACCTATTACAGGCCCCTTCCAAACTTCCTACTGTTATTCTAGGCCCCTTCCAAACTTCCAACATGACCAAGGGAAAAGGTATGTTTGTCTTAGATCAACTCCTTTTCACTAAGTGCACAACGGAGTTAAAACCCTCTAGTTAACTCCTTTTGGATCACTTACCATGGATATAGGAAATGGTCATAACTGATTCATTTGTGACTTTGCCTCCTACGACCACAACACATCCATCTGAGGCTCTAGTATGATTTAGTTTTTTAGTCTATTCATTTTTAGTTATTATGTGTTATTTGACATATATGTTATTAACGTGTATTAATGTTGTTTTACTAGTTACAACCTCCTTCAGGACATCCCACGGATCCTCAGTCTCACCCAATTGCAGAAGACAGAGATGAGGTAATCAACATTTCAACTTCAAACAATTTAGAGTTCAGTATTTAGTTATTTTGATGTTATATTGAGAAAATATATCTGATTCGACATTTGAATTGTCCTTGTGCAGCAACCTGCAAAGCCACATACTTCTTCAAAGAGGTTCAATTTTGATGATCCACCACAGTCTTAGATACCGATAGAGACATTTAGTTATAGTTGTGGTCATTGAAGGACCAATTTTTTTATATATTCGACATTTGTATATGTATATATCGAATTTGACAGACATGGCACATGCCACATTTTTGTAACTATTATTGATTTGACATCTATGCCATTTTTTGATATGTATACAATTATTGTTCATTTTGATATATATGAAACTTGATATTTGATCCAATTTGTTCATTGATATATATGAAACTTGACACAAATTGAAATTTAGTTAATTTCTATTGAAATGTGATCAAACTTGTTCATTGTGTATATGTCTTGAAATGTGATTCAATTTGTTCATTACTTGTAACTCATATGGCATATACTTTTAAACTATCTATTGCTCCCCAAGACGTCCGATCATTTCGAGCCACCTCGTAGCGACGTTTTTCCCTTGAGTGCTCAAAGTGGAAAAACTGATCAAACTTTGACGTCGCATAACTCAGAGATCGGGGCACTTATGGACGATCCGTTTGAACCTATGGGGTAGTGTTGTCGCTGCCTAAAAAATCCTCTCTCGGTTTTAGGAAAATCGATTCCTTTTTCTTGTGGTGATATTTTTTTTGTTGCATAAAAAACCGTCAGTGAAAGGTGGCAAAATAGTGCATCTTTCGTTCTTTTTTCGTGGGAACGAAACGTCAGTGCGAGCACGTCTGGGTGGCCAGTTTTATGCTAGGTGTGCCCTTGTCTCACTCGCTAAGACGTCTGATCGTTCCAAGCCACCTCGTAGCGACGTTTTCCCTTGAGCACTCAAAGTGGAAAAAATAGTCAAACTTTGATGTTGCGTAACTCGGAGACCGTGGCACTTATGGATGATCTGTGTGAACCTATGGGGTCATGTTGTCACTGCCTAAAAATACATCTCTCAGTTTTGGGAAACTCAATTCTGTTTTCTTGTGGTGAGATTTTTTCTGTTGCATCAAAAACCGTTAGTGAGAGGTGGCAAAATAGTGCATCTTTCGTTCTGCTTTTTGTGGGAACGATCCGTCAGCGCGAGCATGTTCGGGTGGCTAGTTTTATGCTAGGTGTTCCCTTGTCTTTCTCCCCAAGACGTCTGATCATTTTGAGCCACCTCGTAGCGACGTTTTCCCTTGAGCGCTCAAAGTGGAAACAATGGTCAAACTTTGACGTCGCATAACTCGGAGACCGTGGAACTTATGGACGACCTGTTTGAACCTATGGGGTCCTATTGTCACTTCCTAAAAAATCCTTTCTTGGTTTCAGGAAACTTGATTCCTTTTTCTTGTGGTGAGATTTTTTTCTGTCGCATCAAAAACCATCAAAAACTGTCAGTGAGAAGTGAGAGGTGGCAAAATAGTGCATCTTTCATTTTTCTTGTCATGGGAATGAACCGTTAGCGCGAGCGCATCCAGATGGCTGGTTTTACACTAGGTGTGCCCTTGTCTTGCTCCCCAAGACGTTTGATTGTTCTGAGCCACCTCGTAGCGACGTTTTCCCTTAAGCACTCAAAGTGGAAAAAATGGTCAAACTTTGACATTGCATAACTCAGAGACCATGGAACTTATGGATGATCCATTTGAAACTATGGGGTCATGTTGTCACTGCCTAAAAAATCCTGTCTCGGTTTTGGGCAACTCGATTCTGTTTTCTTGTGGTGATATTTTTTTTGTCGCATAAAAAATTGTTAGTGAGAGGTGGCAAAATAGTGCATCTTTCGTTCTACTTGTTGTGGGAACAAACCATCAACATGAGTGCATCCAAGTGGCCGGTTTTACACTAGGTGTGCCCTTGTCTCGCTCCCCAAGATGTCTGATCGTTCTGAGCCACCTCATAGCGGCGTTTTCCCTTGAGCACTCAAAGTGGAAAAAACAATCAAACTTTAACATCACGTAACTTATAGATTATGGCACTTATGGAGGATCCATTTGAACTTATGGGGTCATGTTGTTGCTACCTAAAAAGACTTCTCTTGGTTTTCGACTATTCCTACCAACCTTTCAAATCGGGTAATTCAACAATAACTCAAAACTTTCCCAAAACACTTGGAAAACAAATTGCATATTCAGATACCCATTTGCAAGTTATTTAACATATGTCAAAATCAGACTCAGTTATTTATAAATAAATAGTACAAATTTATAATCAAATGGTACAAGTTTATTACAAATGTATTTATAATCAAATGGTACAAATTTGGGCTCTCAAAATTTGCAAATCAGCCCCATGGACACTTTCATATATAAAATTTGGCATCTAATATAAACAATCAAGCTCATTACTATTTATATTTACAAAATTTTGCATCTAAATATGCAAATTACAACTCATTATTGTTTTTTTATACAAAAATTGGCATATAGATATGCACATTACAACTCATTGTTGTTTTTTATACAAAATTTAGCATCTAGATATGCACATTACAACTCATTGATGTTTTTAAATACAAAATTTGGCATCTACATATGCATATTACAACTCATATGCATGTAGAGCACATCCAAAAAAGTGAAGTTACAACGTTTCGCAAAAGATATATACAAAATTGTCAAAATTATTCTACCATATTGTAGAATTATTCTTCTAGATGGCCCAAAATCAATCAAGTGAACCTTCTGGATCAGCTCTAACCCTTAGTGTCTCAAGTATTGCCTCGTGGTCTGATTCACAAACTTTCCACAAATCCTTGTTAAGAGGTCTACCACGATATTTAATCAAATGAATATTTTTTGCAACAAGAAGGTTTGAGTAATGAATAATATGTCTATGTGTCTCAAAGTCCTCAAACAACCAGGCATTAGAATTTTTGATAGGGTACCTGCATTTTATAGAAGGATAAGTTAATGGCAAAATCAATATAATGATTGCTAAATAAATGAGTTTAAGAGGTCTCAATACAACTTGACACAACAACAGTACCTTCTAAGCCATGTCCCTGTCGTAATAGCGGATCCTATTGGGTGCTCAATACACTCTCCATCAACCTCTGTAGAAGTCAATTTCTTTTTGGCCTCAATACAACGACACAAATAGTAATATGTTCGTTCTTCGTTGTTATCATCCGCAATAACTGCATATACATGACCTGCATTTAATAGAAGGATGTAAGTTAATACCAAAATCAACATAAGTTAATACTAATAAATTAAGCTTAAAATTGTAGCAAATTGCAACCTTTTACTTGGTTCAACTATGTCTGATACATGGTCAAAATCCACTGATGCTTCAATCTGGTTCATTTGTAGTGCACTAGGAAGTTGATATGTATCTAGGGTTTGCAAAGGTCTACAAGACCATTGGTCAACCCACTCTTTTGATTCACATTCATCCCACACAAAATGCATACACGAAGAGCAAAAGCATGCAATTTGTCTAGTATAAATAACTAGTGATGTTGCATTTGAACTTCTAAATGAATGCATGTCACTTGATCCAGTAAGTGTACAACAATCTAGATAGTTTTCAATGTTAGATTCACTTATTAACCAAAAATATCTATAAACCATAGACTTACATGCATTACCTAGTCCCATCGTAGAGTTACACCATTGCACAATCGTTTCTGCATCTATTAACATTGCACCACCTTCATACTTCAATTCCTCTCTTGTAAGAGCTCTTTTCACACATGCTCCCGCACCATCATGCTCTCCCTTTCCATGCCCTGCCTCAATGAAATTCCAAAAATGTTGCACACCACTTGTCACATGCATCCTAGTCAACCAGTAGAACATCCTTGCATTCTTGAATTGTGTGGTGCAATTGTCCAACCATATTAAGTGCTAGTTGTATCTTATATCTCTTTCCCTTAAGCTATCATAGAAGATTGCAAAGCATCATTGCACAAACTCTGAGGAATGAGTACGATCATCGCTGATATATAAGTGATATTCTCTTATAACCTTTCTGTCCTCCTTGGTGCTATCATGTGCATGCATGAATGCTATGTGTACAAAAATTGTAACTTGTGTAGAGTGGTAATACATAGATTGTACTTCATTTTGCGGCTTTAGTGTATAATTCTCAGCAAAATCAATGACAGAGACAATAGTGCCAAGGGGGAAAGTGTCCTTACACAACTTGAATTACTCATCTAACCACCTAGCTCTATGTGTGTGACCTATGTACTCATACACTAGTTTCTCTTGAAACATCTTCATAAAATCAGCTACACATATATCCCCTTTCACTAACTCACACCTCTTTAATTCTTTTCCATCTTTAACACCATATGTGAGTGACTTATATTTTCCAATAGAAACTAGTTCCTTACCAATTTCATGTGTGCTATCCAAATGTAGGCATCTATGCAACCGTTGCAAACTGCCACATGTAGGACAAAAACCTCTCAAACACATTATCTTATAGTAAATGCAGCCATCATCTCGTTTACATAGTACACTTGTAATAAATTCTCTCGGTGACTTAGGAGGTGCTTGTAGACCACATTCCTGCAAAATATCGTTACTGTGCAAAGTACAACATATATAGCGACAAATATCATAATGCATGGAAAATTCAACATGGACCCTACAACAACATGTAGTACGTGCACGATTAATCTTAACATAAAATGGTTTTGTCATCTCAAAAAATCTTTGACTAATTTTAATCTGAGGAAAGCTTTGAAGAAACCTTTAATAAAATTGTGTTTGAGTGGTATCTAAATAGTGTTTTGGATGTGGCTCGTGATTACTAATTGCAATTCGCCTTCTAACAACATCTCTTTGGTTGGGTGAAACCCTTGTGTTGTCATGCCAATATTTCTCAATTAATGTTCTTAGTGCATCAACAACAACCTTGTCCTTGCGTGGGAGTCTACCCGAGAATGCCCAAAGAGAATTATTGTTAGGATCCTCGATTTTCTCTCGCCTCTCTAAGGCATAGTGTAGTGTGGTTCTACTTATCCTTAATGACTTGCTTGTTTTTCTTATTAAACGAGATTTTTTCATTTCCTTTCCCATTATGGTTGATGTGAGGACATGACGAGTAACATTAGCATATTTAGTGCATGATTTTGAACCAATGGCTTGGTATGCATCAAAAAGATTTCTCACAATGGTTCTTTCACTATTATTTTTGGATGTTCTTAACCCCAAAATTTTAATTATCTCTCTAAATTTCAGATTTTTAATCATTTCAACAACTAATTGGCATCTTCCACTTTGATTTAAGTTTTCAAAATAGTTATTCCAAATTATTCTAACCGTTCTTCTACAAGTTCTTTCAGAAATTTTATCATGCATTGGCTTCCCAATATTTTCATCAATATCTATTAGGAACTTTGGTTTTCTATGAATTATTCTAAGAGGTGTTAAGATTGGTGCATGCTCTTCGTTTTCATTAGGTGCATTGATCACATCACATTCAAATGGTATATCTTCTTCAATTTCATTAACATGCGCATTCATCGAATCATTTTCAAATATTGTATGTTCATTGCATTCATTAGGTGCATTCATCATATGTATTTGAATTGGTGTATGTTGATCATTTTGATTTGGTGGATTCATCATATCAATTTCAAAAGTTGAATGTTCATCACTTTCATTAGGTGCATATGATGACGTACCTTCACGTAATCTCCTCATACGCTCCCTTTGTCTTTCCTTTGCTGCCTCTCTTTGTTCATTTGTTCCTCTCTTGTTCCTTTCCATTGTCCTACACATAAAATCATGATGCCAATCCACAATCAAATAGAAAAAAAACAACAAATGATCATCATTTTGTTATAATCTAAAGTAACAATAATAAAATAATTTAAAAAAAAACCAAAATACAACACAAATCAATCATGATCAAAGCAAAAAAACAACAAATGATCATGGTTTTGTTATAATCTAAAGTAACAATGATAAAATAACTTCAAAAATAATCAATATACGAGACAAATCAATCATTCCAAAGCAAAAGTGACAAAAGAATATGAAAACCTAATTGTTACTGTCCCAAAAAATCATGTGCAAAAGCGGTGGGGGCCTTCAAACAACTTGCAATGCTGGTTTTTAGGCCATTGGGACTAAAATATATTAAGATTACGGGTTATGGAAAATTTTATGTGAACGTTCACAATTTATCATAACCCATACGGGTTATGTAGAACTAGAAGTTTTGGCCTTAGTTCTACATAACCCGTATGGGTTATGTAGATCTGGGAAAAGGAGAGGGGGAGAGGGAGAGGGAGATTGGGAAAAGGAGAGAGAGAGAGAGAGAGAGAGAGAGAGAGAGAGAGAGAGAGAGAGAGAGAGAGAGAGAGAGAGAGAGAGAGAGAGGAGGAGGGGGAGAGGGAGAGGGAGATTGGGAAAAGGAAAGAGAAGGGGGGGAGAGAGAGAGAGGGGGGAGGGGGGTAAGGGAGAGAATAGGGGGAGAGGGAGAGAGAGGGATATTGGAGAGAGAGAGAGAGAGAGAGAGAGAGAGAGAGAGAGAGAGAGAGAGAGAGAGAGAGATTGGGAAAAGGAGAGGGAGAGAGTGAGAGAGAGGGGGTAAGAGAGAGAATAAGGGATAGGAAGAGAGGGAGATTGGGAAAAGGAGGGAGAGAGAGAGAGAGAGAGAGAGAGAGAGAGAGAGAGAGAGAGAGAGAGAGAGAGAGAGAGAGGGAGAGAGAGGGAGATTATGAAAAGGAGAGGGGGGGAGGGAGAGAGGGAGATTGGGAAAAGGAGAGGGGGGAGGGAGAGAGGGAGATTGGGAAAAGGAGAGGAGAGAGAGAGAGAGAGAGAGAGAGAGAGAGAGAGAGAGAGAGAGTAGGGGGAAGAGGGGGTAAGAGAGAGAATAGGAGATAGGAAGAGAGGAATAGAATATGATAAGGAGAGGGGGAAGGAAGATGACAGAGAGAGGAAAAGAAGAGATACATGCATGTATACAAACATATATATGTATATCTATATAAATATATGTATATATAACTATAGATATGCATATATACATACATAAACACATATTATATAGGTATGTCTAAAATATGTGTAGTAAATGCTAAGTTTACAAGCATATGTATTATTATGTCTTCATAACTCATACGGGTTTTGTTAAACAAAAAAAAAAATTTAGTTTTACATAACCCGTATGGGTTTTGTAAAACTAAAAACAATGGTTTTAGTTCTACATAACCCATATGGGTTATTTAGAACTGCGAATAGTACTTTTTGTTTTTCAAAATCCGTGCGGGTTTTGGCTTGGTAAAAGGGTTGGAAAATGACCCTGAGGCTTGCAAACCTATTTTCCATCCTTTTTTGTCTCTTTACACGTTTTTTCATCCTCCAACATGATTTCTCGACTTCATCGTCACCAGATTTACAAATGATCAAATGGGTATCTCTAAAATTACCACCATAATCTCACACATCTTCTTAGTTTTTCATATAAATTTTTCTATTTTTGGACAACATTAGCATAGTAAACTTTAATTTTCTTTAACAGTGCCTTGACAGTCCTCACAGACATATGCCTACCATTGTTTTAATAACTTTTGATATGTACTGGACCAAATTCAAAATAAATTACATATTATTGTTCTACACTAGATTCTATACACTTTTTTAAAAAAAAGTTTGCATTTTTTATTATTTTGATGCAAGTTATGCCCAACGCACAAACATGTACCAAATTTTCAGGATGCGATCACTTCAAAAAATCATTAAAAAAAAATACTCAATGGAAAATTACAAAAAAATACACAACTTATATATCTCACTCTTACCTAGCATCCTACCAAAGGGTTTTGCAAAATACTAAATCTAACTATATATTTTATGTAGCGCACGAAAACAACTATGCTATATTTTTCTGAAAAAAATTAGGAACAATTTTTTGTGCATGAAAAGTTTGACCCTCTTAATTTTATCCAATTTTTTAAAAAATTATAGTCTAGAAACTAGATTCAGAGTACTACAATTCTTGTTCTTTTCTCAACTCCTAGTTTTGAGTGCATGACCTTCAAATATCTCTTTGAAGTTCAGGTTTACCTGTTTTCAGAAAATAAAAAGTGGCCACTTATACCCCCCCTTTTTGTTCACCATCTTGGTGCACTTACCCTTCAATGATGTGGACTTGAAACCTTAGTTATAAGCAAAGGACTTACCAAGTAAGTCGTTGTAAAAAATTAGGAGTGATTTGAAATTTTCATGTAGGATTTTGAGAAGCGCAAAGTTTGGGTGCACAACTACTAAGTCCTCTCCCCTACTTGACCATTTCCGTTCCAGTCCACCGTTTGAAAGGATTTTATTAGTTGTTTCTCCCGTTTATAGAAATATCAAATATGGAAGTTATATATAGAACAATTTTTTTTCCTCTTTAGTACTCTTCATTGTGATGATGGATCATAGAGTGTGGTCAGAAACGTTGATGTAAAAAAGCATTCACACAATCAAGTCTAGAAATTAGACATAACAATTTTAATATATTGTAGAAACTTGATATTGTTACATAAATGAATTGTTTGGAGAATATTAAGAATCATTTTATAGTCAATAACATTAGTTAAAATGTCAAAATATATTATATTTGTTCATTGTTCTACTTAAAAAAATATTATATTAAATTATATTGTAATGAATATTAAGTCATTATTTTTTTTTTTTTGATAAAAGTGGAGAACCACTAAATTTTTTATTAATTTTTATAATTTTTTATAGCCTGGTTCAAAGAGCACTGCTAGCAATGAACTAGGTGAAGAAAACCTCCGGTCTTGCTCATACATCATAAAACTAGATATGAGGCCCACCCAAAGATTACACAATCGCCATAATGGGCAACAAAAAAAACCCAAAGCCCTATAATGAGTACAAAATCTCTCTGAATGAGAGAATTACATTAAGAGTGCAGAAACCATGAACTAGTGCTTTCCAATAGAGGAAAAGAAGGGGGGATAACATCATCAATGAGATCTGCAGGAGACACCATTTGAAGAGGCAAAACTGAAGTTGGAGAAGACATTACTGCTTTCATCGAGTCCAGAAGGAAGTGAATACCTGAAAATACATTGATAGCTATTGCCAAAAAATCTGGCGAGACATGATCTAACAAAGCTACCAAGGCAAACATAGAATCATCATAAAGGTTAGAAATCGAGCCATTCCTTATAATTGAAAGAAGTTCCCCATGCCAACCAGAAGATAGTAGTTGAGAACCAGGTAGGAAACCACCATAAGCAAAATTGCCAAACTCAAAATGATAATGAGACAATGCATTATCCAAATCAACAACATAATAGAAATAGGGATGGAAATATGCATCAAAGAGTGCCCTGACCATAGAAGAATCCAAAAGCAAGTCCATGCAGATAGTGCAAAAACGAGATGTAACCTCAACAAGAAAACAACTTGCATTTTCCACCAGCTATCGTTTGCCCAAAACCTTGCGAAAAGCCAGAGAGAAATCCAAAGAATAAATTTGACATCCCCAACCTAGAGTGGAGGAGTGAATGGCTGAAGGTTTATGTGAATGGTAAGGTGAGAGGTGGGACTAAAATGAAAATGGGAACTTGGAATTCATATTCAAAGTCCCAAGTTCCATTTGACACTTGTAACTAGAAATGGTCAAAGTGAGGTGAGGTCACAAGGTCAAAACCCAATGACATTAATGAAGGAAAGCACACCCAAAGTAGGGCCGAAATCC
This sequence comes from Cryptomeria japonica, assembly GCF_030272615.1. NCBI lineage: Eukaryota > Viridiplantae > Streptophyta > Pinopsida > Cupressales > Cupressaceae > Cryptomeria > Cryptomeria japonica. The sequence continues at coordinate 266,328,900 of NC_081407.1, read as the reverse complement.
TAATTTAACCCAAGAAAAGTGAACTAAAATAATTAAAGAAAATGAAATAAGATAAATAAACCTTAAAACTAAGCTAACAAAGGGGAGAAATAATCAATTCAAAACCAAAGCTCTAGACTATATTTTAGGCCCAAAATAAGGTTTTAGGATGACAAAAAGAAAAAAATTAACTAAACTTTTACAAAATGATCACTCAAACAAGAAAAAGAAATGATAAATGGAAGAATCGTGAAGAAAGAAGAATAACCTCAAATATGGAACCCCTTAGAAGACTCAAAGGAAGTGGATTGCAAGTAGGGACTTGAGGAAAAGTGATAACTAGGATTCAATTGACTTCAATTCTAGCATTATTTTGAGCAGGATATATGTGGTAAAACTTCATGTTTGGCAGAATGAGTGGTAGAAAGATGCAAAGCTTAAAAGTACAAAGTGCAAAAAAGAATATTTGAGAGAAGGATAAATATACTCGTTAGGTAAGTACAACCATAGACCAAAGATGCATAGAGGATGGAGTAGGTGGGAAGAAGTGCTTGGAGTTAGGTCGCAGGAGGAACTTGGGACCTAGAACTAAGTTTGAGGTCCCAAGCACTCTGGCCCAATAGGAACCTACAAAAGAAAGATAAAAGACGAGGAAGTAGGTTGTGGACAGAACTTGGAAGTTGGAACAAAGCTCTAGGTTCAAAGCAAGACCTATGGTTTGACAATAACCTTAAAGGGTTCTTGAGACTTAAAAACGTTTCAATTTTTTTTTAGAAAGAGATGCAATCTTAAGGGAAAATCCAAAAACCTATAAAAATTCAAAAACCTATAAAAACAAACTGAAGGGAAGAAAGAAAGATAAAACAAAAAGGGATCTCTATGATTAGTAGGTGAAAAATGGTAAGATGTTTATGCAAGACATTATAATAAACTCTAATTTTTTATATATGTTATTATTTTAATACAATAATAATTTAATATATGAACTTTTTCCTCAACATTTCATTCATAGAATTTGAATCATACATTGAATCTCGATTAATGCTCTTTATTAACGTTTATTCTAATGCTAATATTCTAGCTTGATAGAGAAGGTAATAGAAGAGAACCACCTACACGAGATTAATTGAATATAAATTATAGAAAGTTATAATACCAGCGAAGAAACATTCTGTTATTAGCCTATGTCAGTATATAAATATGTGTATTACATATTTCTTAATTAATAGAATGCTGATGTATGCATTAAAAAAACTCAAATAAATGTCAAAGTCATGTTCCATTTTAGACAATTCAAGGTGAGAAGAGAAGACTATAATCAGCAATTGCTCACTGAGAAGCTCCTGGACGAGAATGCACTAAGCAAAGATTCATAACTCTTTATCCTATAAGAAAGCAACAGTACAGCATGCAAGCTCCATAGTCTGAGCTACCATTATTAAATTGCACTTTTTTACCACTTGACCTAACTACTTGTTGGAAATCATGCTATGACTGATTTTCCTTAAAGAGTTTCTCAGTTCATCAATTTCTAAACCTGCAATTTTTCCTAATTTCTCCATTGTAACCTGTGAGAACATTTAGGTTTGCCAACTTCATCATAGAAACACGAAAGTCCATGAAGAAGGCATTGGGAAAATTGCTGTAGTAATTAACATAGAGCGCAGTAGATGCATTTGGAGTTGAGAACAGAGCTTGATCAGACTGAAGAACACCCTTACTGTTTTGAAGGTTTTTGAAGTAGTAATTATCAAATGTGTCTTTAGTCACAGAGTCCAGTGGAGCCAGTGTGTTAGGATCACTGCTGCCATCTGGGCATAGACTTTGCAGGTTTCCCAACATGGATTGCTCAATTGTTGGGTCTGGGCTGCTTGTGCTGTTGAAATTGAATAGCCTTGAGCTGAAAGTATTGCAGTGAGCAGAGCCTATTGTATGAGCACCTGAATGAAACGCAACAGACATCATCCAATAAAATCAATGTGAAGAAACAGAACTAAAGAAACTAACTCATGTCAATTATACTGTCAAATTGCTAAAACCCACTGATACTTCTACAACAAAGAAAAGGTAATACAAAGTATAAGTATAGAATGAAATAAATTTGTTTATGAACTTTTCCCTTCAAGATATGGGAACAATGACACAGATACTTACAGTGATGTACTCAAAACCTTGAAATCAAGAAAATCAAAACAGGGTTATAGAAAACTTCACAGTGAAAATGGTATACCCTTCAGAAGATAAAGTGAACAAAGTGTGAAATTAACAAATTTGAAAAATTAAGCTTTTGCTAGATCTGGTTGAGTTTAAATAGCACATTCTAAGTTTTGATTTGGTTAGATATAATCTGAAATCACACTAGATTCTCAAATAGAACCCACTTATTATTATGATTTAAAATGAACCATCTAAATAAATTAAAATTTGAAGTGTTTTGTTTAAGCCGAACCCATAAACCTCATAGAACATGCTTTGAAAAAAAATTCATAAAAATATAAACAGTTATACTAATTGACTATAATTACATAGATTATAGAGGTCATAACTTGTGAACCTTAACATCAAGGCAACCAAACCAACTTTTAAGGAAATTAACTCAGACTCTTTTCAGAGTGAAACTCGAACAATAATGTGAAGATAGTTTGGAAGCAAAGAAAATGGAAAGACACTAATTACACATGAAAATTTAGGAGACCTGTTGGAAATCACAGAATTAAGTAAATAATTTCACTAATAACCTAGTACCTGGTTAGTGAAACTCTTTAATACAAGCAAATAAATCTTGGAGATTTCGTTTTGAAACTTTCCAGCAATTTATGATGATAATTTAACAATTTTCTCTTAAAAGTCCTTTTTACCTGAGAGTACTACCATATCTTGGACTGATAGTCCAATGCTCTGAAATTTTTTGATGATTGTATCAAGCGAATCAAAAGGAGATGGGATGTTGGCATTTACTGCACTTTTATTTGCAGTCGTACCATCTCTTCTTCCCAGGTTTACTTGCCAATAAGGTCCCCCAGTCTTGCATAGATAAAGCAAATCAGAGTAAGCATTTTCATTAATTACAGAGTAACTTAGTGTGTATGTGTATATATATATATATGTGCATACAAACATGTGTATTCATGTATATACACACTATCTATTGAAATGATTATACAGATGAGAAAATGATCTTTTTGTTATTTGTTAAGTGTGTTCAAATATAAAACTTCGCAGCCATTTTGTTGGCTGCATAGACACCACCTGTATGTATTTATGATATCGGTTGTATGATACCCTGTCTATATATGAACATAAGCATGTGAAAGATATTAATGAGGCTCTTTAAAAGAAAATCACTCACCATATAGACTGAATCTCTAGCAGCAAGGCTGAGAATGTCTGCACATGAAACAGTGGCATTGCATGAACTTTCCACAGCTGCTTTTATGGTATCAATGACTTCAAATCCTCTCGCTGAGTTAAGATTAGGACCAGCGGTTTTCTCTCCTTCAAAGCTGTCTGTGTCATCTAGCAAAACTGAGGCATCACATCCCTGTATTAAAAGCAGGTTAAATCCATCATTACTAATATATAAATTCTATTAATGTCCTCTAGTAACAATGTTGGACCTATTCGACAAGGCAGAACAATTACATGCGTACAAAAATCTTTAGAAAAGAATCTTGCACTCTATTCGTGATTTATGAAACTACTTATGTGAAAAAACACATTTACAATATTCATTATAATCCTTTTACATTACTGGTGGAGTCTGACTCTGTTCCGTCTAAGAGTCGTGCAATCTAAAATTAAGGTCACTTAGAGACATGGGATATAGATAGTGGAAGGCGAATATATATATATAATTTTTTTTTTTTTCTATACTCTAGATTAATTTTGTTGTAGCCAATAAATTGATTCATAATCAAAATTCTTCTTGGTAATATGATTGATTAAACTTGAATTTCTTTATGACTCTAGTCAATATTTAGTAATGCGTATAATAAGGGGATACAATAGGCAATAGCACAGAAGTTACTCTTCCTGCTGAGATTAACTAGTAATGCATAAATTTGCTATCCCTTATAACTAAGGCGCATAAGGTCATGCACACTAAAAATGCTTTTCCTTGGTAACATCAAGAAAATTGTGTTCAAGTCTATTCAAATTCTCTATGGTTGAGTGAAAAAAACAAATTAGACTGATTACAACTTAATTTCCTTTCATATTAAGCCTTATCTAATTATGTATACCAAAAAAAATTGTAATTCTGAATCTAACTATTCAATTTTTTACAGAGCAACCTAGAATTTCTATTATAGGAACATGGACAACTCCTGGTCCAATACCCACAATTTTTAACGCCTACAGTTATAATATAATTGTATTAATATTCATTTACTCATGTACTCTAATTTAAATGGCCTCCCTGCTTGTACCCCAGGCCTTCAGATAACCATAATTTTTTTAAGATCTATTGATATCCATATTTAATTCTATTTTCTTATGGCATAATCAAGAACCATATGCTATTGATTCCCATCAAACTTTCCTATTTCTTTGAATTCTATTTACATTATTACTTTTGAGAATAAAACATTCTATTCCACAATGAAAATGGATTGAAAGGAAAAGATGTAAATTAATTATAGTAATGCCCACAAACCAGTAAAAAATCAATGGCACTATGACGTTACAGCTGTAGTTTAGTAGAATACTAGAAAAGATTGGAAGAGCTTATATCATTTAGTTAAGCTGTAATTGTGTATATGAATTTAGATCTGGATATCTACATAAATAACTGATTTAATTCAGAAAACTTAGAGTAGATGGACAAGAACAACATGCAAGACTACGATATAATGAACTTTGTAGATTAACCAAAAGCAGAAGAAAAAATATTCATCCACAACATCATATAATATGTAAAAGGAAAGCTAAGATTACAATCCAGTTTTAATCGTTATAGTAATACCAAATAAGAGAAAATACATACGTTAATAAAACAATCATGAAAATGGAGGCGAAGAAGAGAAGCTGCCATTCTTGTCTCATTCATCACAGCAGATCTGACAACACTGGACACAATTCTCTCCAAATATGGACAAGTATAGCTGTAGAAGTAGTTGTTAAGCTGGCCACAGACTGTTCCACCATGTTGTAGCACAACAAGTGCAACAACAAACCAAGTAATTGCCTTCATAGTTATAGCAGAAAATAGTTTCAGAGTTTAAGCTCTGACTTCGTTATGAAAAGTGGGGATTCTATGCATCTTATATAGAGGAAAGTAGCCGCCATAGTGGAGAATCAGTTTGTCTTGTTTGCAGGTGATAACTTCCCACGTTATTTTCTTAATAAGTTATATGCATTTAGTGGAGGGACTGCACATATAATTAATTGAGGAAGACTACTTCTAAATACCATCCTAGAAGCATTATGTGATTATGCTTCTCTGGAATGCACTTACATAAAGCACAGATTTGACCATCATTGGTGGAAAGAATTTGGCATGTCAATTGAGTCCTCATCCATTATACATTTTCGTGCCCAATAGACTTGCATTATGAAGGAAAATGTTTATACATTTTGAAATGAATAGAAATGGCAGGTACACAAATGCATTACATTATCTTCTTATCCTCTAATTGTTCGTAGTGCTTGGCAAGTCATCTATTAAATATCAGTGTAGACTAAGTGTAAGTTCTAGGTCAATTTGACGGTGTATAAGTATGATTGAAAACAAAAAATAACACCACTTAGTATATTAAAATGTTTTGTAATATAAATGTTTGTTCATTCCTGGATAAGATTATTTAGGAAGGTCAAACATATCTCTTATATATGCATAGACCAGTTCAAATTGAACATAGATGAGTGTGTAGAGCAATTTAATATTCAAATGGATCATTATGCTCAATTAAAGTTGATTATGGGTGTTTCTTAGAATAAGTTAATATCAAAATTGTTTCATTATCTAAAAATTATATTTATTAAATGATGTAATAATTTATTAAAATTCAATTATGTTTTTTTAATTAGATAAATTTATTGATAGATATCTTAAAGTAGTAGTTCATAAGAGTTTATATCTTATGAGTATAAATAGTCTATATAACACTCGTTATTTTTAAGTATTGCTATAAACATCAAGACTTCTCAAGAAATTGCTCTCTTAAATACTAGTATGATATTTATCAAGTTTGTAAAAGTATAAAATATTTGTACAATAAAAATGCTAGTAGATATTGTCTTGACAAAAGTAATAACAAATTATATATTGTAACCTAATAATAGGTAGAAGAAAGCGAATCAAAGAACTAGACACACATTGAGAGGATAATGTGGCTTCTCGTTTGGTTGAACGAAAAACTTGTAAAAGGTTTCTTCAAGGGAGAATCTAGAGCTTCTAACTCATTTTGAGTAGCAAATCCAATACATGCCAAATAAGCTAAAATACCTTCTTGAGTGTCTAGATGACCTATAAGGAACTTGTCACCTCATCCATAAAAAAGACTTAGTGAGAAGGTGGAGTCTATTGCCTCACAATTTACTAAGATTCAAAGTTAATTCTCCATCTCCCCTAGTTGGATGAAGAATAAAATTCTATAAAGTTGCAAATAACTCAATAAATTATTAAGCTCTCATTAGTTGAAGAACTAGATTTGAGTTATAGAGCAAGGTGCACTGTCTTACAAATTTAAAACACCTTTAAAGTGCTATAATTTTTAGAAAAACCGAGAACAATTTTTATCCCCATATTAAACTACTAAATGTATTTAAAATGAAAGAGCACAAATTCTTTTAAAAATTGTTTCCTTTTATTTTTTAAAAATCAAAATAGTTAGAAAGGAAGGAGTGAGCTTTGCTAGAGTTTCAATCTTAGCTCTACTACTAGAATTATACATTCTTTTAATGTCATACTATATCTTGAGAAATAAATTTCTTATTTTTTATTTCTTTATTTTAGGGTCCAAGGTTTTTCCATATCCATACATTTTTAACCTTTTAATGGCCTCCCTCACTGTATCAACTCATAAATTTATACTATTCTTAAGGGTTTGGGCGTGTGCACAAAGATGGTGGTCTAGAAAAGTGGACACCACCCAAAAAAAACATGGAAAAACAAGCAAGGCGTACGCGGTTTCAAAATTTGAAATTCTCGCGTACGCGCTTAGGTTTGTTCTTCCCAAGCCTAGAAAAGGTAGCACGTATGCACTACTTTTAGGAAAATGAGTGCATACGTGCTACACCTAGGAAAATGAGCGCGTACGCGCTGCTCATAGGAAAATGAGCACATACGCACTAATAATCCAAATAAAACTGTGTACGTGCTACCTGGTTAAAAAAAGTTAAAAAAAAAACCGGGTCTCATTTACCCGTGAATAACGCATTTTTAACTTCGTTTTTTCCCCATTTCCTCTCCTAAACCACGAATGAGGTGCTAGATTTGTCCTCCAAGCTATGGATAGTTTTTATTTATTTTTGTCTTTCTTTCTGGTTTATGCAATTTGTTTTACATTTTGAATTTAATTTCATTAAATTTGATTAGATTTTTTTGTTTTTTGTTTCAAAAACCAGATTCTTCTAATCCACAACAAGAACAACCAAATGCATCTCCTGAAAACCCACAAGAACAATCAAATGCACCTCCTGAAAACATACAAGAACAACCCCCAATTCCTCCTTTTGACCGCACACCCGAAACACAGGAAGAATTAATTAATCAGTTAGGACAAAATACGTCTAAAATCAATAGACTGATTGTTAAATTGAAAACTTCTGAACTTGACCATCATCAATCCCTCGCCACTAGCCTAGAAACATTAGCTAGTGGTGCCATAGTTGTTTCCACAGAAATTACCAAATGGGGAAGCTTTAGGGATAGGTGTCGTCAATTCTATGCCAATGGGCTATCATACGATGGAGTAAAAAACAAAATATTACTAAACAACAAATATGTGCCCTTTTTGTTGATCCCAAAACTGGCTAGTCATTACCTCTTAATGCAAAGAGGTTTCCCATACATGGTGTACCAATGTGTAGATGAAGAATCTTTTTTGGCAGAGGTGGTGGATGGTCTTTGATGATCCACCTTGTAATAATTATGAGGTGCCATTATATTTTTTGAGAAAAATATATTGTGAGTTTGTGCTCAATGTGCGGTGAAACTATTTTGACATGAGAGAGTTTCATGGTAGAGGTGGTGGCTCTGCCCAAGATAGACTTGGAGCCCGTAGGTGATTACCCGCGGAGAGTTGCCGCCCCCTAGCACCCAAACCCAAGGTGCATTAGGTTGTCCCATTAGAGCTGAAAGAGTCGATGGAGCTATAGACTCTTTAGGTGGCCACAACATTGACTGGTGCCATCATCCAGCATGTGACGTCATTAGAATGCCCTATTGTATTGGATGATGAGCCATTAGAGGGTGACAAAGAGCCCATCCAACATATGTGTGATAGTTGCTTGGGGATATGCTTGGGGATAGATGATGCAGCTGGTGCAGATGGATCCTCATATCATCTGTGCACGATTTGCGGTTGTAGATGTCAGGCTCACACGGTTGAGGATGTCGCACTGATAGATGAGTTGATGGACATGGTGTTTTCCCATGAGCCACAGACACATGTGTGTTGATTTGAATTCATAACATTTTATTTATCAGTCACTTTAAATTTGTAATTACATAAATGAATTTTCATTTATACATCGATTTAAATTGAGACAAATAATATGCATTTCAGGATGCAGCAACAATATCCCATACACCTCCCCCAGTTACTATAGCTGCAACTTCGATGCCTGAGGTATAAATTTGTAACATGTTAAAATAGAATAGTACACTTTGAATTCTAAAAAATACAAGATATATACTAAATATCTTTAATGCTTGGTCCAATTTCTGGTTTGTAGGTGTTGACAGGGGACGAAATGTCCCAGATTGATGACATCACCCTCTCAGGGATTGATTTTGGTCTACAAGGCTATATGGTATCATATTTTGTACAAATCTTTTTATGTATTGTTTTGATGGAATATGCAAGTCATTTCATTTTAGATTTTTAAAATTATGTTTAATTTATTATCTATACTAATATCTCATGTTAATTTTGTTTTTTTAGGGTACCCCCTCTGCGTCTAGGGCTCGTCCTAAGAAAAAAAATTCCTTGAAGATGCCAAAACGTGGGAAGAAGGTAATTGAACACATTTTTAGTTGTACAATTGTTTGAAAATGTTGAAATCAAGTATTAGCTGGGGTTTGTTGATTGATTAGTGTTTTTTATCTATTTTACATGTACAACGACCATTGGGCTTTGTGGATTTGTTGAATGCACCTGATTCACCCACGGATCAAGAGAGGGCGGAGGTATGTATCTCTACTTTATTTTCTTGATTTCATGATTATATGCACGCATACATGTGAACTTGTGATATATTATAATCTTATAATTTTTTTATACAGGAAATATCCATACCTATTTCGTCAATGGCGAACCCTCCTCATTGCATTGGAGAAGCATCTCAGGATCCGGTACAGTTTTCTTTGATATTTAAAATTAATTGTTTTTAACCTTCAATACTTATCATTATATTAATTGTATTTAATATTTGAACATTTTTTGTATAGGTAATAGCGACAGTTTCTACATCGATGGTGAGCCATCCTCAGTCCATTGGAGAAACATCTCAGGCACAGGTATGTCATTGTTCTCTATATTATAGCTTTTAAGTGTTTTTGATATATTTATGTTAGTACATTGTATTAATTGTACATTTAATCTACAATAGACCCCTTCGCGGTACGACCATAACATGGATCTATTTAAGTATGTCTTCAAGAAAACTCCTAAGAGTGACAAGGAGAGGAGAGCGAAGACATTAGCTCCTAGATCAGCCGATGAGGTAATCTACATTTCAATTGCAAAGGAATTAAAGTTAAATGCATAGTTATGTTGTTAATTTGAACTATTTTCTACAAAAGAATTCTAACTTGGCTTTTGAATTGTGGTTTTGCAGCCATCTATAGAGCCCAGTACTGCATCAAAGAGGCTTGATTTTGATGATCCACCACAAGTTTAGGATCATATAGTGTTAGTTTTGGTCATAGAATGACCAATACATGTAGATATACTCTACATTTTTATTGTATATCGATTTGGACATGGCATATGCCACATTTTTGCAATACTTGTATTGAATTGGCAGACATGCCTTTTATATATATATAAATATCGATATTCAATCCAATAAATGTGTAATGAGTTCATTATTTTGTATTCGTTGTATTTTGTGGTTGTCCTTTTATAAATTTAAATGAATATTTGCATATGTAATCAATAATATGAATAAAAACAACAAAAATATATGATATAAAACATTGCAATCGTTGAATATGATTTGATAAAATTTCTAAAATGTTGAATTAACCCTACAAAACTCCTTGTATTCAGTTCATTATTGTGTATTTGCTGTATTTGGTGGCTGGCCTTTTATAAATTTAAATGAATATTTGCACATGTAATCAACAATATGAATATAAACAACAAAATTCGACAATATGAATATAAACAACAATGTGTTTGGTGCGAGAGCACCCTCACGCTTGCAATGGTCAAATTTTGTTCGTCGTGTGCACAAACTGACGTCGCGAGCGAGTCCACGTGGGAAGGTTTATGCTAGGCATGCCCCTGTTATGCATCCCAAAGTTTCGAAACGTCGAAATTCATACCGTACCGGTGAGATCTCTCAATTGCCCTGAGTCCAAACAATTGTCAAAATTTGATGGACTGTTTCTTCAAATCTAGGACACATATGGTTGATCTGTTTGATCCTGTGGGGTTGCGTGAGGCTCCTCTACAATGGCCTATCTCGATTTTTGATGACTCGAAGCCATTTTCAATTATTAGCATTTTTTCGCCTACTCCAAAAACTGTCAGTTACATGCAATGAAAAGTTGCAAGATTGGCTAGAATTGATTTGGTTCATCGTGTGCACAAACCGATGTCACGAGTGCGTCTAGGTGGGCAGGTTTACACTAGGCATGCCCCTGTCATGCATCCCAAAGTGCTGAAACGTCGAGAGTCATACCGTACCGGTGCGATCTCTCAATTGCCCCGAGTCCAAAAAATTGTCAAAATTTGACGGACTATTTCTTCAAATCCAGGACACATATGGTCAATCCGTTTGGTCCCATGGGGTTTTGTGAGGCTCCTCTACAATGGCCTATCTCAGTTTTTGACGACTTGGAGACATTTTCAATTATTAGCATTTTTTTGCCTGCTCCAAAAACCGTCAATTGCATGCAATGAAAAGTTGCAAGATTGGATATAATTGATTCGGTTCGTCATATGCACAAACTGACGTTGCGAGCGTGTCTGGGTGGGTAGGTTAACGCTAGGCATGCCTTTCTCATGCATCCCAAAGTGTCGGAACGTCGAGAGTCATACCGTACCGGTGCGATCTCTCAATTTCCCTGAGTCCAAAAAGTTGTCAAAAATTGATGGACTGTTTCTTCAAATCTAGGACACATATGGTCGATCTGTTTGATCTCGTGGGGTCGTATGAGGCTCCTCTACAATGGGCTATCTCGGTTTTTGACGACTCGGAGCCATTTTCAATTATTAGCATTTTTTCGCCTACTCCAAAAATCGTCAGTTGCATGCAATGAAAAGTTGCAAGATTGCCTAGAATTGATTCGGTTCATCGTGTGCACAAACCGACATCACGAGCGCATCCAGGTGGGCAGGTTAATGCTAGGCATGCCCCTTTCGTGCATCCCAAAGTGCTGGAACGTCGAGAGTCATACTGTACCGGTGCAATCTCTCAAGTGCCCCAAGTCCAAAAAATTGTCAAAATTTGATGGACTGTTTCTTCAAATCCAGGACACATATGATCGATCTGTTTGATCTCATGGGGTCGCGTGGGGCTCCTCTACAATGGCCTATCTCAGTTTTCGACGACTCGGAGCCATTTTCAATTATTAGCATTTTTTCGCCTGCTCCAAAAACCATTAGTTGCATGCAATGAAAAGTTGCAAGATTGGATAGAATTGATTGGTTCGTCGTGTGCACAAACCGACGTTGCGAGTGCACTCGGGTGGGGAGGTTTACATTAGGCATGCCCCTGTCGTGCATCCCAAAGCGCCAGAGTGTCGAGAGTCATACCGTACCGGTGCGATCTCTTAAGTGCCTTGAGTCCAAAAAAATGTCAAAATTTGATAGAATGTTTCTTCAAATCCAAGATACATATGGTCAATCCGTTTGATCCCATGGGGTTGCGTGAGGCACCTCTACAATGACCTATCCCAGTTTTCGACGACTCAGAGCCATTTTTGATTGGTAGCATTTTTTTGCCTACTCCAAAAACGGGCAGTTACATGCAATGAAAAGTTGCAAGATTGGCTAGAATTGATTCGGTTCGTTGTGTGGAAAAACCAACATCACGAGCGTGTTCGGTGGGCAATTTTATGCTAGGCATGCTCATTTCATGCATCTCAAAGCACTAGAACGTCGAGAGTCATATCGTACCGATGCGATCTCTCAAGTGCCCTAAATCTAAAAAATTGTCAAAACTTGACAGACTGTTTCTTCTAATCCAAGACACATATGGTCAATCCTTTTGAACCCATGGGGTCACGTGAGGCTCCTCTACAATGTCCTCTCTCAATTTTTGACGACTCAGAGCCCTTTTCGTTTGGTAGCATTTTTTCGCCTGTTGCAAAAGTCATTAGTTGCATGCAATGCAAAGTTGCAGGATTGGCTAGAATTGATTCGGTTCATCATGTGCACAAACCGACACCACGAGCGCATCTAGGTGGGCAGTTTTATGATAGGCATGTTCCTGTCGTGCATCCCAAAGCACCAGAACGTCTAGTGTCATACCCTACCGACGCAATGTAGAAGTTGCTGGACAACTTTTTTGACAATTTTTTTGACAACAATGACAATTTTTGCTCAAATTGTATCTAGTCTCAATCTATGACCCCTATGACCCGATAATGACTCAAATAATTCTCCATGATTATACAAGAATCAAGAATGCTTATGATTGACCAGGGACACATCACATATACTCAAAACATAGTCACAAAACATTGACACACAAAATAGTCACAAAACATTGTCACATATTATTCAAAAATTTGCCTCTAAATATGGTCAAATCGGCTCTTAGCTATTTGATTATACAAAAAAATGTCTTACAAATCATCTCATGGGCTTTTATACAAAATTTGGCATTACAATATGTGCGATTCAACTCATCGCCATTTTAATATACAAATCATCTCATGGGCTTTTATACAAAATTTGGCATTACAATATGTGCGATTCAGCTCATTGCCATTTTAATATACAAAATTTGGCATGTACATATGTACAAATTAGCTCATTGCCATTTAAATATACAAAATTATGCCCCTAAACTTGTAAAAATCAGCTCATGGGCATTTATATATACAAAAAACGAATATAGAACAATTCATCGACAATTTATACAAAATTCTCAAAATCATTCTACTCTGAACCATAGAATCAATCAAGTGAGCCTTCAGGATTGACTCTAACCCGTATTGTGTCAACTATTGCCTCGTGGTCAGATTCATGAACTTTCCATAAAATCTTGTTATGAGGTCTACCACGATACTTCATCAAATGAATATTTGTTGCAACAACAAGGTTAGAGAAATGAAGAATATGTCTATGTGTTTCAAAGTCCTCGAAAAACCAAACATCAGAATTCTTGATAGGGTATCTTCGAAGCCATGTTCCTCTCACGACAACAGACCTTATTGGGTACTCAATACCCTCTCCATCAATGATTGTGGTTGTCAATTTTCTTTTAGGCTCAACACAACGACACAAATAGTAATCTGATCCTTCTTCATTGTTCTCTTCTACAACAACTACATACACATGACCTGCATTTTATAAAGTGTTAATTAATACCAAAAATAAAGTATGATGTACAACAAAATGAACCAAAAATAATACTTGCAAAAAAATTAACTCAAAAAATCACCTGAATCCACTAGGTTGGATACATGGTCAAAATCCACTGATGTCTCCATCTGGCTCAATTGTAGTGCTTTGGGAATTTGATATGAATCAATGGGAACCAACGGTCTACAAGACCATTTTTCAACCCACTCTTGTGATTCACATTCTTCCCACAAACAATACATGCATGAAGAGCAAAAACATACCATACGTCTCGTATAAATTACCAATGAACTTGAATTTGAACTCATAAATGAGTGCATGTTACTCGTTCCTGCAACTGTACAACAATCTAGATAGTTTTCAATGTTAGATTCAGTTATCAACCAAAAATATCTACGAACCAATGACGTACCTGGATTACCTGGACTCATCGTAGACTTACACCATTGCACAATTGTTTGTGCATCTACCAACTCAGCACCATCTTTGTACTTCAATTCTTCCCTAGTTAGGGCCCTTTTCACACATGCTCCTACACCATCGTGCTCTCCCTTACCATGTCTAGCCTCAGTGAAATTCCAAAAATGTTGTACACCGCTTGTCACATGCACCCTTGTCAACAAATAAAACATCCTTGCATTCTTGAATTGTGCGGTGCAATTATTTGACCATATTAAGTGTCGGTTGTATTGTATGTTCCTTTCCCTTAAACTATCATAGAAAACTTTAAAGCATCCTTGTACAAACTCTGATGAATGAGTATGATCATCACTTATGTAGAAGTGATACTCTCTTACAACCTTTCTATCCTCCTCTGTGCTATCATCTGCATGCATGAATGCTATGTGTACAAAAATAGAAACTTGTGTAGAGTGATAATACATGGATTGCACTTCATTTTGAGGTTGTAGTGTATAATTTTCAGCGAAATCAACTATAGAGATAATGGTGCCAAGACGAAATGTGTCCTTACATAACTTGAATTGCTCATCTAACCATCGAGCTTTATGTGTATGCATTATGTACTCATAAACTAGTTTCTCTTGAAACATTTTCATAAATTGAGCTACACATATATCATTTTTCACTAGCTCACATCTCTTCAAATCTTTTCCATCATTAACTCCATATGTGACTGTCTCGTATTTTTTGAAAGAAACTAGTTTCGTACCAATTTCATGTGTGCTCTCCAAATGTACGCATCTTGGTAAACGTTGCAAACCACCACATATAGCACAAAAACCTTCCAAATAAGGCATCTTATAATAAATGCAACCATCATGTCTATTAGATAGCACACTTGAAATAAATTCTCTTACCAACTTAGGAGGTGCTTGTATATTACATTCCTACAAAACATCGTTAGTGTGCAAAGTAAAACAAATATGACGAAAAATATCATAATGCATGGAAAATTCAATATGCATCCGACAACAACATGTGGTGTGTACATGACTAATCTTAATATAAAAATGTTTTTCCATTCAAAAAGTCTTTGAGAAATTCTTATTTGAGGAAACTTTTGAAGTAATCTTTCATAAAATTTAGTTTGAGTCATATCCATCCAAATAGTGTTTGGCATGTGGCTCATGATTTTTAGACCCAATTCGCCTTCTAACAACATCTCTTTGGTTGGGCGATACTATTGTGTTGTCATGCCAAAAATTTTCAATTAATGTTTTTAGTGCATCAACAACAACCTTGTCTTTGCGTGGTAGTCTACCCAAGAATGCCCAAAGAGAATTATTGTTAGGTTCCTCTATTTGTTCCCGCCTCTTTAATGCTTTACTTAATGTTGTTCTGCTTACGTTTAATGACTTACTTGTTTTGCTTATCAAACGATCTTTTTTTAATTTTCTTTCTCATTATGGTTGATGTAATGACACGTCGAGTAGCATTAGAATCTTTACTACGTGATTTT